>NW_026596064.1:612661-614287 GCF_907164565.1 Psammomys obesus
TAGATAGATAGATAGATAGATAGATAGATAGATAGATAGATAGATAGATAGATAGATCATAGACACCAAAACATCAAGTCAGGTACTCAAAACATCCAGCAGAAACAGACTGAGCTTAAAAGCCATTTAGCTGGAGTTCCGAATATGTCGAGATCATGACAGAGCAGACGGACTCCTTGGGTGAGGCTTCCACGTAAAAGAACACCTACCAACAGAGAGTGAAGACCACTAATTGCGGGCTAACAAATACTTAGAAGAAACAGACTGAAGAAGCCAGGTGGAGGCAGGCAGCTGGAGATCCCCATCAAGAGCCTCAGGCAGAGCAGAGTTTCACTTCAGGTGAGGATTTGCATAGCAAAAAAAAAAAAAAAAAAAACAGATAGGGACAGACAGAGATAACATCATCAAATCAGGTACTCAAAACAGCCTGCAAAAAGACTGGGGGAGAGAGCCAGGCCCTAACACTATTAACGACACTCTGGTATGCCTGCAGACAGGAGCCTAGCATAGCTGTCTGTTAGAGGCTCCATCTAGCAGTGGATGGAAACAGATGCTGAGACTCACAGCCAAATACTAGGTGGCTCGCAGGGAGCCTTGTAGAAGAGTGGGGACCTGGAGGTAACAGGATCTCCACAAGAAGATCAACAAAGCCAACTAACCTGGGCCCAGAGGCTTGTGGAGATGGAAACACCAACCAAGGACCATGCATGGACTGGACCTAGGCTCCCTACACTTATGTACATTGCCAGGAGCCAAAGCTATCTAAGGAAGCCAAAGCCAAAGCTATCTAGTGAAGACAAAGGTATCTACAGAAGCCAAAGTCAATTAGTGAGCCAAGGCTATCTACGGAAGCCAAAGTCAAAGCTATCTAGTGGAGACAAAGGTAGTTACTGAAGCCAAAGCCAAGTAGAGAGCAAAGGTCATTTAGTGGAGACCTAAAGCTATGTAGTGAAAGAGTTATCTAGACCCTAAATCATGGGTGATAGATTGTGAGGACATCCTTTGTTAGAGCATCCGTAAGATATCTTTAGAAACCATCCTTATGGTATCTTGCAGGTACAATAGTTAACCCATGAAAGCACTCTTCCTGTCTCCTGCAGCAGTAGATTAACCTTCCCCCTTTTCTGCCTTCTCCCTATATAAGTTGGGTAAAAATTTCTAATAAACGGAAGCTTTGATCAGACAAACAGACTTGGCTTCCTTCCTTGCGCTTCTCGTCCCTTCCCCCCATTCCTTCCACTCTCCTCCCTTAGGAATCCACGTTGAAGCCCTGCTGGTCGGGACATAGTACATGATGGACAGCTTGGTCTTCATTTAGGTCCTTTAGTAAGGGGAGTGGAAACTATCTCTAACAATGACTCATTTGCATGCTTTTCAATCACTTGCTCCTCATGGTGCAACCTTGTCAGGCCGGCTAACCTCGATGAGGATGAGCTCAGTCCTGATAAGGACTTGATGTGCTGGGATGGGTAGGTAGGGGAGGGGCTTCTTCTTTTTGGAGGGGGAGGGAAGGAGAAATACTGGGAAGAGGAAAGGAAAGTGGGACCAGAGGAGAGAAGGGAGGGAGCTATGATTGGGAAGATAGATAGATAGATAGATAGATAGATAGATAGATAGATAGATAGA
>NW_026596064.1:614297-657921 GCF_907164565.1 Psammomys obesus
AGATAGATAGATAGATAGATAGATAGATAGATAGATAGATAGATAGATAAGGGAAAAAATGGATTGGGGAAGTCAACTGGAGTTCCCTACTGAGATTTTGCCCCATGTACAAGCTACCGCTACCCATGGATGAACTTCCAGCTTTTGTTTAAAAAAAAAAAAAAGATCTGCTATAAGCATTTTTATATCATGGGATCATGATATAATAGTATAATATATAATGATATAATAATAACAGCTGTTGGAAATAGTTCACTTTCTAGCCATCCTCAAAAGCACAGTAGTTTTACTTGTGGGCTTTCTTGCTGTTCTCTCTTCCTTGTCAGAGAATCAGAGGGCAGTAGGCCATCTGTACACAAGGGGCTTTAAAAGCAAGCTTTGAGACAAACACGCTGTGTCTGAAATGTAAGCACTGAGTCACAAAGCTTCTAGAATGAGCTTCTCAGTGAGTCCAAATACCATATGACAATTTAACAACCAACCAACCGAGGACCAACCAAGTGTATTGTCTTAGGGCTACTATTGCTATGATGAAACACCATGACCAAAGGAACTTAGGGAGGAAAGAGTTTATTTGGCTCATGCTTCAACACTGTTCATCACTGAAGCAAGTCAGGACAGGAACTCAAACAGGGCAGGAACCTAGAGACAGGAGCTGATGCAGAGGCCATGGAGGGGTGCTGTACCCCATGACTTGCTCAGCCTGCTCTCTTGCAGAACCCAGGACCACCAGTCCAGGCATGACATCACCCACAATGGGCTGAGCCTTCCCCCATCAATCACTAATTAAGAAAATGTCCTAAGACAGATCTTATGGAGTCATGTACTCAATTGAGGTTCCCTCTTTTCAGACTCTAGCCTGTACCAAGCTGACATAAAACTAGTGAAAACCACTGGCTCTTTGTCAACTTGGCTCACAACATTTTACTGTTAAGCCATAACTTTTCCCTTCTTTTCCATCCCCAAGATTACACATTAATATCAATGTTACAATATAAACATTCCAAATTCTAAAAGCCCCAACCTTTTAAAATTTAAATACTTAAAAATTCAGTCTCTTTTCTAAAATTCAAAGTCTCTTTTAAAATCCAAAGTCTACAACTGTTGGCTCCTATAAAATAAAAAATAAATTAAACTTTCTTACTTCAAGAGGGAAGAGTCAGGGCACAGTCACAATCAAAGCAAAGCAAAACCAAACTTCAACTGTGTAAATAACTCAATATCCAATGTCTGGGATTCACACACAGTCTTCCGTGCTCCTTCATACAGCTTGGGTCAAGTCTCTGGTTCTACCCTCTGCAGCAGACACAGCTTGTCTTTGAGACTCTGGCTGGCTCTACTCTACTTCTGCTGCTATTCTTGACAGTCTTCCCATGTTACTGGCATCTGCAAAATGCGGGATCTCTTGTACAACTCGGGTGTACTTTCACTTAATACCTTCTCCTGGGCTCTCTTCAAAGACTCCAGCCCTGACACACATCGACAAACTTCAGCTACTCTCCATAACCTCTTCATGCCTTCAGCCAGCACCACCTGTGTAACTCTTAAATTATCAACTTCAGCTACCAACACAAGATACAACCTTGGACACCTCTGGAACACAGCTGCAATGCGCTAACTCTGAGGAAATACTTCCCAGAAGATTTCACCTCATTGATGCTGATCTCTTCTTTAAAAAAAAAAAAAAATATTCATTATGTATTACAATATATTCACTTTGTATCCAGGCTGTGGTCAGCTCCCTCATCTGCTCCCAATCCCTCCCTTCCTCCCTCTTTTCCTCCTATGCCCCTCCCCTAGTCCACTGATAGGGGAGGTCTTCCTCCCCTTCTATCTGACCCTAGCCTATCATGTCCCATCAGGACTGGCTGCATTGTCTTCCTCTGTGGCCTAGCAAGGCTGCACCCCACCAGGGGGAGATGATCAAAGAGCCAGCCACTGAGTTCATGCCAGAACCAACCCCTGTTCCCCTTACTAGGGACCTCACTTGGAGACTGAGTCTATGGGCTATATCTGAGCAGGGGTTTTAGGTCCATTACAGTTGATTCTTCAGCTCCGACCAGATATCACAGAGTGGTCACAGAAATGATCTAGAGTCTTTGTTTCCTTCTGTAACCTCACGAGCCAAGCCTTCATTATCTGCATTTCTCCCATCACACTTTTCTTCCAAGCTCCCACAGAACAACTCGTCAAGCTTTTCTCTATCAAAGTTTCAAAGTCCTTCCATAGCCCTCTTAAAAAGAACAACATGGTCAGGTTGTCACAGCAATCCTGGGACCAACTCCTGTCCTAGTCAAGGTTGCTATTGCTGTGATGAAACACCATGACCAAAGCAGCGTGGGGAGAAAAGGTTTATTTGGTTTATCATTGAAGAAAATCAGGACAAGAACTCAAACAGAGCAGGAGCTCAGAGACAGGAGATGATGCAAAAGCTATGGAGGAGTGCTGTTTGTTGGATTTCTCTTCATGACATGTTCAGCTTGCTTTCTTATAGAACCCAAAACTACTAGCCCAGGAATGTCACCACCCTCAATGGGTTGAGCCTTCCCCCATCAATCACTAATTAAGAAAATGCCTTACACTCAACAATTATGAAAAGGTTAGATAATTTTAGATGCCCAGCTTGTATCAAAGTGACATAAAATTAGCCAGCATATATATTTTGTATCCACTGATTCTATATAGTGACTTGAAATCACAAGGACTGTGGATGCTCTTTTACTAATTCAGTTGATCACTTTCATAGATCTTCAAAGAAGGTAGGAGATATAAACAAATTAAGTATGGAAGACTTGAGAATCAGTTTAGCTTAATCAGTTGAATATCTTAGACTCCTCACTATACTCCCCCCTGACTTCAATCTGCAGGCCTCACCTCACATTATCCTTTGCTAAATTTTTCAGTGCCTCATTATGCCAGAACTAAGATCTTCATCTTGAGTGAATTAAAAGGCTGTGACTCCTGCATTCTTCTTTTTGACTCTACTATTCCATGCCCCAAATGAAGAAAAGAATCAGTCATTCTCTAGATACATGCTCAAGCCAGCAAAGTAGTGTGTCCTGGAGGACAGCAATCATTCCTAGCCACAGGACAATGAATCTACAGAACAACCCATGGCCTCTGTACTTCCCTCACTCCAATTTTTTTTCCTGGATCCTGATTCAAAGTTAAAAACTAATTTTTTTTAAAAAGTAACTGGATAAGTAGGAAAACTGAATGTATTTTTCATGATATGATGATAAAACTATGATTTTAAAAGAATCTCATTTAGAACAATATACTAAAATATTTGCAAATAAGATGCTATGCTATCTTCTTAAAGACAGTGATAGGAGGGAATGTGGGTTGAGATTCAGATAAAATACAGTTGTGCTCACATCATGTAAGAATCAAATGTTAAATGTCTAGAACAAAGAAAGAATATTGAAAGCTTTAAGAAGGAAAGATCACGGCATAGACAAAAGCTGGCCTATCAGAATAATGGAAGATGTTTCAATGGAGACTATGAAAGCCAGAAGGGATTGGACTAATGTTTTACAAGGTACGAGGCAGATGTCAGTCTAAACTACTGTAGCCAGCAAAACTATCAGTGGCAATCAAAGCAGATAAAAATGGATTTAAGTATGGCCACTAAGTTGTCTTTATGGCAGAAAATGGAAGATTTAGGTCTAAAGGAAAGGTTAAACATGCCAAAGAAGACACAGAAAAAAAAAATACACAATTCAAGAATACTAAACCCAAAGTGGTCTAATAAAAACTCACAAAAGCAACAAAATAAAATCAATTAATTCACAAACTTCAATGAAAACTCCTGTTATTCCTGAATGAGCTGTCCCAGAAGCAGAAAGACACACATGGTATATACTCGCTCATATAGACATATAACATAGGATAAACCTACTAAAATCTGTACATCTGAGGACCCTGACTAAAATGCTCAATCCCCATCCTGAAAGGCAAAAAGGATGGACATCAGAAAAAGAAGAAAACAGGAAACAAGTTAGGAACCTGCCACAGAGGGCCTCTGAAAGGCTCTGCCCTGCAGACTATCAAAGCAGACGCTGAGACTTATGGCCAACTGTTGGGCAGAGTGCATGGAATCTTATGAAAGAAGTGGGAAATAGTAAGATCTAGAGAGGCCAGGAGCTCCACAAGGAAAGCAACAAAACCAGAAAATTTTAACACGGGGTCTTCCCAGAGACTGATACTCCAACCAAGTACCATGCATGGAAATAACCTAGAACCCCTGCACAGATGTAGCCCATGGCAGTTCAGTGTCCATGTGGTTTCCATAGTAATGGGAAGAGGGACTGCCTGTGACATGGACTGATTGGCCTGCTCTTTGATCACCTCCCTATGAGGGGGGAGCAGCCTTACCAGGCCACAGAGGATGACAATGCAGCCACTCTTGATGAGATCTGATAGACTAAGATCAGAAGGAAGGAGAGGGGGACCTCCCCTATCAGTGGACTTGGGGAAGGGTAGGCGTGAAGAAGGGGGAAGGAAGGTGCGATTGGGAGGGAAGGAGGGAGGGGTTTATGGGAGGGATACAAAGTGAATAAAGTGTAATTAATAAAAGTTAAAAAAAAAACTCTTTTTATTAATGGTTTCAACTAGCCAATACAGTTAGACACAGAGTAAGAGACTGGATCAGAAAACATGATCCATCTTTTTTCTGCCTCCAAGAAATACAACTCACAACAATGATAGACACCACATTAGAGGAAAAGGATGAAAATAATATTCCAAACAAATAGTACTAAGAAACCATCAAGCAAGACTCCTATCTAACTAAACATTACTTATCTATCTCTACATTCCACAAGTTCATGTGAGTTTAAAGCCACAGGTTAGCAAAGTTTAAGATAAACGGGGCCAAGGGATTGTAGCAGGATTATTGTTTATATGTCTTTCCATTAAGACTTGCACCTAAATAAACATTCTTTAACCATCTTTTAGCCCCATGAGTTCATTATAAGTTCAAAGTAATCTGTCTTTCACTTCACAATTAATGAATTATCTGTTTCCTGTTCATGGCTATCTATCATGGTACATACTGAGACCCATGATCTCATCTCTGTACCTAGAACGAATATTTTCTTTGGGTCATAAATCTGTCCCAAGTCTGTTCTTTTCCCTAGTGCAGTTTTTGTGCCAGTGACATGTGAAGGTTCACAGACTCTTTATGCAGCCTTTGCTATTCAGCAGGAGAGTCTTAAAGTTACTTGAATCAAATCAGAAATTCTATAAAATCATTATCAGAAATTATAAAATCAATTCATCTAAGCAGCATTGTTTCATGAAAGTACATCTTCATATTGATCTGCAGGAAATATGCCCAACCAGAGTGGGTAATTACTCAGGAAATGAGAGAAAGTGAGGGTCTCTCCACACTATGCCAGGTATATGAGAGATACAGCAAAGCATGGAAAGGCATATTCAGCAGCAAGAAGTAATCCAGAGACAAAATTCCTGGTGTCATGCCTAAATCAGGGCTCACCTATTGCTTAGCTCTGCAAAAAAAAATAGTGGGCTGCCTCTAGGAAGCTCAATTGCTTGCCACAGGCCATTTATGCACGCATGGCTCTTGGCACTCAGTGGTTAAGAGCATTTGTTGTTGTTGCAAAGAACCTGGGTTCAATTCCCAGCTCCCACATAGGGGCTCACCACCTCCTCAAGCACCAGCATGTGTGATGCACAAACACACAGAAAGGCTAAACTCTCATACATGTAAAATATTAGAAATATAAAACATTTTAAAACACTAACTAGAGAAACTCTGGAGTTAAATGAACCTCTCATATATCTACAGAACATTCACCCAAACACTAAGAAGCCCATGAAACTTTTTCCAAAACAGACCACATATTAGTACACAGAGCAAGTCTTAACAAATATAGAAAAATTGAAATCTCATCCTGCCATCATATAATAAAGCTGACCAGCATACAATAAAGGTGAATGTCAAAAGCAAGATAAATAACAGAAAGCACACAGATTCTTCCTTGTTGTTGTATCTTAACATGGTTTGAGTATTAGAGTAATATTGGCTTCGTAGAAGGAATTTGGGGGTGCTTCCTGTCTTACTTTGTTTTGTTTTATTCGGTTAGAAGAGTTGGCTGTAGATCTTCTTTGAAAGTCTGGTAGAATTCTGCTGTAAATTCATCTGACCCAGGATTTTGCTAGTTGGAAGACATTTTATTACTACTTTCTTCTTCTCATTTACTTATGATAAAACCATTTAGATTATGAATCTCTACTTGGTTTAATTTTGGTGATTTGGGTAAATTTAGAAATTTATCCATTTCTTTTTAGTCTTTTAACTCAATAAAATACAATTTAAAAAAATATTTCCTTACACTATTCTAAATTTCTTTGGTGTCTGTTGTAGTGTTTTCTTATTCATTTCTGATTCCATTAGTTTGGGTTCTTTATATCTTTATCTTTTGGTTAGTTGAGCTAACAGTCTGTCAATCTTATTTAACTTTCTCATAGAACCAACTCTTGGATTTGTTGGTTCTTTGTATTGTTTTCTTTTGTCCTATCTTATTAATTTCTGCTCTGACTTTTATATATATTTTTTTCACTTTACAGGCCGATCATGGCCCCCTCCCTCCTCTCCTCCCAGTCTCAACATCACACACATACCCTTCCCTCATACCCTTGTTCTCAGAGAAGGGGAGGGCACACCGTGGGTACCAACCCACCCTGGTAAATCAAGTCACAGCAGGACTAGGTGCATTCTCTCCCACTGAGGCCAGACAAGGCAGTCCAGCTAGAGGAGAAGGATCCAAAGGCAGGCAAGAGAATCAGAAACCACCCCTATTCCACATGCTGGCCAAGCTGCACTTCTGCGACTTCTGTGTAGGGGGCCTACGTCCAGCCCACGCATGCTCTGTGAGCCTTCATATGCCCAGGTTAGTTTATTCCGTGGATCTGGTGGCATCCTTGACCTCTCCAATTCCCTCAATCCTTCCTCCCACTCTTCCAGAACACTCCTCGAACTCCACTTATTGTTTGGCTGTGGGTGTCTGTATTTGTTTCCATCAGCTGTGGATAGAGCTTCTCGGGAGACAGTTGTGCCAAACTCCTGTCTGCAAGCATAGCAGAGTATTAACAGTGTCAGGGGTTGGCTTTCTCCCCTGGGGTGGGTCTCAAACTGGGCCAGTCATTGGTTGGCCATTCCCTCAATCTCTGCTTCATCTTCATCCCTGCACTACTCATAGGCACAAATTTTTAGTCAAAGGTTTTGTGGATGAGATGGTGGCCCCTCCCTCCACTTGAGGTCCTGCCTGGTACAGGGGGTGGCCCCTTCAGGCTCCACATCTCCCTCTGGTAGAAGTCTCAGCTAGAGTAGCCCCCATACATTCCTGGAAGCCTCCCCTCCCAGAGATGCCCCTTTACTGGTTTCCATTACCTTTCCCATCCTTCCCCACCCCTACTCCTGATCCTCACCCCGGTTCCACTCTCTATTCCCTCCTCCTGCCACAGAATAATCTACTCTGATTTGTTAGTACTTGCCATTGACTGGAATAGGATTTGGTTCATTCTTTTTTTTTTTTCCAAATTTTTGTGTTGCATCAATTTGTGTTTCTTCGTGTGTGTGTGTGTGTGTGTGTGTGTGTGTGTGTGTCTGTGTGCCTGTGTGTGTCTGTGTGTGTGTGTGTGTGTGTGTGTGTGTGTGTGTGTGTGTGTGTGTCTGTGTGTGTGTGTGTATGTGTCAGAGAAATAGCTATAAATTTTTTCGGATGATTACTTTTAGTGTGTTCCAAAGGTTTTGATGTGTTATATTTTCATTTCCATTTTTTTTATTTCAAATGTCTTATTTGACCCATTCCTCATTCAGTAATGAGCTGTTGAATCTCCATGAGTTTGTTTATTTGCCAGAGATTTGTTTGCTGTCAATGTTAAGTCTCATTGAATTGCAGTCCTTGAAATAACAAGGAGTTCTTTAAAAATTTTTCTGAATTTATCATAATTTGATTTGTTTCCAAGGATGTGGTCTAAGTAAAGGAATGTTTCATGTGCTGCTGGGAAGAATATGTACTCCTTGGTGTTTGGATGGAATATTCTGTAGGCATTTGTTAAATCCATTTGATGTCTGATGTCAATACTGATATTTCTCTGGTGTTAGTTTTGGTTTATTTTTGGTCTCTTTTCGTCCAGATGACCTGTCTATTAGAAAAAGTATAGTATTGAAATCATCTATTATTAATAAATTAATGTTAATCTATGCCTTTAATTCCAGTAATGATTTTTTAATGAAATTGGGTACATCAGAGTTTGGTGCATGTGTGTCTAGGACAGTAATGTCTTCTTGGTTAGCTGTTCCCTTGAAGTGACCCTCTTTCTCTCTTCCTGGTTAACTGTTCACTTGACCAGAATGAAATATTTCTTTTTATCTATTCTGATTAGTTTTACTTTAATGTCTATTTTGTCAGATATTAGGAAGCAAATGCCTGCTTGCTTCATGATCTCATTTTTTTAAAGATACTTTTGTCCATCCTTTTATTCTAAGGCAGTGCCTATCTTTAAAACTAAGATATATTTCTTGTGAAAGGAAGGATCAGGTGGATTCACCCAGCTACACCCTGAAAAAAAGATAGCATAGTCTTTAGAAATAATAATAAAATAAAAATGTTAAAGAAGCTAAAGAAAAAAAGCAAAAATAATTTCTGCCTGAAAAATAAGTTTGGAAATCTTTGGTGAAGGATGTTAGTCCAGAAAAGGTATTCAGACAGTAACTCCAAATTTCACCAATTTGTTATAATAATGATTTCCTCTCCTCCCCCCACAAAAAAACTGGACCTTTCACCCAGGGGTCTTTTCTGAGACTGACTCCATCCAAGGACCATTCATGGAGATAACCTAGAACCCCTGCACAGATGTAGCCCATGGCTGCTCAGTCTCCAAGTGGGTTCCCTAGTAAGAGGAACAGGGACTGTCTCTGACATGAACTCAGTGCCTGGCTCTTTGATCACCTCCCCCTTGGGTGGGGGGCAGCCAGGCCACAGAGGAAGACAATGCAGCCACTCCTGATGAGACCTGATAGGCTAGGGTCAGATGGAAGGGGAGAAGGACCTCCCCTATCAGTGGACTGTGGGAAGGGCATAGGAGTAGAATAGGGATGGAGGATGGGATTGGGAGGGGACGAGGGAAGGGGCTACAGCTGGCATACAAAGTGAATGAATTGTAATAAAAAATAAATTAAAAAAACAAAACAAAACAAAGTTGTACCTTCATTCAAAATGTTACTCTATTCAAAAATAACACAATCAGTCTCAACCTACTTTTAAACTTTGAAAGTGGACTTGATATCAGTAGTTTGAGGAGTGTCAAAGTGAAAAATAACATAAAACACTAATAATTTTATAATGATAATTCAAAGCAAATACAAAGGAAACTGGATGCAAAGTCATTTTTAGATGTCTTTAATTATGCTACATTGAAAGTCTATGGTAAAACTGTGATGGAAAATTTAAGCTGGTCCACAGGACCAGACTCTGTGGACAGTTTCTCTTGGGAGAAACTGATTTCTCCATCATGTCAAATACCTACTGTCATAGAGTTCTTTGCTTTTATGCCTTTACTTATCATATTTATTGGTCACGATTTGGCTGTTTGTAATATTTGGTTTCTTTATCTATTGTCTTTGGTTCACAAACAGAAAAACAAGAATGAAAATGAGAGTTGAGGGTCAGTGGGAAAAGGAGAAGCTATGGGAAACACTGACAAAATGAATAAACATGAGTTTGGGGTTTTTTTTGTTTTTGTTTTTTTTTTTTTTTTTGTTTTTTTTTTTTAATGTATCACAAAGAACTTATTAAAAGAAAAATGACCCTTCCCTTCCTGTGGAAGCCAAGAGGTCCTCAACTGAGTGCAAGGCCTCACTAATCCCCTCCTTATTATAGTGTAAATTAACTGTGAGCTTCAGAAGCCTTCAAGCCCTGCCCCCAGACTACTCTAATGGCCATAAATTCCCATCCCCTTGGGGGTGGGGGGGGAGAATGGCCAGGGCCTACCCTATTGGAAAAACCTCTGCCCCCCCCACAAGAAACCCTATATTCCAGCTGCCTCTTGCCCTGTTCTTTGCTGATTCTGACCTCAGCAGAGGCAGGTGTTGCCTCAGCAGTTGGTTTTTGTCTTCTTTTTGTTGTTTTTCTGACTGAAGTAGCTTTGTATCTTCAGAGCTCCTAAAACCTAATTACCTATCTCACAAAACACCACAGTAATAGAGTCAAATGAGATGATAAAGTTTCCTGTGGTCACAGTATTGCCTCTTGGTCAAGATAACAGCGGCACACGGAAGGTACTCAGAAGGTATATAAGAAAGTGACACCTTTCTGTTCTAACCCAAACCAGCATAAAGTGAGGTAACTGTTAATTTCAAGCACAGAGGCACCTTTCCTCTGCACTGAGCAGCCTGCCAATTTTCTATTTATCAATTCTTTCTTGCTCTATGCTTTGTTATAAATCCTCTGAAAACTAGGAAACATTGCCAGCTGGGATGTGCTATGCTACCTGTCAACCAGGTAACATTCAAAAATATGCAAATTATGATACATAGGACTCACAGAAGCACAAGTCTGGTTCTGAACCAAAAATTGGAGATCAATATTCAGATCTAATTTACTGTTTTGGGTCCTCTTGCCCTTTGTCTGTGCTTGATATAGAAAGGAATAAAGGGTAGGAATAAGTCAAAGCCAGAGGAGACAAGAGACTGATTGGTCTGACAGCTGCTCTTTCATAAGACACAAACATCTTTCTAAGAGGGTGGGGGTGGGGGTTGCAAGGCTTGCTAGTTTATAAAAAATTAATCAAGGAACAGAAAGCAGAAAAAAAGAACTGAGGCATAAACGATATAATTTTCCTTGTCTCTTTCTACCCTGGTTCAAGGCAGTCAAATGTAGTGCTCATTGCCCTGGTTCAAAGGCAGTCAGGGGCAGGGCTCACTGAAACTTAGAAGAAGCCAGATGATATTCACCCAACCTGTTAACGGTTCGCTGTTAATGGGAAGAAGTTTGCTAAAAATGATGATCATTGTCCTGAAATGCAAGTGAGCCACAAAAGGGAATCCAAGTTCAACTACCTGAACCCAGGAGAGAAAAATGTTCAAATGGAGGTGGAGATTTCTCTTTTCCCTTACTACCTTACCATAAACACTTTTTCATTAGAATTAACTATTACCTAAATCAGAAATCCTACAGACATTTCTTGAAATCAACCCTACCATGTGTTAGGACACTGAACTCAGTAGAGATCAAAAACCAGCAAAGATTTTTCCATTTGCAGGGTCATGAAAGAAGCAGATGGTACATACATTCGTCATGGTATTCTAAAATGTGAACACTTGAGGATTTAGGGAAATCACAAAAAGAATGCTGGGAAAGGAGCCTAGTACAGGTGTGGTTCTGCTGAAGACATGAGAATGAACTGGAAGACTAAGAATGTGTAGGGATCTAATAGAGGGCTGGGGAGCGGGGCGGGAGAGCAGGAGGGGTCCTCTGCAGAGAATGGGTCTGGAGAAGTCCAGAGAAGGTGTCTTCTCCGCACAACAGGCAAATCCCTCAGAGGCACACATTTCTGGTGTGTTTGCAATTATGCATATCATACAT
The DNA here is from genome assembly GCF_907164565.1 of Psammomys obesus. Lineage (NCBI taxonomy): Eukaryota > Metazoa > Chordata > Mammalia > Rodentia > Muridae > Psammomys > Psammomys obesus. The sequence continues at coordinate 625,913 of NW_026596064.1, forward strand.
AGGAGTGGTGAGATCAAAGACTTGGTGAAATAAAGTGTACTACTTAACCTTGACAAGGTACGTTAAAGTAAATCTAGTCTTCCCTGAACGAAAAAAGAAAGAAAGGAAAAAAGCCATAAAGCTGTTTGGAGTAGGTGTGGTTAAAGCAATTCCCAGCCTAATCTCCACAGATGGGATCAGACTCCAGATTGAATAAATCAGGTGTAAAGCGATCACCAGGGCAAAGGTTTGACTGCTCTCTAAATTCTTAGCCACCTCAAATTAAGGAGGAGGTCATGAACAAAGTTCATGGTAGGTCAATACAAAGTTATGGTAGGTCAAGGCGTTCTTGCCCGTCTCCCTGATTGGAAAATATACCCAGCACTGTCCAGAATAAGTGTTCAGACCATGTCTAGCCCACTTTATCTCCTTTTTTAAAAATTAATAATTTATTCATTCACTTTACATCTCGATCTTAAGCCCCTCCCTCTTCTCCTCCTGGTCTTACCCTTCCTTCTTCTCCCCACATCTTCCCTCCCCTATTCCTCAGAAAAGGGGAACCCCAGACTCCAGATCATCAGAATTGAGTGTTTCATCTCCCCACTAGGGGAGAGTCATCAGAAAGCAGGCAACAGAGTCCATGTTAGAGACAGCCCCTCCCCCACTCCCACTACCCCCTACTAGGACACCTACAGGAAGTCTGAGCTGCCCATCTGTAAACATCTGTGTAGGGGGCCTAGGTCCAGTCTATGCATGGTCTTTGGTTGGTGCTTCAGTCTCTGCAAGTCACTCTGGGTCCTGATTTGTTTAGCCCAGTTTCTCTACAGGCTATCTCACTCCTTATTCTGTGGAACTTTGGGTATGTGTTGCCTGAAGTCTCATGCAGATGTGAGACATGGGTTGAAGGAGCAGAAACACTAGATGTGAAAGAAAGCATTTATGTTGAGGACCAGGCTATGAGCAGTCGTTTGTTTGCTTGTTGTTTCAGTTTTTTGAGACAAGGTTTCTCTGTGTAGCCTTGGCTATCCTAGACTCAACTTTATAGACCAGCCTGGCCTTGAACTCATAGCAATTCACCTGGCTCTGCCTCCCTGAGTGCTGGGATCAAAAGTGTATGCCATCATGCCTGGCTTTATGAACAGTTTTTAATTGTTGCTTTTTAGGTATCCTGAATCCATGCCCTCATTTCTCCACTAAACAATGACTATTATAAAATTTGCCCCTAACCTTTATATCTATGGAAGAGAAATTTTATAACCTTTGGTCTGATTAGAATTCTTTGAGCATTGCTCTCATATCACAAGCAACATTACCTAGAAACCCAGACAAATCCTAAACTAGGGCAATGAGTGAGTAACCCTGACACATCTGTAATCCTATCAGCTTCTCTTCACTCTGCAGTATTTATTAAGGACTTTCCATACATACATCACAGTCACAATAAATATTTGTTTGCTAATACACTATTTGCACATGCATTATTCCTGAATGATAGGTCAGGAACTCTGATGAGTTATCAATGAGCATGAATTATGCCCATAGAAAATTTTATTTTCCATCCAACCCTACCAAATGGGATGTGTGGAGTAAGAACAGTGAGTCAGAAAGCATAAAATCAGTGAGTGAAAGACATATTATAAGATAGGTTATGACATTCAGAAAGTCCTCCTCTGTAATGTGTTTAAACCCTACAAACTCTGGAAGAGTGATGACAGGGTACCATCCTTTCATCAACTTCGTGCAACAAAATGAATGACCATGGTAGCAACTGTGCTAATGTCATAGCTCTGCAGGCGAGGAGCTGAAGGGACATCAAGTTAGGAGAAGTCATGTATCTCTCTCTTATAAACTAGAATTTAGGAGAACTTAATACTGAGTAAACCTCTTGCCTCCTCGGTCCTGCTCAGCAGCACTGTAAGAATTCTATTGTGAGTCTTTTGAAGAGTTGCTGCATACATGTGATGTTTATTAGCTAGGAGGGTAGCAATGCCAACACAAATATACACACAAAATTACAGCTCACGTTTGTGGTCAGATGGGAGCTCACATCTCAACCACAAGCATAAAGAGAGCAAACAGAAGTGGCAGGAGGTTTTTAACCTCAAAGACCACCTCCAGTGACTTCTCCAAATAGTGGCACGATCTGGGTAGCCAGGGTTGATATGTTCAAGTCAATGGGAAAAGTTTTTCTTTCAGACCACCAGATTGCACTCCCGGACCCATATTTTTAGTCTGACTTCAAAAGTTTCCAGAAGTCGTTCAGTTTCAACCCTGTTTAAAATCCCATTATCTTCTGAGACTCAACATAATATCTGAACTGTAACTCTCTATAAAATCAAAAAGCATACTACACACTCCCAGCATGAAATGGTAGAGTTTATACATTACCATTGCAAAAGGAAGAATGGGGACTTAGTGAGGAAATACTGGACCAAAGAAAGATGGAACCCAGCAGGGCAAATGCCAAATCCTGTAGCTCCATGTACAATGTTTGGGACATAAATTTAATGGGACTTGACTTGTTTCGCTCCTGAAGCATACATCTCTCTTGGGCTGCCTACATGCCCCACAGCAAAGAGTGATGAAAGTGAAAGTGATGCAAGGCTTTTCATCTCAAAGCCCACCCCAACGGTGTAATTTCTCCAGCAGGGCAGAACCACCTAAACCTCACCAAATAGTGCCACCAGTTGGGGACCAAGTGTTCTAATGCTTGAGAGTAGGAGAGCTTTTTTTTTTTTTATTAATGCTACCATATAAGAGATCTCTATAATCAGACAGACTGACTCACATCTTACTTTGCCACTTAACTGCTATATAACTTGGGCAAGATACTTAACCTCTGTAGGAGATTCCTCATCTATCTACCTGCTTACTAATACAAACACACACACACAAATATGTATAAGAAGAATAATTGCACCTTGTCAAAAGGTATTATGAGTATCAAATATAAACGCACGGGAAGCATTGAAGCAGAATCCTCACTACAGTGCTCAGTGAACAGCTATGGTGACCATAATTGTCATTGTGACAATGAGACCAAATCACCTCACCTTGGTGTCAAATGGATCTTATCATTCCACATTCTTTTTGATAAGTTTCACGACTATAGTAAATTTTAGGAAAATGTAAATTAAGAAATTTTGTATCTAAAGAAAGGCTAAATTTAGGTGTGTTATACACAATGCTAATTATATAGCAAATATTTGCTGAGTTGAATGGCTAAAATATTTTAAGAGACCAAACATCTTAAGTATTCATTAGGATGTGATTATGCTGAATAATTTTGCCCATTTATTTATTTAATTTTCACAAACCTAGAGCCTCACACATGGTAGGACATATTCAACCACTGAGAAATAGCCTCAACCCTTTGGGTTTCTTTTATTTTTATTTATTTTTGAGAACTTCATATATAAGTATGGTATTTGCATAGTTCCTCCCTCATTCTTCTCACTACAGCTCCCACTTCATCTCTCACCCCCTCAATCTCTCAATCCCTCTTAAATTCATGGCCTCCTTTTTAAATATTGCTACATATATTCATATGACTACATAAATGCAACCTACTGAGCACAGTTAGTGTTGATTTATGTGTATGCTTTTTGGGGATAGCCATTTGGTACAGAAAACCCGATTGGGAGGGCTCATCCCTGAGGAAGACTGCCTTCTTCCTCTCTCAGTGGTCATTAATTATCTGTAGCTATTCATCTAGGGGAGTGTCTTGCGAGATGTCTCCTGTCCACACTGGCGGGTCACCAGATATTGTCATTGTCATTGTTTAGGCAACCATACTGTTGCTATTTCATGGCATATCTAGAGGGCAAAATCTTTCAGCAGGTCTTCTGGTCCTGTGGCTCTTACACACTCCCCAAAAACATCGTCTGAGCCTTAGGTGTAACAGGGTGTAGTAGTATCAGTTGGGGCTGCTCACCCCAAGAGAGTTGTTCTCTGAAAGATTTCTGTAATGATCTTCATCTGCTGAGGGGGTAAAAAAATAAATAAATAAAAAGCATCTTTGATGGGGGTGAAAGCTACCCTTATCTGTGGGTATAAGGATTAGGGTATGCTTAGAAATGATTACAGTTGGTGAAAAGGGAAGTAATAGGTTCTCCCGTGAGCTCCACGGCCTTGCCAGCTGTAAATTGGTTAGGTTTATAGTTCCAGGCATGAATGTCCTCATATTGAACAAGCTTTACATTCAATTACATGGCTGTTGGTTATCCCCAAGCTATAAGTGTCACTATTGAACTTTTTGAGGAATCTTGTCAGGCCAGTCATTATTGCAGTTCACAGGTATCACAGCTGGGTAGGGCCATTGATGGGTTTTCTCCCATGGTAGTCTGCATAGCCCCTTTCAATACTGTATAATCTAGTTCTGAGGGAGGACTAAGTCAGGTCCTTTTCTCCAGTTAATTTCTCCAAATCCTGGGTCAGAAGTGTATCATGTATTCGGCAAGAGGTACTTCCTTCAAATTCTAGGGAGCAACCAAGAACAACAGCAATGACCTATATTGTTCGGGGGATTTCCTGGATCCCCCTGACTAACAATTCAGAGGAGACTTCTCAGGTCTAGTATTGGGAATTTTATTATATAGTCTATGACTCTTAGAAGGAGCATTATAATCACAAGTGGTATAACTTCATTAAAAAGCATATATATATATATATATATACATATATATATACAAATATATATGTATATATATTATACACTATATGTAATTTTAGGTAAACAAAAAATAATAGGATCCCTTGTGGCTTGTTCCAACATCCTGAGTATTATTTATTTATTCCTCTCCCTTTGCAATGTTTCCCCACCCACCCAACTCACCTTAGTTTTTCCTTTCTATAGTCTGAAGCAAAGCTTTACCTACCTAAATAGAGCAAGGTAGGAGGAATTTTCTATTATGTACCATTTTTAATCACACACACACACACACACACACACACACACACACACACACACAAAGACATTTAGTGCCACCTTGTGATAAAACATAGTAATACAAGAGAGGAAAGCAGATTATTCAAAGTCTCATTCAACGAAGATAATGGTACTAAATAAATGGTATCGTAAACAAAATTAACCTTGATCCTGCTTTTATGACTTTTCCATTAAATGAAAGAGATCTAGCTTCCTGCAGAAACAAGAACAAGTCAAAATTAGCAAATGAGAGAAACCTGATGGCAGAGAGGAAGACCAGCCTCCCAATCACAGTGAGACCGACTGCAGACGCCTGCACACAAGTGAGGTTCTATCCATTGAGCTGTAACCTTTCCCCAAGTCTAGCCCATTTCCTCTCTTTCTTTCTTCCTCTGCTTTCTTCTCTGCTTCTATCACTGTCCTCATGTCTCGTCTAATCTCTGATTCCAGAACACTAGAAATCCTGGTGGGTAGACTCTGAAAGAGTGCAGACACTAGTTAGGGTGAAGGAACCTATCTCAAGAAGAAGGGTTTGGAATTCTGGGACAGGCTTATGAAGATGTGTTTCACTATAGAGAAGCAGCCACCACTATTTGCCTCTACGTTTCCTCATTTCCTCCCTCCTTCTCAAATAACTGCTTTTAGCTGGAAAATGGTAAAAACCCATTCCCTTGTTCCCTTGGGAAATCCAGGACTCAAGATACTAACTAACACATACTACATCTTTTAAAAATAGTTTCATGTCTTTTGATACATAAAAGTCTAAACAATTTAATGTAGACAAAAATAATCCATGTTTAGTGCTCTGAGCCCAGCATATAAACTCAGTTTTACATATAATCATAAGGAAGTTTCTCTAGGAGTACAATTTCTTTGTCACTTCTATTTAAGTACATGTCATTAGAGTATATATTATTATTTTACTACAATTATGGTTTTTTGTTTCTCCTTTACATTACTCTGGGAACTTCATAAGCTTAAAAGTACTTTGTCTATTTTTAATTATTTTCCAAAGGATTAAAGCGATAATGAATGATAGAGATTCAGAAACAATTGTTTTAAGGAAGAAATAGCCATGAAAAAGAAATAGAAATGTGAGTGGAGAGCTGTCCCGGTGGGTAAGAGCACATACCACCTTACAGAAGACCTGAGTTCAGTTCCCTGCACCTATGACAGGTGGCTCACAACCACCTGTAACTCCAGCTCTAGAACCACTCAGCACCTGTGGCCTCTGCACACACCTAACGTGCACACACCTACAGGCACAAATACACACACAAAGGGAAAAGATGATTCTTCATAATTAAGCAAAGATTTTTAAGGAAAATGCTGATAAGTGGCAAACTTATTCCCATCTTCATTTTCCTTAGCCGCTCTCCGAAAAGAAATTAGGAACCTAAATGCTTGCTCCATAGATTTCCTTGCTGTTGCTCCTAGCAAATGTTATATTTCTGAAGTAGGACATAAACAAAGTTAATAAAACTGTTTTGGAAATTTTTCTGCTTTTAGCAAAAATAAGTTAAACCAACATTACATCTTTTCTTTCTGCCTGCTTTAGACACAGACTTGACATTATGAATCAAGACTTAACAAATAAACAAAATAATTCAAAAGGCATGCTATCCTGATTGCACCCTGGTTCAGTACCAAGAATATCTTATGAGGTTTTTAAAAAGTAATATTGGCTCAGTTCTCTCATAGCCCAACACTGTGTATAATATAATCCATAATACTATGACAAACTGAAATTCAAAACAACCTGTTATTGGAATGTTTATCTCACAGTCTAAAGTCTCAAATGGTTTCTGCCCCAAAGATGAACCACCCCTGATTGGTTATTTTCCAATACCAAGCAATCAGTCCCCCAAAAATATACATATCAGCAATACTGGCTGGACTCATCAGGTTGTATTTTTATTCATTTCTATTTATATGTAACGACAACAGTTAAAAAAGATGATATGAATTTGAGAGTTGGGGGATATGAGACATGAAAGAGGTAGGAGGAATGAGAGGGATGGGAGAAATTATGTAATTTTATTTTAACTAAACATTTTAAAGATAGCTTTGTTCTTGTTTTTCCAAATAGATAAAAAAAAAAAAAAACTGAAGAGAGTAATTGACCATCTCACTCTTTAGTGTTATGAACTAAGAACCACTAATGTCACTATTGTATGCTTGGTTTGGTCTAAATATTGTAATTCAGAATTTGACATGTAAGAATAAGAGTCCAGTCAACCTCACATAGTAAAGGTGAACACTCAAGTGGTAACAAGTTTTCAGGATAAAAGCTAGACTCAGAAAAGTTTTAACCTCTTATCGAGATCAGCCTTTCTTCATCTTACATCTATCAGAATGGCCAAAATAAAAAATTCAAGTGACAATACATCCTGGAGAGTATGTGGAGGAAGGAAATCTACATTGCTGGTGGGAATGTAAACTTGTACAACCACTTTGGAAATCAATCTGCTGCTTTTTCAGACAATTAGGAATAGTGCTTTCTCAAGACCCAGCTATACCATTCCCAGGCATATAGCCAAAATATGCTCAAGTATACAACAAGGATATTTGTTCAAACATGTTCATAGCAGCTTTATTCATAATAGCCAGAACCTGGAAACAACCCAGATGCCTGTCAACTGAGGAATAGATCCAGAAATTGTGGTACATTTACACAATGGAATACTACTCAGCAATTAAAAACAAGGGAATCATGAAATTTTCAGGCAGATGGTGGGATCTAGAAGAGATCATCCTTGAGTGAGGTCTCCCAGAAGCAGAAAGACACAGATGGTATATATTCACTTATAGGTAGATATTAGACACATAATATAGGATAAACATACTAAAATCTGTACACCTAAAGAAGCTAAGGAAGAAGGAGGATCCTGGGTAAGATGAACAATCCTCACTCCAAAAGGCAAATGGGACAGACACAGGAAGAGGGAGAAAACAGGGAACAGGACAAAAGCGTACCACAGAGGGCCTCTGAAAGACTCTACTCTATCAAAGCAGATGCTGAGACTCATAACCAAACTTTGGGCAGAGTGCAAGGAATCTTATGAAAGAAGGGGGAGATAGAAAGACCTGGAGGGGACAGGAGCTCCACAAGGGGAGCAACAGAACCAAAAAATCTGGCCCAGGGGTCTTTTCTGAGACTAATACTCCAACCAAGGATCATGCAGGGAGATAACCTAGAACCCCTGCACAGATGTAGCCCATGGTAGCTCAATGTCCAAGTGTGTTCCCTAGTAAGGGGAACAGAGACTGTCTCTGACATGAACTCAGTGTCTCCCTGAGGAGGGGGGACAGCCTTACCAGGCCACAGAGGAAGACAATGCAGCCAGTCCTGATGAGACCTGATAGGCTAGGGTCAGATGGAAGGGGAGGAGGACCTCCCCTATCAGTGGACTTGGAGAGGGACATGGGAGGAGACAATGGGGAGGAAGGGTGGAATTAAGAGGGGGGAGGGAGGGGGCTATAGCTGGGATACAAAGTTAGTATACTGTGATATAAAAAATTAAAAAAAAGATTAGCCTTTCTTAAATTTCAAATACTTGGTGGAAATTGCCTTAGAGCTGAGGACAAAGGAGAAATTCCTCAAAGTAACCTCAGCAAATCTCCTAAGTCCTTCATTCAAGACTTCAGGAGCTGGGCATAATGGTGTGTGCTTTTAGTGCCAGCACTCTGAAGGCAGAGAGGCAGAGCTCTGTGAACTCTATATCAGCCTGGACTACATAGTGAGACCTTGTACCAAAATTAAAAAGAAAGAAAGAGATGGGGAGGTGAGGGAGGAAGAAGAAGAAGAAGAAGAAGAAGAAGAAGAAGAAGAAGAAGAAGAAGAAGAAGAAGAAGAAGAAGAAAGGCAAACTCTCTTCCAGTGGCATCCTGGAAGACTACTCAATAATGGTAAAGCCTGTAATTATGAAGAAGAAGAAAAATAAAGGCAAACTCCCTTCAAGAGGCATCCTGGAAGACTAATGGTAAAGCCTGTAGTGATGGCAGCTGAAACTGACAATGATCTCTGTTCTTTATGAAGATCTTTTCAGCTCCATTTTTGCTTTCTACCTGGAAAACAGGAGATTCCCTTCAACAGAAAAGCAAAACATATCCATGAAACTTTACTTCCTCCATAAGATGTTCTTACTCCATTCTAGTACTGGATGAGATTTAAACACTGAAAATTTGACATAATATTTATAAGGTTCAAGATTGTGGGTCCTCCTACTAGGAACCCCAAGGAAATGTGAATATGTAAATGAACCTGCCCCTTACCCGAAAGGGTTGTTTCATTATATTCCCTGGAACCAAGGCCTCACTACCTGTTGCATAATTTCATTTGTACAAACTAAAACACAAATTATGTTAAATCCTCGCAAATTAAAATGAAAAGTTCCAGTCCTAGGGAAATCTAGGATTTGTGAAGGTGAAGTTTGAGGTACATTGTTCCCTTAAGAACTGAATTCCTCCACTGCAGAACTGTTCCAGATTTGAGATTGTGGTGTGGCTCATTTTCTGGTCCCCAAATGGTGGTGCTATTTTCAATAAAAGGAGGAAAAGAAAATAAGCAGGGCTGGAAGATGATTATTGAAAATAGATTCTTTTCTCATACAATATATCCTGGTGATAGTCCCCTTCCCTTGAGTCCTCCCAGTTCCTCCCTACTGCTCCTTCCCTACAGATCCACTTCTTTTCTGCCTCTTGTTAGAAAAAAAAAGTAGCCTTCTAAGAGACAACAACCAAACATGTCAAAATAAAGCATAAGATGAAGCCAAAACTATCATATCAAAGTTGGATACAGCAGCAGAGCAGGAGGAACGGAGTCTTAAGAGCAGGCACAATAGTCAGAGACCCAGCAGATGGGGTAGGGGGAGGCAGGTGCATGCCTTTAATTCCATCACTCAGGAGGCAGAGGCAGGCAGATATCCGAGTTCAAGGCCAACCTGGTCTACACAGTGAGTTTCAGGATAGCCAAGGCTACACAGAGAAACCCTATCTCATAAAAGAGAGATGAGAAAGAGAGAGTCAGAGACACACTTGTTCTCACAGCCATGAGTCCTATACAAAAACTAAAATAATAGCTATATACACACAGAGGACCTGGCGCAAACCCGTGTAGGCTCTGTGCTTGCTGCTTCAGTCTCTGTGAGTTCATATGAGTCTTTCTTAGTTGATTCAGAGAGCCTTGTTCTCCTGGTGTCCTCCACGCCCTCTGGCTCTTACAATCTTTCAGTCTCCTCTTCTGAGGAGATGTGAGGGGATATATTTGATGGAGGCCTCCCATATTGACTCTTCCCAGGTACTGTCTGCCTGTGGGTCTCTATCTTTTCCCATCTGCAGCTGGAGGAAGCCTCTCTGATGATGACTGAATAAGACACTGATCTATGAAACTAGCAGAATATCATTACAAGTCATTTTATTAATACTTTTTTTTTTAGAGCAATCGTATTTGGTCTCTTCCCTGCAGGTTTAATTTTGGATTAAAGTTTTCGTGGATGGGTTGATGTTTTCTTTCATCCAATTAGGAGTCTTGTCTAGATAAAGGGTGTCCTCTTTAGTCTCCATGGCCCCTGCTACTAGAGGTCTCAGCTAGAGTCCCCCTCATGTCCTCCCAGAGGCCTATTCAAGGTATCCAGCTTGTCACAAAGATGCCCCTACCCACCATTTCTCTTCTCTCTGCAAGCCTTCTGCCCTTCCACCCTTGTTTTCCCCAGGTCTGATCTCCACTCTTATTTCTCTCTCCAATCCCTCTTCTACCTTGTTCTCAGTCTTCACCCACTACCTCTGTCTATTCTATTCTATTTCCCTTTTTGAGTGAGATTTATGCATCTTCCCTTGGGTCCTCCTTGTTACTTATCTTCTTGGGGTCTGTGTACTATCTGACTAAAATCCACTTATAAGTGAGTACATACTATGTGTGTCTTTCTGAGTCTGTGCTAACTCACTCAGGATGATCTTTCCTAGTTCCATCCATTTGCCTGCAAATTTCATAGAGCAGAAATTGAAGGAATGTCCAATCAATGCTGGGACCAACCCGAAGAGACATACCCAATGGAAAAAAGCCAACCCCTCACACTATTGTTGATACTCTGCTATGCTTGCAGACAGGAGCCTATCAAAGTTGCCCTGTGAGAGGCTCCACCCACTAACGGTTCAAAACAGACACTAAGACTCACAGCCAAACACTGGACAAAGCATAGGAAGCCTAGTGGAAAAGTGGGAGGAAGGATAAAAGGACCGAGAGGTGACCAAAGCTCCACAGGCAGACCAACGGAGCCAACTAACCAGGGCTGACAGGGGTCTACAGAGTCTGAAGCACCAACCAAGGACCATGCATAGACTGGACTTAGGTCTTCTACATAGATGTAACAGCAATGGGCAGATCAGGCTTCATGTGGGTCCACTACTAAGGAGACCACAGCAGGTTTCCTGCTACAGAGCTGGGCATGAGACAGGGGGAGGGAGGGTTGGATCTCAGGAGCAGTAGGAGTGGTGTGGGTCTACCTTCAGCCTGCTTGTTGCTCTGGAAGAAGTGGCCCTGGGGTGAGCAAAGGTGCCTGCTGGGGTCGGCATCTAGGAGAAAGCAAGGAGTCAGGAGAGATAGGTTAGAAGGGGAAGTTCTGTGGGATCACAAGAGACAGGATGGGGTGGGAGTGAGGGGGTGCAGGGAGGGGTGCCACGGGTGTTCTGCTTCAGAGTTAGAGATGTGATTCAGGTTAGATCTGGGGGAACAGAGCCCTGCTTATTTTCCAAGTAATGAGAGACCCAGAGAGATCCTAAGCTCACCTGTGGTCTCTCTGCCTCTCTCTCAGTCTCTCTTGCTCGATCTCTCTCTCTCTCTCTCAGTCTCTCGGTGTCTCTCTCTCTTTCTCTCTCTCTCTCTCTCTCTCAAACACACGCACACACGCAGGTGGAGGAAACAAGCATAAGTCCTAGATCAGCCCTGGTCACCTGACAGGGAGGACAGGTCTTGGACATAAGTGATACCAGTCCTTCACTTTGAACTTGAGGTACAGAAGTCCTTCTCACCCCCACAAGGCTGACCAGTCCTTCGTCATGTGAGCCTGAGGCTTGCTGAGTTTTTTCCCCCAGCCTTCCTTGGCTACCTAATAAACTAAAATCCATGACTTGGCATTCTAATAATAGAAATGAGCTGGTCTCCCTTTGGCTCAGTTTGTGCTGAGAGTGGTTGCTCCCCAGCCAGGGAGAGGTATTGCTTATTCCTTGAAGTCTTCCTAGCAAGAGAGACCTTGCTAGGTTGTCCAGCTATGAAAGGTCAAATGTGTCTCAAACTCAGCACGACTTGGAGATGATAGCTGATATTGGTGAGCCAGCTGGAATAGGATCATGCCCTGCTTATTAGCACACATGCATGCACAGCACCAATAATATACAAGCCCTGCTGTTAGCTGACAGCGCCTGATACCCATCTCTCGACAGACGAGAGAGGATAGTGTAGGAATTCTTTGGTTCCAATGTCATGAGAAAGACTGGCTTAACACACCAACAGGGTCTGCATACAAACGCCCTTTCTGCCACCATACAGTCAGGGTGCCTCAGTGTCCTTACTGGTGAAATGCTGTTTTTCTCCCAGGAGAAACTGAACACAGCCCCTGAGGACCAACCAAGGCGTAGTGCCTGCTGCACATCTGCTCTGGCCTGCTGTGGTCTCAGCCTTCCACTTGTTTTCTTCCACATCTGGTGTTTACGGATTAGAGAGAAACTGGTCTCTTTTTAATCTACACGAGACAAAGGTGAGTGATAATCCAATTTCAATGATAATCTGTCCCGGAAAAGTCACAAATGCACTGGAGAAAAAAAAAAAAAAAGTGACTCTTTTCTATCCCTAGTATCTGTCTTTTACCCTGGACCTACAATTCCAGAAGTTGAGACAGTATGAAAGGCCACACGAATCCTCCAGCCTCCAAGTGGTGGACACAGCATGTCCCTTGTCCAGCTGAGGGCAGTAAGCAGCAACTAGGCATCAAGGCAGAAACCACAGTTCTTACCTTAAAGGGAATAAAAGGTAGTTCATTCTGGAGCCATTTTTAAGTTGCCATGGCTTGGAAACACAGATTTAGGTTAACCTAAATTCCACATTCCAATGTGGAAATAGTTTCACAAAGTTTTATAGTTTTACAGAACAAAGTCATAAATCAAGGCATGTTTTAAAATACATTGATGATTACATCAAAGAGGTAGTTACAGCAAGGTGGGGGAAGCATTTCTATAAGCCTAAGATGCTATCTGATGATATCCTCGGTGTTTGGATCGGTGCTGAGTTAATAGATTGTCATGGGATGTTAGTTCTGATGCAGAGGTAGGTGAGGGGTGGCTGTTGGAAGACCATGGGGCTAAACCTAGGTTAGATACTTACCCTTTAGACCTGGCACGGCGCCACAGTCCTAATCAATTAGGCTCTGCAGAGAGCTTCTTCTCGGTTCTCATTCACATAGATGTTCCCCCACGCCCCACTCTAAGCAGGATGGCTACATGGGCTCCAGGAAGTATGACCGCTGGTGACTGAAACTGCTTTACACAAAAGCCGTAAACACAATTAAAAACTATCTAGGTCTGTACAGAGTGTTGCTGCAGACAATAAAAAATAAAGAGCTGGTCAGGGGATTCTGAGTCTCACCTTCTTGCTATTCTGAAAAGTTTATAACACTGTAATTTAGGAGACATATGTGTGGAGAAGCTAGCTAAAAGCAGTGGTGGCCCAGGGAGGCTGATCCCCTCAGCCCACTACCTTGCCCTTAAGCAATATACGGATTCACCAGGTAGCCAATAATGGGCTAGGATCTCCCTGCTCAGTCCCTGCTTCACACGCGTGTCAAACAACATTAACTCAACACCACTTAGGCCAGACACAAAGAATGTGCTTCACAGACTGATTCAATTAGCTATATAATAACAACAACAACAATATGCCTTGGCACTCAAATGAAGTTCAACCAGTCAGCCAGTCAGCCAGCCCAGCCCTCTCCGGCCCACACTGGACCAGACTGAACTACCAAGGAACGAAGAAAGCACACATTTGTGGACAGAGAGTAGATGGGGCGACGATGAGGCCGCCTCAGGAGCTTACTGGCTTTAACCTCTGCACTGACTGAACACATTTCCTTCCTTTACTGAGTCCCGTGCGGCAGCTATGCTTAACCCGCCCCATAGCAGATATCACACCCCTGTGCATAAGTTCACAGTGACTCAATGGCATTTGGAAAGCAGACAGAGAATTTAGGAGAAATTTAGGAGATTTTTTTTTTAAATTGAAATGCTTTAAAAAAAAAAAAAAAGCCCAGCTTCCCACTAGTCAAGTAATATGATTAAATAATTAAAATAAGGTTAGAACACAGGTTGAGAATTGAAGATATTAGTCAGCGGTAGAGCATTTGCCTACTGCTTTTCAACTCCCGGCACTACATTAACACACACACACACACACACACACACACACACACACACACACAAGCTAAGCATCTTTAATTAAAAAATTCTAACTCCAAATTACTTTGAACACAGACATGACAGTACAAGTGAGAAATTTTACACCATGGAACTTGGTTTCACATGCAAAATTATTCAAAACATACAACAAATTTTCTGTTTAGCCTTTGGTCCCATCCCCAACATTTCCCATAAAAGATATATAGGTATTTCAGGATCTAAAAAAAAAAAAAAAAAAAAAAAAAACCGTTTAAAGCATTTCTAATTCTAAGAGTTCTAGATAAGGACCATTTAACCTTGTATTTCATTTCAATAATAAAATATTTTAAGTCCTAATACACTGCTGAGGATTTGTCAGAAACTAATATTTTTGCATACCCTACAGAAGTGAAGGATGTCATTGCTAGAGCTCAGGGGACACTTGTGTGGTTGATCCAACACCAAACACTTTCTATGTATTATCTTAAAGTGACTCTAAGGAGGACATCAAGCTAGTCTTGAAGTAGTTTGTCCCAGGGTAAGCCCAGCAAGGACTTCCACCTAGCTTGTTCTGAACTTCAGAGCCCAGGACCTTAACCATTCTCACATATTGCTTCACAGAGTCCCTAAAAACTTCCTGTCTTACAGGGAAGCTACAAGTCCTGGCTAGTTTTATAGCAACTTGAAACATGCTAGAGTCATTTGGGAAAAGGGATTCTCCATTGAGAAAATTCTCTTTGTAAGATTTGCCTGTAAGCAAAGCTGTAGGACATTGTCTTACTTAGAAAGTGGTGTGGGAGGGCCCAGCCTACTGTCGGTGGTGCCACCCCTGGGTAGGTAGGTAGTCCTGGGTTATATATGAAAGCAGGCTGAGCAAGCCACAGAGAGCAAGCCAGTAAGCAGCGCTCCTCCATGGCCTCTGCTTCACTTCCTATCTCCAGATTCCTTGCCTTGAGTTCCTGCCTTGAGTGCTTTTAATGATGGACTGTGACATGGAAGTGGCAGTGAAATAAACTCTTTTTTCCTCAAGTTCATTATGGCGATGGTCTTTACTGCAACCCTAAGAAAATATGCCCATGAAATTTTAAAACCATGGCTGCCTAAATAAGACATGAACAATTCCAACAATGGCTAACGTCCCAGCATAGAAAAGGGAAATATCACTGAGCACCCCCCCAGATGAAAAGCTACAAGCAATTAGCCACTGCTGAGTGAGAGAGAATTAGTCACCCCCAAGGATAGGGCCCCTGATTTGTTATCCAAAACCAGATGGTCAGTCCAAGAAACAAAGACATGCAGGCAACATGGAATGGGCCCAACAGATTGTATTTGTATGTTTATTCATATATATATATGTATAACAACAATGGTTAAAGAAGAGAAAGCCATGATCGTGGGAGGGAGAGGGAAATTAGATACAGGAGGTCTAGGAAAGAGGGCGGGTATATGTAATTAATTAAACTTTTAAAAATGAAAAGAAAAATCTTGTCTTTTATTCATGTGACCCATATGAAAAAACATAATACATAATATAATAAAAATTTATATAATAGAACATAATATAATAAAAATTTTCAGTGAAACTAAGTAAACTGTAATGTTACTTAGGAGAGTGGGAAATGGAAGTAATCATATATAATTACAGAGTCTATGTCCACATCAGTGTCTTAGGGTTCAATGTCAAAGGCACAAAACTTACTGTAGCCAGGTTAAAAAAGCAAAGCACTTAATATGTTTGTGTATGTAAGGGGGCATATGAGGACACTTTGCACAGTTGCATTTAAAGCAAAGGAAACAGGATGTCAGAGATCGTTCAGCTCAGTGGGTTAAATGTTTGCTATGCTCTGATTCCCAGCACACACATAGAAATTCAGCACAGCGGCCATGTGCCTGTCACCCCAGTGAAGACTGGCAGATATCTTGAGTTCCCTCGGCAGCCCGTCTAGGCAAAAGAGTGAGCTTTGAATTCAGTGAGGAACATGTCTTAAGAAATACGGTGAGATGGCTCAGAGATGGCAGAGCAGGTAAAGGCACTATTCATAGGCTCAATTTCTGGAAAGAAAGAACCAACTCTTGAATGCAGTTTCTGTCTCTCTCTCTCTCACACACACACACACATGCACACACACTAATGGAAACATTGAAACTCCCTTTGTTTAGGTAATAAAAAAGTGTTCTGCAGCCTTTATTTTTATACTAACAGAATTTTGTTGAATACATGCAGAATGCACAAATATTAAGAGTACAGTTGCTAAGTCTAGACAATTATCGATACAATCATGACATGACACACATCAAAGCTGAAACATCTCAGCCCTCCCACAAAGTTTCCTCATCGGCTCTGTCCCAGGCACTGTACTTGAGCACTCACAGGAGCCTCTGCACCTGGCTCCAGAGCTCAGCACTGGCAGAGCACATGGTGGCCCCAAACAGTTGTTCACCAGGCCCCGGAGGAGACTCCACATCGATCTCTTAGTTCATGGCTGAAAAGGACCAAGCAGCTGTCAGAATTCTATGATGGTTTACAGGCTGCACCACAGCAGACAGCAGAAGAATGTCCATCGGAGAGCAGGGAGGGGCTGATTACTGGAAGCACTTAGGTGAGAGAAAAGACCAATTCATCAATTTGTCAAATGCTTCTCACAGAGTATAAATCCTAAATATCTTTAAATAGTTAGGTATCGTATCCAGTAATACCAGGCGGCAACAATCCTCCTTTTCTTTTTCTTCTGTTTCATAAAGCAAATATACTCAAATCTTGACCTCATTTAAATGAACTGCATTCTAATATGTCACAGCTACTTTAGAACACTGCTCTCACCAGAGCTCAAATTATGCTAAAAATCTCAATTATAACTGTATGGTGACTTTCCTGATAATGTGAAGGGAAGAAAAAATATTTCTTGCCATAACTAATAACTTGTGGGGTGTGTCTATCCCTATTATCCGTTCAAGTATAACTGCCCCAGCCACAGACCTCAGGTATGGGTGTTCAATTTAGTTATTGTCAATATTTTATGACTTTCAGTTCTATAAAACTGATAACTTTAGTTTTTGCTAGTATTACATTTATTTTTTGGGAGGGTATGGTGCACATGCCACGCACACGTGTGGAGGTCAGGGGACATCTTGCTGGAGTCAGTCCTCTCCCTCCACCATGTGTATGTGTCTCAGGAACACCACACCACCAACCCCAGAGCACATCATGACTGAGTGCATCCTCTTGGAGAGACAGCCCAGCCAGGGAGAAGTAATCAAAAGGCACAGCCCAGACCCTTATACAAGTATATGCACAGAATACAGCACCTGTGGGAAGGACTCCAGTCAGAAAGCAAGACTCCAGTTTACTTTAGAAGTCTATTTCGTGGGCTGGAGATATGGTTCAGCAGTTAAGAGCACTAACTGTTCTTCCTAAAGGACCCAGGTTCAATTCCCAGCACCCACAGGGCAGTTCACAACCATCTGTGACTCCTGTTCCAGGGGATCTGACACCCTCACACAGACATACATGCAGGCAAAACACCAATGTACATAAAATTTTTTTAAAAAAAGAAGTCTATTTCGTTTATTAACTCACTCCATTCAAAGAAACAGCCTTCGAGTATCAATGAAAAGATTGGAGCAACAGAGACATTGGATTTAATCCCCTTTTCCATGACTGAAGACCCCCCAAAAAGTAACATGAATATTTTAAAGTAAAACCAAACAAACAAAAAATAAAAATAAAATAAAATAAAATAAAAAACAGGCCCAGCAGGGAGGCCCTCCACTGGAGCAGCAGCCCAGAAAACAACCAAGGGATTCAGTTAAGAGCATCTGCCTCACTGGCTTCTGAGTCCATGAAAGACTCACTAAGACTCTCTCCTCTTATCCCGAGCAGGGGAAGTGCAGCCTTTTCCATCCATCCCACCCATTTGTTACTAGGTCATGTGTCTTAACAAGAGTCCTTCCAGACTCAACGCTTTCCTTCAGCCCACAAGTTAATCATCTGGATTCTTATTTTCATTATATAAAAACAATCCGTGTCAGTTACTTTTTAAATAGAAAGCATAAGTGAACAAATATTTTAAAACACCCTTTCTTTACCTATGATGAGCCAATTATCACATTGGTGGGTGTCATTAAATATGCACATGTCTCTGTGCTTTAAAGGTAAACCCTCATGCCTGCAACATTCTATCTTACAACCTGGTTCTTTCAGCTGTTTTTGTATTTTTATTGTAAATCTGTCTTAACAAGCGACTATATCCAGCATTTTAATAGCTAATTGGTGCTTTTTTTAAACTCCTTAACAAGAAGCATGGTTGTAAAATAATTCTTTTTACCTAAAATTTCTTAGTTAGGCTATTATTCTACTAGCAGTGAGAATAAATGGAAAAAAAAAAAAAAAAAAAAAAGCACAAAGGCCCCATTACCTTTCTTTGCCCTGTATTCCAGGCTGACGCAGCTCCCTAAGAAACGGTGATAGGCTCTCATCTCCGCCTCGGCTATCCGCACCACGCTGTACGGTGGGTATCTGGGGTCTGGGTCCTCACACTGCCTGCACCGCACAGGGATGGAGTTCCAGGACACCTGGCCGCCTTCCACGCCCTCCATCCTGCTCTAGGCACACACTGCATTCACTGTATGGTTAAACTTTTGCCTGCCTAATCTCTCTGAAGATCACTCAAGGTCTCTTCCTTGCTAAGAGTAGATCCTGGAGATTAGTGAGTGCTGAGAGATTACAGAAACAGAAGGAGGAGCTGAGGGATAAAGACATCAGGAAAAAAGAAAACCGCTAGAGATGCCAATAGTAAGAATGTTTCTCCCAAAGCATCACATCGAGAAATAACAGGTTAAGTGAATTAAATTTTAAAAGAGCGATGAAAAGTTTAAAGGATATTCTTCGGAAGGATCTTTCTGCCAGGTCAGTTTCACTCAGCTTGTCTTCCAAGCTCTCCAGGCTGCCAAAGCATAAGCCAAATGCTTAGGATGGCTGCCCGGGAATTTACCATTTAAGGAGGCCCCAGGCTGACACAGCAAACGGTAAAAGGTTTAAAAGCCACAGCTGCTCCTGAGGAACAGTTGGAAGCACAACGTCAGGTCAGTTTCCAAGTGCCGGTGCTCCTTCCTGCTGCAAGAGCCACCCAGGAACCACAAGAAAAATGACTTCATTTTGCAGGGCTAAGCTGTGCAAAGATGCAGGAAGGAGGCTGCCTTTTCCTGACGCATTTTACTCTGTTTTAATGTGATTATCGTTCCTGCTTATGAATGTTGTGCTCTAGAGCTTAAAGAAGAATACAGCGTGAAACAGCCAATAGTTAAGTGAAGCGTATGTAAATGGCTAAAGGCTCTGCCTACATGTAACCTGAGGGTGCTCTCTTGGCTCTGCGATCTCCAGAGAAACGTTTCTGTTGACGCTTGATATACTGACAGACTCAGATACGTGTAGCCCTGGGGTAATTTTCTTCAGCCAACAGTGGTGTATTATACTTTAACCGAACAGCTTGCCAGCCGTTTCTTAGGATTGTTTTGCAAACGTTTGGTTGTTCAAGATAAAAACTGTAACAGGCAAGAGGAAAACTCAGAAAATCTTTAACCTGTCTGTGTCGCACAAAGACACTGTTAAACAGTAACAGAGCAATGCAGGAGCGAGACTCCCTTAGGTTCATATTAAAAGAATTAACATTTTATGTTGTTTTTTTATTTACAAGTTTTTATAACATTTATTTAAAAAATAAATGTTATAAAATAAGAAAATGAAAATACTAAATGTTGAACATATATATTTTTCTCCCTTCTTGGTTATGAAGCCTGTTTATTTTATATAAGGTCTCAACCTTAGAGATGTGTTTCTTCAAAAGGTGAGCATTTGGGCTCTTCATGCCTATTGTCTGATATGCAGGTTTAGGTTAATTCGCCTAAAAATTTGTTACTCTTGTTAATTTTCTCAAAGAACTAACTCCAGTTCATTGAGTCTTTGTATTTTCTTTTTTTAGTTGTTGTTTCTGAATAATTCATTTTTATCCCTGAGCTTATTTCTTTCAGCTTATTCTTTCAGAGTGTTATCTCTTCTTGTTTTTCTAGAGCTTTGAAGTATAACATTAATCTATTAACATGAGATGTCTCCAGTATTTTACGTAGGCATTTAGTGTTTCCCATTGGTTTTAGTAAGTTGTATTTTCATTTTGATTAGATTTTAAAAAGGTTTTAATTTACTTTTTGGTGTCTGTCTTGGCCCAGCTTTCATTCAGTGGTGAGTTGTTCTGCTCCCAGGAGTTTGTAGTTTGTGTGTGTTTGTTTGTGTCATTTCTAGTTTTGATGCCCACCTTAAGGCATGGAGGTTGGATAGGATGAAGAATATTATTTCAAAGACTTGCTTTGTGTCCCAATTATGTGGTCAGTTTTGGAGAGAGTTCTGTGGGCAGCTGAGAGAACATGGATTCTTTAGTATTCAGGTGTAATGTTCTGTAGATGTTTCTGTATTTAGTTTTTATTTGAATAACCTGTCTACTGGTGCATGGGGTACTAGGGTGTACACTCTTACTGTGTGAGAGTCAATATGCGATTTTAAATGTAGTAGTGTTTCTTTTTTAAAACTCAGTGCTCTTGCGTTTGTTACATAAATGTTTGGAATTAAAACACCCATTTGGTGGACTTTTTTTTCTTTATGAGTGTGCAGTATCCTTCCCTATCTCTTTTGAATAATCTTGTCTAAATCTCATCTTCTTCAGTCAGGGTCTTAGTCCATTTTCTCTTGCTATACAGAATACCACACACTGAGTAATTAGTAATAAAATTTAATTTGTCTTACACTTCTTTCTTGTTTGCTTATTTCCTAACACAATGGGAGAAAAAAAGAAAGTGATCAAATTGACAGTGTCAAGCCCTTGTATCGTCAGATTAACGCATTCATGGCAGTGGAATCTTTATGACCTAAACACTTCCATCAGACCATACCTCCCACTAGAGACCCAGATTTCAAGGCCTGTTGTGGGGCACACATTCAAATCCTCAAGTCTCAATTCTTTCACTTGAAGATAGGCCTAAGAGTGTTCACCCCACTTCTTTCACAGTTAACAAGATTATGAGCAGATGTTACAAAGCCACACAAAGACCACTGAAAGTTCCTTGGGATCCAAAACTACAGCAAGTGTATTTATTAGCCATGATCACACCATTTTGTTTGTTTGTTTGTTTTTTAAGTTTATTTATTTTTTTCACTTTACATCCGGATCATAGCTCCCTACCTTCTCTCCTCCCAGTCCTCCCATCCTCTTCTTCCTATTTTCCCTCTCCTTCTCCCCAGAAAAGGGGACATACCACCACCACCCTCTGGCCAACTCACCCCAGCACATCAAGCCCCATCAGGACTGAGCTCATCCTCACCCACTGAGGCAGGCAGGCAGCCCCACTAGGGGGAAGAAGCACACCATTTTGTAGAATCCTCCATCATGGTTAAACAATGATGATTTCCAAAACTGCAGTAATTCATTTCCTAAACTGAAGTAACTTTTGTTGCATTACTACATTCTTGTCCTCTCTGCCCTATTGTACCAGTAAGACTGGCCCCAAGAGTCAGCAATGGCAAACTTTGTGCCCTCTCCCCTCCCTTTTCCTGCCACATAACCTTTTCCTACACCAGCTCCAAAACAGAGGGTGGGCTCTGATTCTTACACCAGAGACCCCTTCTGTGGGGTTTCATCCCAAATAAAATCATCACTCATTGCCAGTCTGTCTTTCCTCCCAGGACCTTAAAGAATGCTTACGTGGTGCTATCTGTGAAAGAATGAAAGGAACAGGGTAAGACAAGAAAATACGAAGGTCAGATTCTACAGGCAGCCTAATGTTAGAGAAGGAATATTGCCTACCAGATATTCAAGAATATCTTATATCTGGAGAACTTGGAATGGCCTTAATAATCATCTAAGCCAGTTTCTTCATTTAAGAGACTGCACTCTAAGGGAGGTCCACTGGCCTGCCACAGGACTTGTGGTAAAAGGTATGACTAATAACATAAATATCTACACAATTGCAATTCAGAGTTTCTATCCACCTATTACTTATTTTTACATAAAGTCTTTGATCTTTGAGAAGAAACACAAAAAAAAAATTTTTTTTAACTTGCCATTATATCCAGGCAAGGACACAAATCTAAATAGTCATAGCCCAGCCTGTCCTTTCCCCACATTACAATTTATTTTTTTAAATATGTCTTTATTTTATGTACATTGATGTTCTGCCTGCATGTATGTCTGTGTAAGGGTCTCAGATCTCCTAGAATTAGAAGGGAGAATTAGACAGGGAGAGGGGCATGTGAGGAGATGAGGAAGGGAGGGTGGGATGGGGAGGGAATGAGGGAGAGGGCCACAGCTGGGATATAAAGTGAATAATTAATATAAAAAATAAAAATTTAAATAAAAAAAAGAATTATAGACAGTTTTGAACTGCCATGTGTGTGCTGAGAATTGAATACCCAAGTCCTTTGGAAGAGCAGCCAGTGCTCTTAACTGCTGAGCCATCTCTCCAGCCCCTACGATTTATTTTTTAATGCAACTGAATTTAGTAAAAATTTACAACAAAGTATTTTGATAATATTCCTGTCTTTTATACTCCAATTATTTTTTTTACTTGTTTGTTCAAATATTTACTAATGTCTGAAGTATTTAAACATAAAACACCAATGACAACATAATGTTTAAGTAAGTACAACTAGCAAGAATATTCAGATTTTGGAAATGTGCCAGCTTCTGGAAAAATTATATCCACAGAGTAATTAAGCTCCAAATTACCAACAATCTCCTTAAAACACTTCTATTTAAAAGTGTTGAGAAATCTTTCACCTTTTATTTATTTATTTGTTTGTTTGTTTATTTACTAACAAAAATGGGGTTTGTTCATAGATATTCTAATTATGGTTTCACTCCGACCCCCAGCTCTTCCCAGGTCCTTCCCGCTTCCCCACCCACCCAAATCCACACCTTATCTTTCTCTCTCTCTCATTACTATACAAACAGGCATCTAGAATAATAACAATAATGAAATAAAATAAGACAAAATTAAAACAAATAAGCCCGAATGGGACAAAACAAACAAACAAATAAAAAACTATAAACACAAAATCAGCAACCATAATATATAAGCAAAAGATCTGTGAAGTTTAAAAAAAAATTCCCAGACAAGTACAAAAAGAAAAAGAAAGGAAGAAAACCTCCAAAAACACAACAGAATTTTATTCATATTGACCATTTACTGCTGGGCATGGGGCTTGCCCTTAAAAGTAGGTTGTTTTCTTGGTATCTTCCATCCCTACCAGCTCTTATAATCTGTCTGTCTAGTCTTCTGCAGAATTCCCTGAACGCTGGTGGGAGGGATTTGATGGAGACATCTCATCTAGGACTGTTTGTTCCAAGGACTCTCCTTTCTGCACACTGCCCCATTCTGAGTCTCTGTATTTGTTTCTATCTACTGCAGGAGGAAGCTTCTCTGATGATGGTTGATCAGGTCACTGACCTATGGATATAGTAGAATGTCATTAGGAGTCATTTTGTTTCTATGTTCCTTTACTAGAACAGTAGTATCTGGTTGTCTCAAAGTCCAATGTCCTCTCTCATCCCAGGTTCTTGGCCGCCTGGGAAGCATCAAGCAGAAGTTCCAGCTCATGAAGTGAGCCTTAAATCAGATAGTGATTGTTTACTCCTACAACTTTTGTGCCACTATTGCACCAACATACCTTTCGGGCAGGTCACCAGTGTAGATAACAGGGTTTGAAGTTAAGGTAGCATGCAGAGTACCTCCAGTACCATAGACATTAATTAGGAAGAGTAAAGGCTATAGGTAGATATGAGTCTGACTTCTGCATGTTCAATGAGTCGTGTAGACATTGTCTTCAACAAAAGAATTGTGTAGACATTGTCTTCTACCATCAGTTTGTGAAGAGCAACCAATATAGCCTTGGCAATGGCCTGGTTTGTTTGGAGATTTACATGGGACCTTTTTGGCCAGCAACTAAATTAGCTGTAACCCAGTCCTGGCACTGGAGGTTTCATTTGGTGGTAAAAGATGTCTAGTTGAGGCTTTGTCTCCTCTGTTGTTTGGTGATTCTATTTAGATTTCTCTCATGTATTTTAAGAAGCTTCTACTGTAGCAATTTTCCATATGATCTGTCAAATAGCCTTTAACTGTCTCTACTCTACCCTCTCCCATGTTTGACCCTCCTGTTCTAGTGCCCCCTCCCCCAGCCCATCAAAAGCTGCCTATTCTATTTCTCCTTTCTAGGGAGATTCCCCATCCACCCAGTTCCTCACTCTATAACCAGAGCAGGTTATATAGATTTCAGACTGCTTATTTAACCACTAACATCCACACATAAGTGAATATATACCATATGTTTATTTTGTTGTCTGGGTTACTTCACTCAGTGTGATTTTTTTTTTAGCTCCATCCATTTACCAGTGATTTTCATGATTTCTTTTTTTCTAGCACCTAAGAAAATGTAACACGTTTTATTGATCTATTCGCCTGTCAGTGGATAGCTAGGTTGTTTCTAAATCTGTTTATAATAAGTAGAATAGCAATGATTGCTTGAACAAGTGTCTCTGTAGTAGGGTGTAGAACCATTTGGGTACATGCCCAACGGTGGTATAACTGGATCTTGAGGCAGATCTATTTCCAGCTTCATGAGGTGCTGCCACACTGATTTCCATAACACTCACCAGCAATAAATGAGTGTTCTCCTTATTCTACATCTTCAGCAGCATAAGTTATCACTTGCTATTGATTTTGGCCTTTCTGATTGGTGTAAGATTAGTTTTTATTTGCATTTCCCTGATGACCAAGCATGTTGGACATTCCTTTAAGTGTTTCTAGGCCTTTTATGTTTCCTGTTTGGAGAACTCTCTGTTTAGACCAGTGCATCATTTTTTTAGTTGAGCTGTTAATTTGTTGCTGTTTCCATTTTTTTTTTTTAAGAAGCAAGGGATTTTTTATGCTCATGGTTTCTACATACATTTAACGTTAATAGTTAAGCTGGAGCAGATGTTTGAAGTGGAAGAGCCAGCAGCTGGGTGAGCCAGCTAGGACTGTGACCATGTGTGCTAGATCTGCCATATTCTGTCTGTGGCACATGTTACCACTGAGGGTCATATAGATGTCCTTGGTCTGTGTTGCAGCCTTAAGCTATGGTGATGGCAGGAGGCCCTGCTGCTGCTGGGGCCATATTGTTGTGAGTGGCCTGCATTGCTATGTGAGGCCATGTTGATGCCCATGGCCCTGACAGCATCTTGAGGGCCTTGTCTGTATCTGTGGGCCTACCACAGTAGCATATTTGTGATCTATGCTGTTGCCAGAAACCTCGTGGAGGCCCATGATCTGTGCTCCAGCTGACTTCACCTACAACCCATGGATCTCAGATTTATTCATCCCATTACCCCACGTTAGGAATCTGCATGAAGACAAACTCCTGTTTTGCTGTAAGCTACAGAGCATGGCACCAAAAAAGCAACTTCTAAAAAACGTATTCAGTAAGCAGGAAAAAAAAAAATGTCCCAATGAGGTAACGTTTGGCAAGGAACTTTCATATATTTGTTCAGTGGTGAAGTATTAAACAAGTCACTACAAAACAGAGAATGCTGTGTGACGTCTGATTCTTCCCAAACGTAGAATACTCCACCAAATGACACATCTCTAGTGAGGAAGCTTCCACGCATGCTGACTCAGTCACTACCTCACCTTCCCTGGCAGCAGCAACAGTCTGTTACTGTTCCTTAATGTCCAGTTCGTTGAGTTCTGAGTAGATTTTAGATTAGCCCTCTATCGGATGTGTAGTTGGTAAAAATCCCACTTTGTCTAATTCTGTTTTAGTAAAGCCCTTTTCCCCCCCTTGTACCATTCTGCATTCATTTTGTATTTTGGTGTTCTCTGCTAGGAGCCCTTTGACATAGGTTTTAAATGTTCAGTGAGTACTTTTGACACCAGAAACATTTTTTGAATTGAGTTATAAAGACTAGACTTTCCCATATAAATCACCCCTATAAACTCTATCTCCACAAATTACCACCTTGATAGACATTATTACTTTAC
This sequence comes from Psammomys obesus, assembly GCF_907164565.1. NCBI lineage: Eukaryota > Metazoa > Chordata > Mammalia > Rodentia > Muridae > Psammomys > Psammomys obesus. The sequence continues at coordinate 652,305 of NW_026596064.1, forward strand.
TAGTCACACTGGACATTAGTGAGCAGTGCCAGCTCACTAACGAAGGAAATACTTAACACATAGGAACAGCAACAACAAGAAAATAGTTTAAAAACTTACATTAAAAACGGAGACATTGGAGAGCTGTATCAACAAAAGTTGATGTACATGTACAGCTGTGTCTCCAAGCGAAGTCAGCAACAGAGGAAAACTATCCAGATAATCCCAGCCCCCCATAAGCCAGGCTCTAAATCTGGGAGTATTTCTTTACAGAAGGAGGCCCCACAGGAGTCAGGGGCTAAAATGCCACAAAAGAATGTACTGGTAACTGTCTTAATCTATCCTTCAGTAGTTAGGGCCGAGCCTCCCTAACAGCCCACACTGAGCAGCAGACTCACCGAGGAGGATTAGAATTGCTTGCCCTCCTTAGGCTTTGCAGAGGTTTCTCATAGAGGTTCACCAGCAAGAACTGACATCTCTGGGCAGGAGAGCAGCAGACAGGGAGCCAGACTGAGGAGCGAGCCTCTAAGTAACCTGCCTGCCGTTAGCTTCCTTAGGATCACGGTTCAGGAGTTTGGGAGTTTCTCCTGTGCCTCTCTTTTCCTTATTGCAGAAACAGCTTCCCATCCTCATCACCAGACACGATGGTCAGAAGCTAGTTAAGTAACCAGTGGCTCACGACTGTTGAAAACATTTATCTGCCTGGGGGCTTCCCTTTGCCCGACGAGAGGCAAGAATCCACAGGTCTTTCCAGTGCCAGTGCCACAGAGCCTACCGGTCACTAGCTGCCCAATCAGGAATGTGAGGGCAGAAGGCTCGCCAAGAGAGGCCCGCACCTCCTCCGTGAGTGCTGTCACCGAGGCAGGTAAGGGCAGGATAAGATGAACCCAGACAGTACCCCCCCCCCGCCCTTCACTAGAACATGAAGAAAAAAGGTTCATTTACCACTGTGAGTGGTGACTGTCGCCACCGGCTGAGCTCCTGGGGGCGGTGAAGGAGGGGGATATTCTTTTTCAGCAAAATATTATTTTACTGAAAAACCACTCTAGATAAACAAAACTGCTTCTGCTGCTGCCAAGGGTGATTTAGTAAAGGCATCGCCCTGTTCTCGCTGTTCCCTGGCTGCCTGTAGGAACGCTTGGCTTCAGCATGCCAACCAAGCCCTGCTCGCGGTTGGCTTTCCCAACTTAATCACTGGCACGAAGAGCAGAAGAACGAGAGACATGAAAGGCGCAGCGGTGGAGGTGAGAGAAGCAGGTAGCCCAGGGTCGTCTGGCTGAGGGCCCACAGAGTTTCTGTGTTTGCAGTCCTGAGCAAACTGATTCACAGTGTCCCACAGCACCTTGATAGTTAGGAAAGATGTTCCAAGGGTGCACAGGGATTCCCAGGACCGTGCAGGAAGGTGGGGTCCTACTGAGAAGTACGTCACTGAATGCAGGCTTTGGGGTTTTATAGCCTGGCCCTGCTTCCTGTTCTCTGTCTGCATTTAGACTGCTAATGAAATGAAATGGCCTGGCCTCATGCTTCTGCTGCCATCCTGTCCTCACCATGTCGGGTGGTATTCCCTCTAGAACTGTAGCTCACAATGAATCCTTTTCGCCTTAAATTGCTTTTGTGAGTATGCTTTCTCAAAGTAACAAAAAAGAAAGTGAGAGGACCAGGCCTGACCACCCCACCCTTCCACCACGAAAGTCACCAGCCCCGGGAGTAGGCCAAAAGTCACCGATTTCAGGAACATGACAATAAAGTCCACTACCCAAGGAATAGCCTGGAGCAGGGAGCAGCCTTAGCCACAGAGGAAGACAGTGCAGCCAGTCCTGATGAGACCTGATAGGCTAGAGTCAGAGTTGGAAGGGGAGGAGGACCTCCCATATCAGTGGACTTGGGGAAGGGCATAGGGAGAGAAGAGGGAAGGAGGGTGGGGTTGGAAAGGAAGGGGAGAGGGGTCTACAGCTGGGATACAAAGTGAATAAAGTGTAATTAATTTAAAAATTAATTAATTAAAAAGAAAAACCTTGTGGAAGTAATTGCTTTCTGGGAGCAATTAAAATCTCTTCCTTTTGTAGGTTGGAGTCTTTGTAGTTGAGGTCTTGCCTTCAGGGCACCTGTCCTGTTTTTCCAGTGCAGAGTTAGAGGCTTCTCTTAAGGTAGCCAATCTCTCTTAACAATTAAAGCCTGCTTTTCAGCATGTGCCCTGGCTTCAACCTTAAATTTTCTATTGCTCCTTTCCTCTAAAAACTTTTTTCTTTGATTGTTTACTTCTTTCCACCCCACTGGTTGCTCTATTCAGTTGTAGATCTACAAAAGAGTAATCAGCAATAACAATTCCACAGACTCAATGTCATGACGCTGTGAAATTTCATCCACCAAATAAATTGATCCATTACTGTAAAATTGCACATCATGCAAATTCTCATGACATCGGTACAATACAGCCAGACTCACGGTAAGAATATAAGTAAAATGGACCCTAGCCCAGTTCCTGTTAGAGTCCTTGCTCTCCTCTGAAACCTCATGAGCCAGGTCACCACGGTCTGTAATTTTCTTAGCCTTCAAGTCTATGCCACGCACTTCTGGCTCCCACCAGAATGGCCCTGCTCTGCTCACATCTTTCAGTGAGTTTTTAAGCCCAAAGTTCCAAACTGTTCTACATACTTCCCATGAATCAGTTCCAAAATCAGGTTTACCACCACAATGACCCTACTTCTGCTACTAATTTCTGTTATTTTCCCTTCTGTTGCCATTGAAGAGCCTGAGCATAACAGACTCCATTTTTTTTTGTTGCTGGTCTCCATCCTATATGTGACCTAAAACTTACCCCCACTTCAGAAAAATGTGTTTATACTTATAGAAAGCCACAACATTTCTGAGAATGACTGCAAAATGTGCCAACCCTGAAAATAGCTGATCAGAAAACAGGTCAAAATGACCGTTGTCCTTATGGTTAACTAAAACAATTATATATTGTCATTTTGGTTACCAAAATAATTACTGTAGATGGTTACAGCTTGCCTCTAACCAATCACTATGTAACAAGCCTGCTCTTGCTGAATGTCACCCAAACATGTAACTGCCAAGTCTGGAAGCCCCTTCCCCTTACTAAAAACCCATAAAACCTAGCTTCTTTCTAGGCTCAGGAATTCTAGCCTCTGACTGATGTGTCAGTTCATACTGGGAGCCCAAGCTTAAGCCCAAATAAAGACTCTTTGATTTTGCATATGATTTCTAACTCCTGGTATGGTTGGTGGTCTTTTGGAGTCTTGCAAACTGTGCACAACACGATGATGGTGCGGGCCTGAGCTCAAGCTTGTAATAAAAAGACCCTACTGCATTTACATCAGAATCAGCTCCTTAGTGGTCTTTGGGGTCCATGAGACTTGGGCATAACAGCCATGATTAAACACTCTGACAAAAGAAACTTATTTTGTCTTCCAGTTCCAGAGAACATAAAACCCATCATAAGAAGCAAGACCTGGTAACACGAGCATGAGGCTAATCTGCCAAACTACATTTCCAGAAAGTGGGGTCAGCACATAAAACTTCAAAGCCTACCCTCAGCGATGTACTTTTTTCAGCAAGGCTCGACCTCCCAAATGATCCATAACCTTCTGTAAACCAAGGTTGATGTGCGTGTGTTAACTCTTAACCAAAAACAGTTTAAAACTAAAATTTAAAGCCAAAACAAAATGCTTATAGAATAAATATATTAAGAAAGTATTTTTGTATAACTCTACTATGTGTTTGTATTTTAAGCCTCTGAGACTTCTGCTGAATAAGCTCACCCTTTGTAGTTCTTTCTGAACGCTGGCTGGCTGGTTCACTGATTTGCCCAGAGTAGCAGTCCTGTCATCACCTTGCTTATTAAAGTGCCTTTACTGATATGCTTTCTTATTTTGTATCATGTTCACACTGTATCCTTTCTGTGGTGAGTCTGTGTCTTTTCTATGCATGATTTTGAGTTACAATTGCATACAAGACTCAGCGCAGTAACATCTTTTTACACTCTTATCCTAGGTATAATAGGCTGTACCGTTTACCTAGATGTGTAGCAGGCTGTATGCCGTCTAGGTTGTATAATTAATTTTCTTAGATATCTTGACTTAACATATATCATAGATACTAAAATACTAGCTTACACCTGTAAATTATTCTCAAAATTGCTAACCCATATTACTGTAAAAAATAAACCAACTAAACAGAGTTTAATACTGATCTATAGTTATTTTGTCCTTAGATTCTATAATAAATCCATATTATAAAAGTTGTATCATTTTATGGTTATATAAGATACAAATTTTTGGAATTTGATAAAATTGGCCAGATATGGTAGTCCATCTGTTTCCCAGATACCTGGAAGAATGAGGCAAGAGGTCAGTTTTAGCCTAGAAGTTCAAAGCCATCCTCAGCAATCTATTTTGGAGAAAAAAATTATCTATACATTACAGTACCTACAAAGTCCACAATAGTCAAGGATCTAAAGGTAAAGCAATAAACCACACAAGAAAAGGGCTCTAAGGACTCAAAATCCAGAAGCAATAAAAGAAAAAAAGGTAATGAAGTTGACGATCTAAAACAAGCTGCATGGTAAACACACCAGAAATAATATTCAAAGACAACCAAAAAGACTGGGTGGCAGAAAATATTTGGCACATGTATCCAAGTAAAGGAATATTTTGATACTCAAATTTGAATTCTAAAAGATTTCCAGATCAATTTCCTATGTTTGTATCAGCCAATTCCCCAAAGATCTACTTGTACATCAGAAATGTGTTAAAACTACTAATCTCTACTTCCTTCAAAAAGTATATTATATGTATATATATATGTGTATATATATATATGTATATATATATATGTATATATATATATATATATATATATATATATACAGTATATTTTATGGCTGTAGAAGTCATCCCTGAGGCAGGGATTTATATGCAAGTGATTTATTAGATGTAGTTATTCATGATGATAAAAATATCTCTTGTGTTCTAAGAGATTAAAATCTTTTGCTGGATCTCAGAGCCAACAATAATATCTTGAGATGTATTAACTTAAGACTGCTATCCTGCTATGTACTTAGCATGTTTGTTTGAACTGCCTTCTCCAGAACAATGTAATAACCATTGTAATGGATTTCCCAAGTAATCAACTTTAACAACCTCAGCCAATGCATAACTGTGATCTTAAGTTACATTTTCTCCCATACCCGTGATCCAAGAATGTTTGTATGTGTGTGATGATGACCATTTTCCGGAAAGATCAAAGTGTCTGAAAGCAGCCTTATGAAATGAGAATCCATAAGTGTTGGTGGGACGTATGGATATTGCTTGATAAACAGTGTTGTCTACAGTACCATTTGTTATCTGGGTCAGTTGGAGTCAGTGACTGAATCCCTTCTAAAACTGTCCAAGGCTTCTGTAAGTATCCCTCATCCCTTCCCCCATGTTATGCTTTCTATGCTGTTCAATAAAAGAGAGAGCAAAACCCTTTGTGAGTAATACACATAGAGTAATACACAGACACAGGGACAGATTCAAAAGATAGCATTTAGTCAGGCCCATAGTCAGACTCATACAACAGACAGGAATGACAGGAAGGAAGGAAGGAAGGAAGGAAGGAAGGAAGGAAGGAAGGA
>NW_026596064.1:658021-705543 GCF_907164565.1 Psammomys obesus
AGAAAGAAAGAAAGAAAGAAAGAGAGAGAATTGGGGGTTTGAGATATTGCCCAGCAGTTAAGAGCACTGACTGCTCATCCAGAGGACCCAGGTTCAATTTCCAGCATCCATATTGCAGCTTACAACTGTCTGTAACCCCAAAAACTGACACTCACACAGACATACATGCAGACAAAATCAATGCACATAAAATAAAAATAAATAAATAATAAATAGAATTAATATCTAGACTACTTCTGGTTAGATTTCATTAGGGGGAAGAATGCCTTAGTTTATTATCCTTAATGCAACTCTGATGAATGCTGCGTTCATCTTCTGGCCTCCATGATCATTGTACACATGTGGTACACAGACATCCATGCAAGCAAAACACTAGTGCATATAAAAAAAAACTTAATAAAATTACAAAAAAAAAATTAAGTAAGGGTAACATAGGCCTTATAAAATGGTCTATTCAGAACATTTTTAATCACTGCCTCTACACCATGTGAAGTATTTCTTTCAAATAAAATGAGAATTAAATTTGCAGATATGGCTTATAGGTCTTAATTTCAACAGCTGGAAATAGAAGCTTTATTTATTTATTTTTTTACAGGGTACATGAGGACCAACACCCTTTGCTCTACTGCTGTGGAGTTCAAGTTCTGTGTGTAACCTAGACACTGCTGTGATGTGGTGTCTGTGCTACACATATGCTGCATGGTTAGCAGCATAAATTCCTTGTGATAGAAAGCTGCTTTAGCAAAGCTGCAGGTTCATTCAACCCAAAATGCCGGAGGTCTCAGTTTCCTGCTGAATATATTTGCTTTGGAATGAATGATAGTCGACACATGTCCAAAGTTTTTGCCTATTTTACATTTATACGTCCTAGAATAATAATAAAACAATGTTCTTTGGCTTTTTAATTACCTAGTATTTTCAGGAAACTGGGTGTCCCACTCTTGAAAAGACACAAAAACTAAGTAAAAGTGAGATATTTAAAAGAAACTTGTTGTCTAACCTTGTTAGGGTTTCATTACTGTGAAGAGACACTATGACCAAGCCAACTCTTACAAAGGAAACGTTTAAATGGGGCTGGCTTAGAGTTTCAGAAGTTTAGTCCATTATCGTCAGATTAGGAAGCATGGCTGTGGGCAGGCAGACACGATGCTGGAGAAGGAGCTGAGAATTCTACATCTTGATGCACAGGCAGCAGAAGGGACTGGCTTACAGTGTGAGCTTGAGCATAGGGGACCTCAAAGCCTACTCCCACAGTGACACACTTCCTCCACAAGGCCACACCTCCTAATAGTGCCAATCCCTTTAGGCCAAGTATTCACACACAGGAGACCATGGCGGCCAAACCTGTTCAAGCCACCACATTTGTCTTTAAGCAGTGTGATTATTTTAAGCTTGAAAGTGGTTTTTAGGTTGTACTCTTTATGACTCGAACCACAAAACAGATATGGATAGCCTAGCATTTAAACAATGATCATATGTTAAGAGTGTTTATTTCTACACCATGATGTAGAGTTTTTAAGTAGAATATTTTTATTAATTATCTAATAATTTTTTGCATGCATACAATGTATTTTGATCATATTTACCTCCATGTGTGGAAGAGGCCTCACATCCCAGACTCACCCCATCCCTGCTAACTATATGTCCTCTTTTATTATTTGTAAGGCCCGGCAACTCCAGTTTGTGTGGCCCATAGATTCCTGGGTGTGGCATCATTCATTGGATCGTGGTCAGTCTATCATGAACCAACCCTTTAAAGAAAACCGACTCTCCCTCCCCCAGAAGTCATCAACCATCAACAGTGCCTCAGCGAGGGGTGGGGGCTCCTGAGTCCCTCCCCGTTCATGCGGGAATATTCACTGGCTTGACCCTATACAGGCAACCGCAGCAGCTGTGTGTTCATGAAAGCAGAAGTCCTATCATCTCCAAAAGACACTGTTTTTGCCCAAGTTCTCCCTGACCTCTGACTCCTCTTACTTTCCACTTCCTCTTTCAGAAGGGTCCCTGAACTTTGAAGAAGAGAGATCTGACATAAACGTCCCATTTGTGACTGAGCATGCCACAGGCACTTATGCTCTGCTCTGTGACCAACTGTGAAGTTTTGTGTTAGCTGCCATTTTCTGAATAAAGAAACTCCTCTGAGGGTCTGAGAGCTGCACTCCTCTACAGGCACAGAGATACAAATTTAGGAGGCAGTCTGATACTATGTTCATTTAGCAAGATAATGGTAGTAAATTGAACCCTGGAGCCCATGAACTCCCCAACCACATGTTTTTGGCCAGACTTGTAGATCCAGGCATATGTTTCTTCCTGTAGAGCAGACCTTAAACCCAATCAGAAAGCAGTTGGTTACCGGCATTTCATGCCACTATTGGGCCCATGGCTGTGTCTTACTATGCTGGTCGAAATTGCAGTTCACAAGATTCTAACTGGGTTAAGACTGTTGTCTTGATTACTATGAGGAGACACCATGACGAAGGCAATTTTAAAAGCATTTAATCGGAGGCTTACTTACAGACTCAGAGGGTTAGTGCACGACCATCACAGCAAGGAACATGGAGGCAGGCAGACAAGCACGGTGCTGGAACGGCGGCTGAGAGCTGAGGTTTTGATCCAATGGGAGCTATTCTCATTCAAACGACCACAGCATATACAAAAGAATTCCAATGCGTTGAATAGATGATACCTTCTTAAGATTGTAAGAGTTGGAAAGGAAGGGGTAGAAGGTGTAAGATGCTGTCATCCAAGCATGGCGCAGTCACTGCCTTCATAATCTCAGAGCAGCTGTTACTACTCTCACCAGGCCTGCGCTATATTGAGCCAATTCCCATTCTGTCACTTATGAGCCTTCTTTAAGGGGCCATGGGTAATTAGTGTTTTTTAACGGAAGAGGAGACATTTTCTTCAGCGGTGCAGTCATGGGAAGATACGCATGCTCCTATAAGTAATCCCTCAGTCACACCCATGGAAGCAACCCTAGTTAAACTCATTGACACTCTCTCTCTTTCACACACACACCACGTTTTTGTTGTTGTTGTTTCTTAACATTGGAAACACTTAGGGCTGATGTTTGAATTTGAGCTTTTGTTTTATTAGTGTCCACATTTTGGCATTTTTTAAATCATATCACCCCTATGAAAAAAAGAGTTATAACCACATACTAAAGAAGTTTCTTATAGTCAGAATCTGTATTTTTATGAGCCAGTGAAAGAGAAGAGGTGATAGCAATCTAGTATAATAAAATACCAACCAAATCCTTTATGCTATACAGTCATAGGACTCTATGAAAGATCCGCAATCTAGCGAGGATCCCTCAAGAACTCTACTCAGTTCTGAAGAATATTCAGAAGAAAACGAAAGTCCTTTGTTAATGGTTTGATCTTGTCAATTTGTCAGGGAAGATATACAGAGACAAAAAGAAGCAAAAATTCCTCTACTTTAACTAGTGCTTCTCAACCCTCCTAATGCTATGATCCTTTAATACAGTTCCTCATGTTGTGGGGACCCCCAAAATAAAATTATTTTGTTGCTACTTCATAGCTCTAATTTGGCTATTGTTGTAAATCATAATGTAAATACCTGTGTTTTCCAACGGTCTTAGGTAACGGCTGTGAAAGAGCCATTTGACCCACAAAGGGGTCACAATCTCCACGTTGAGAACCACCGACTTTAACAATCAGAACCTGACTACAGATTTAAAGCCTGACCCATGACTTGTGATATTGTATACAAATATTCAAAGCCTGACTCCCAGTGACCTGAGTGTCTTGTCCTAAATTGCCAAACTCAAGAAAGACAGCTAATGCTGTAGAATTTACTGCTTGACAAGATAAGGAGATGCCCACTTTCCTACTTAGATATGAATCCCATACAACAGACATGTGAGATAAAACCAAGTAATGTCTTCCCTTTCAGGTGGGCAATTAGCCCACTGCATCTCTTTCTCTCCCGCAGAGTATTGTATTAAATCTTTTTGTTTCTGTATGGTTTGATAAATACTTTTTTACCCTTTGGCTTATCACCTTCATTCCCTGCACAAGTTTTCAGGAAAAATGAGGTGTTGGTCACAGGGACATATCTCAGTCTTGTGACTGGTACCCAAAAGAAACTGGGAAAAAAAAAAGAAAGTTCCTGCCCTAAGCTGTTGGGAGAGCTGACCATCAGGCTGGAAAAAAAAAGAACTCATTGCCTGTGAATACTGTAATCATGTGCTCCCACAGTATCTGCTTTCATTTCTGGACCAGAGCAGCCTCTGTACTAATGCATTTGTCCAGATGTTTCTTGTTTCTTTGTTCATGAATTCTTTGTTTAAAATTCTACCGTATTAGCTCTCGTTGCCAGGACTGAAATCTTGGGCATCCAAAAGAGGCCTCTCTCTGAGTTGTTTTCTGACTGTTCAGAGGGCCTCTGGAGTTCCCCAGCCTGTTGCCTCTCAGGGCAATAACCTGTGCTTGGCACTGCAATTTTCATTTAGAAACCCATGTCTTACAAAAGACCCTTGTGCCTAGGTTTTTGCTCCGTTGGTCTCCTTGTGGTGCTCCTGTTCCCTCCAGTCTTTCATCTTCCCCTTCTTTCATAAGATTTCCTGCACTCTGCCCAAAGTTTGGCTGTGAGTCTCAGCATCTGCTTCGATACCCTGGTGGATAGAATCTTTCAGAGGCCCTCTGTAGTAGGCTCCTGTCCTGATACTCCAACCAAGGACCATGCATGGAGATAACCTAGAACCCCTGCAGTTTATGGCAGCTCAGTCTCCAAGTGGGTTCCCTAGTAAGGGGAACAGGGGCTGTCTCTGACATGGACTCAGTGGTAGGCTCTTTGATCACCTCCCCCTGAGGGAGGAACAGCCTTGCCAGGCCACAGAGGAAGGCAATGCAGCCAGTCCTGATGAGACCTGATAGGCTAGGGTTAGATGGAAGGGGAGGAGGACCTCCCTATCAGTGGACTTGGGGAGGGGCATGGGAGGAGGAGAGGGAGAGAGGGTAAGATTGGGAAGGGATGAAGGAGGGGGCTACAGTTGGGATACAAGGTGAATAAATTGTAATTAATAAAAAAATACATGTTTAAATTTTACAAAAAGAAACCCACGTCTTTTAGGAGCAGAATTGCTCACTTATGTGTGGTAGCAATGTTCAAACTCCTTTTAATTTATTGAAAATGAGTTCTTTTTCATGCAATATATTCTGCTCATAGCTTTTCCTCCCTCAACTCCCGAAGAGTCTTCCCATCTCCCCACTCACTCAACTTCACGAGTTCTTTCCTCTGTCTTTAGAAAACAAACAGGCAAACAAACCAGATTAAAAAGGAGAAAGAAGGGAGGAAGGGAGGGAAGAAGGAAGGAAAAGCACAAGAAACACATGTACACAGATATGCACAAAAAAAAAAAACACATAAAAACAAAATCAGGAACCATGATATACAAGACCAATAAATGTATTTTTTAAAAACCAACAATTACCCAAACAAAGTAATATGAGACAAAAGTCTACAAAAATAACATTGAATACACTTTGTGTTGGCCATCTGCTGCTGAACATGAAGCCTAAAGGGTTGTTAATAATAGGAGCTCATGTCCACTTTCTCCCAGTACCCATCTGACCGAAGCCTGCGCAGGCCCTGTGCATTCTGCCACTGTCTCTGCGAGTTCATATGTATTAGTCGTGCTGTGCCTGGAAGACACTGTTTGCTTGGCGTCATCCATCCCGTTCGGCTCTACAATCTTTCTGCCTCTTTGTCCCCACGGCTCCCTGAGCTCTGAGGAAAGAGGTGTGATGAGGATATCGTATTTAGTTCCAAAGTCTCACACTCTCTGCACATTGTCCAGCTGCGGGTCTCTGTATTATCAAGAAACTTCCCTGATGATAACTGAGTAATTTTATCGACACATTCCTCTAGCTGTATCTGGTTTTCCCCTAGGTCCATGGCCTATCTAGCCTCAGGTTCTTGACAAATGGAGCAGTGTCAGGCACAGCTTTCATCTCACAAAGTGGCCCTTAACTCCAGTAAGAGAAAGGTTGCTTACTCCCACAGTGTTTGTGCCTCTGTTGCGCCAGTATATCTTGCAGGCAGATCACTGCCGTGGATTACAGGCTTTGTAGCTGGGTTGGTGTTTAGCTTTTCTCCTCTAGCAGCATTCAGAGTACCTTCCAATCCAATGAACACTAGTCAATAAGTGTGAAGGCTCTCGTTATCCATCAGTTCAACTTCTCCATGTGCAGTGAGGTAAGTGTTGTCTTTAGCAATAGAGCCTTACTGTCAGTCAAACTTCTTTTCTTTAAATATTATTATTATTATTATTATTATTATTATTATTATTATTATTTATTCACTTTGTATCCCTGCTGCAGCCCCTTCCCTCATCTCTCTCAGTCCCTCCCTTTCTCCTACTTCCCTCTACCCCTGTGTCCCTCCCCTAGTCCACTGATATAGGAGATCCTCCTCCCCTGCTATCTGACCCTAGCCTATTAGGTCTCATCAGGACTGCTTGTATCTTCTTTCTCTGTGGCCTAGTTAGGCCACCTCACCAGGGGGAGGTGATGAAAGAGCTGGCCACTGAGTTCATGTCAGAGACAGCCCCTGCTCCCCTTACTAGGGAACCCACATGGAGACTGAGATTTCCATGGGCTACATCGAAGCAGGGGTTCTAGGTTATCTCCATCAATGGTTCTTGGTTGATTCATCAGTCTCTGCAGTACCCCTTGAGCCCCAGATTTTTTGTCTCTGTTGGTCTCCTTGTGGAGCTCCTGTCCCCTCCAGGTCTTTCTAACACCCCCTTCTTCCATATGATTCCCTGCACTCTGCCCAAAGTTTGGCTGTGAGTTTCAGCATCTGCTTCAATGACCTGCTGGATAGTCTTTCAGAAGCACCCTGTGGACAGCTCCTGTGCTGTTCCCTGTCTTCTGCTTCCAATGTCTAACCTGTTTGCCCTTCTGAATGATGTTTAAGACTCTTCCCTAGGGTCTTCCTTGTTGTTTAGCCTCTTTAGGACCATAGATTTTAGTATGTTTATCCTATATCATGTGGGATGTTAGCCATATAATATAGGACACACTTCTTTTTTTAATGTAGTTTTAATTAGCTTAAAAATGAGTGGGTATTTATGAATCTTCTTTATTTATCCTTAGTTTTGGCAAAGCTGTTCCTTATCACCCCTCCCCCATACCCTTTCTTCCATTTCTTCCATTTCCTCTTAAACCTTTATCCCACTCCCATCTCATTTTCCTCCCTGTTCTTTCATACCATATGTGTTCTACTAGCCCTTCTGATTGAAAGTTTTACTTGGGTTGCAAGATTCTAAGTTTCCAGATAGCTTGTACACTTCATTTGCTCAACACTTTGCCTGCCCTTTTGTTTTCCACCCCTCTACAAGCTGCTCAAATACTTCTGCCTCCAGTATGTCCCTCCCTATTCAGTTTATCTGTGTTCTACTACCCTCACTCCTTGAGTGACCTCCCAACTATGAACCATTTCTAGCTTTCTGGCATCCACACGTACTCTGGAATACAGAACAAAGGATGTGAAGATAGGATCCATAGAGAAAGAGAACATGTAGTGCTGTTCTTGGGAGGCCTGAATGGCCTTACTCTAGTATAAACTTTTCCAGATCTAAATTCATGCACTCTTCTCCTGTGGGCAGGTTGGTACTTTCCAGGCTCACTGTCTTCTCATTCTCCTAGCGTAGCCCCTTTCCAAACTCCGCCATGGTTCAGGATGCAAAACCTTCTCTAATGAATATTCTGAGAGCATGAGGCTGTCCCCTATTGTAATCGTGGTCTCAGGCATGTTGCAGTCTGTCTGCAACTTCCTAACTCTTACAACTCTGAGACAAGTAGGTGTCAGCCACCACCTGAGGGAGATCTGGGCTGGGTACTGAGGCAGCCATTCCATTGGACCTGAGGTGGTCACGTGTGTGCAAGTCCTGCAGGCTCGCTATTCTTGTTGTTTTCAGCAGACACCTCCTGTTTTGCCTAGTTAAGCCTCCTGTTTTGCTTGGTTAAGTTTCCTGTTTTTCTTGGATATGTTTACTTGGAAACCTATATAAGTGGTTTACTCTGTAATAAAGATGGCACCTTGATCAGAGCACTGTCTTAGCGGCACTTCTTCGTGTTCTCTGTCTCTTTTAATTCCCAGCCCCTTGTGCAGGCGGTTACTATTGGTGGTCGCGGGCGACTACAGGTTCCAGATCTATATTCTACCTATATCCTACTACCCTTCTCCTTTTTGTTTGGGACTCTGTGGACCTCATGATAGAAATAGACCAGAATGATTTATTTCTTGTGCTGAGTAATACTCCATTGTGTCTAAACACAAAAGATGATAAGAAACTTTAAAGCAAAGACTAGGGGGTGTGACTGACTTAAGTATTGTGCCGTTCTTCCTTTCTTGAAATCACCTTACTTATAATTGATGGCATCTTTAATTCAAGCAAAGCAGGCCACAGTAATACAGGAGCTCACCTGGCCCCAGAACCACAAAAACATAGCATCATTTTAGGGCTTTTTGTTTTGGTGAGAAAGTTATCCACGGAGAAAGGAAGAAAAAAAAAAATCTGTTGACAAGGTCATTACACTTCTACTCCACCCATCACTGAGACCGTAGCTGAGGAGCTACAAACACTGTTGGCCCTCTGGTGGACACATTTAAAAGTGCAACCTACTTTCTGCCTAAAAGTCTAAAGGCTGGAAGTGTGATTTGAAGTCATCTCCAGCTCTTGTTTTCATTTGGCACAGGTCCTTGGCTTTGCACAAATCACACAGTTAGTAATAAGCCTTGGTAGTCAGAACAATATCTCTATGCCTATTTTCAGAGGAAGTTATCCAACCTTTCTGAGTGTCAGTTTTCTCTACCCAGGCAGCATCAATTGACACACAGCGTTCACACAAGGATGCACAAGGTCGTATTTGTCAAAATGAGACACACAGCAGACAGAGCTTGTATAGAGAATATTTGCTATTCTGACCAGATGGTAAGAACAGACCCTGTTCTGCCACTTAACAAAACATTATATAGTCTAGAAATATATGTTTTTCTGATGTGCAGGAAGAATCAGTAATTACAGGATAATTACTGGGGTGTCAGTTTCATAGGACTTTATTGCACATTATACACTATTCCCAACAGGTGCTGAGCAACAACGTTCATTGAGTGTTTAGTGGGGTCCTTGATGGGTGCTGAACACTGAAGCACAGAAACTGACAAGAAAGGAGTCCTCAGGCCAGGGAGCTTTTGGTTAAATAAGGACAGTTCTAGCACCTGATGTGTTTGGAGCATTTACGACATTGTGCAATGAGCTAAACGTCTCATGAGTGTGATCTCATCTAACCCTTATTAAAAATACGACATACGATCTTTTACCCAGGGTTGTTGTTGTTGTTGTTTTGTTATGTTGTGAATTGTCAGACAGTCCCATGTAGCCCAGCCTGGCCTCCAGCTTACTCTCCATAACTGAGGAAAGCCTCGAACCGTTCCTCATGCCTTCACCTCCACCTCCACCTCCCGAGTGCTGGAGTATCAGGTGTGCACCTCAAGATCAGTCACTGGCTTCTTAAACTGAGGGTTACGAGTCCGTATGTAAGATTTTGGCATTAGTTTAAAAGGCTTCTTAACACAGGATGACAAAGAATAATCAAGATAAAACACAGAATGACTCGAGGGTGCCTGGCAGTGCTGGTCCTGCAGCCTGTTTCTAAACACACTGCACATGCCACACGCCACACAGCACCAGAATATGCTCCCTGCGTGAGATTCCTCAGCTCTGACTGGAGACTGCACATTCTGAACTGCAGTGTTCCCACTGTACAGACCACTTCCTGGTTACAGAAACACAGTAGATCTGTGGAAAACAAATGCTGTCAGCTTTTCCTGCTGTCACACCTTGGCATGTGAGCTTCAGCTCCGTGTGGTTCTGTGTTGTACTGCATTAGTCGGCTTAATTTTCAAAATCGCTGTTTGAGTTGTTGACTTAAGTTTCAAAAAACAAAAACAAAAGCAAACAAAAAAAATCTCTACCTAGCCAGGCATGATGGCACATGCCTTTAATCCCAGCACTTGGGAGGTAGAGGCAGGTCTATCTCTGTGAGTTCGAGGCCAGCCTGGTCTACAAAGTGAGTTCCAGGACAGGCAGGGCTACACAGAGAAACCATGTCTCAAAAAACAAAAATGAAACAAACAAACAAAAATGAGACCCAAACAAAATAAAACAAAACAATCTCTCTAATTAGTACACCAACTTGCTCTCATCCTTAATAAATAGTAAAAATAGGTGTAATAAATAACTGTTTTAAATAAACTCTGATTCTCAGTCAAGGAAGGAGGTGGAAACAGAACCTTTGTCCATCGGTGCCCATTTTGATCCTAGAAGCCTGCCAAGTAGGAATCCACAGACAAAGTCTCTGGAGGGTGCTGTGAGAGGGGGAAGTTGCTGTGCAGGTACTGTGCCCTAGCAGAAGCTGGAGTCTATCGTTACATTCCTGTGGGTCCCTAGTGTTTAAATTTGTCTCTGGCACACAGTAGGTGCTCAGTAACTATCTGTGTACTGCCTCACAAAGACTCACTCAATTTTTTTTTCCTACTCCACCATCTGTCTAGGACTTAAGACAAAGTATAAAGTATTGTTTTTTTCTCGGGGTTTCTACAGTGAAGAATCTTTACGAGAATGCAACCGTGATGACTAATTTTTGTCAACGCAACTGTGCTAGAGCCTTCTGAGAGGAAGGAGCCTTCACTAAGAAAATGCTTCCATAAGGTTGGGCTGTCGGCAAGCCTGTAGGGCATTTTCTAAATTAGTGATTGATGGTGGAGGGCCCAACCCATTGGGCGTGGTGCTAGCCCTGGGCTGGTGATCGAAGGTTCTCTAAGAAAGCAGGCGAGCAAGGCGTGAAGAACAAGCCAGGAAGGAGCATTCCTCCACGGCCTCTGCATCAGCTCCTGCCTCCAGTTTCCTGCCCAGTTTGAGTCTCTACCCTGTTCCTCTGATGATGAACACAGAAGTGTAAGACAAATAAACCCTTTCCTGCTCAAGCTGGTTTTGGTCATGGTGTTTCATCACAGCAATAGCAACCCTCACTAAGACAGCAGCATTCTACCAGGATGCACTTCGGCAGCTGTCTGCACTCTGCATTTGGAGCCGCTCAAACCTAGAACGTAGAGACATGGACCACGTGTAGTATCCTACAGTCACGCCTGCGTTTGCTGCGGCCTGATCCCTCTTACTGTTCTCGCTTGGTCTTGTCTTTCTGGGAAATTACTCAACAGATCTGCCTATTACTACATTTTCATTATGAAAGACCAGGATTTCACCCAAAGAGCTCATGTCTAAGATCAGACTTGTGTTTTTCTCTGCAGGCAAACATATCCCTCTGTTTTCCGTGGGTTGCTGCTGTTGGGGGCTGAATCACAGCCCACCAACTCTTCCCTCTCATCATCTTTGCACAGTCAACACCCTCCAGCCTTGTAAATTTTTTTTCAGATGTAAATTTTTCGGACGTAAAATTGTTTTTCATGACGGTAGGCAATGAAGTTAAGCAGGTGGGTTGCGGTGGGCTATGAATAGCCCTTTAAGGAAAGGCAGAAATGTACACTTTATTTCACCACATGCGGGTTGTGGTAGGTTATGCATAGAGCGCTGAGGAACTGCAGAAATGTGCGCTTTGTTTTGACACCTGGTTTTAAAAGTCTGAAAGTGCTGCTGTGGGACAGATGGGTCAAAGTTTTCATACTAGCAGCTTCAACAGCGGTGCAAGTGGCCGGCTCGCCTGGTTCTTTATCTATTTACTTCATTAAGCAAGTGCCACTGTGCGCTGCAGCACTCAGCACGCCTGCCTAGGTCAAACCCTTCAGCCAGAGGTATGAATTACACCAGCTCATCTTTCAGGGGTTCAAGGCCACACCCCAAGAATGACCCAGCTCTTTGTTCAATTACTGCCTGTAATATGTCAAGGCTTTCAAAGAATTTATAAACCATGCATACCCCTGCACTCAGGAGTCTGAGCCAGAGGGACTCCATGTTTGAGCCCAGCCTGAAGTACATAGCAAGATCCTGTAAATAATGAAAAGTACCACTAGATGGAGACACCCCTTGTCTCCTCCCTCAAGGGTTAATCAAGCAGGTCAAGGATCTGCTAAGAGCCACTCCCAGGAAGGCAGGCTCACTTAACCAACACAGTACTTTGGAGCCTGGCCAGCTCTACTAGTTGAGCTACCATGAGTTGGCCTGCTCATCTGAGGCTGTCAGTCTGTGTCCCAAGGGCCTTCAGTTCTGTAAGACAGTCTTGTCAGAGGTCGGTTCCTCAGGTCTCCTGCGTTTAGCATCAAGAATGCTATGTTCAACGGTTAAGCATGTAGAACCTGAAGTTTCTGTATTCCTGAAAGATCTTTGGGTTATCATGTTTTTAGGAATAGTCTTTGAGCAGTTAAAAACAAAACAAACAAAAATAAAACCTGGGACAAAAAAGTTTTGCTTGTTTGGGAAGGCAACAGGAATAAGACAGGAACCTGTTATGAAATGAGACAGAGAATTGGGGCTTAGGGAGTCCTCATAATGGAAAAAGATAAAAGAAAAGGTGGGGGAGAAAGTCCAAACAAAGCATCAGTTAAAGAGTTTAAAGAGTTTAAAATAAAAGAAGGCTTGACCTCTGGTTAATAGCTGAAAGAAAAAGTCAGAAGAGAAAAAGAGTAAATAAATATGCCTTTCTAAGTCAGCACACAAGAAAACAGAGAATCAAGATACTCAGAGACAGGTGGATACTAGCTGTCCTGCATGGTTTTGGAAGACCCCAGGTCAGCCTTTGAGCTTCTTGCACCATGAGGGTCTGTACTTAAACAGGAGCATGGGCTCTAGTTATCCTTGAGAAGTTAGGCCTTCCCATGGGCAGAGTGTTGGTGGCCTGTGAGTAAGTGGATCCAGGAAGCTTTATTGCCAGTATGCTCTGTAGAGCTTAGATTTTTCACATCCTGCTAGACAGCCATGAAAGTCGGTATATAAGGCACCTTAGATAATTTCCCTTAATTTCTACAAAGTAAGTCCGTCTGTATTCGAGGTTAATATATTCTTTAAACTTTTCCATCTCCCAGCCTGTATTGAGGCCAGAGAATATTGTAGGAAAACAGTAATCTCTTAAAAAAAATTCTCAGGATTTGACTCACCCTAACTCTTGAGGCTCTGTCATAACAGAGACAGCACTAGAGCCTTGGCAGTGGTCTAGGACAGCCCCGTCCAGGTCAGGGTTCTCTAGAGAACACAACCAATAGGATGAACCTACAACATCAGCTTAAAACAGTAACAACAGAAGACTCACACATCTACCATGATGCTGCTGGAGTGGTCCTACCATGCCTCATTCTCAAGGAATGGTGGGGGAGCGTGCCAACCGATGGTGACTCAGCAGTCCCTCTGAGGACAGAGCTTCCTGGAGAGCAGTGATCCTTAGTCCATGAGGAAAGTTTGGAAACAGTGGTTCTGTTATCTTCAAAAGAACAACAGCAAATCATTTTGGTGCCACGTTTTCAAAAGGCAAGGAAATCTTCTTCCTGTCATCTTCTTTTTATCACTGCTGCTACCAAAGCTGCTGTCATAATTGGGATAATTTTTCAGGTGAGGTTCCCTACTCAAGTGATTCTAATTTGTACAACTTGACATTAAAATCATCCATAATAATCTAATGCCATCTCTGAGCCTGAGACCACATGGTTAGAGGGTCTTCCTTTCTGTCTTCGGTTACTCCTGTGTCCTTGAGGAAGACTCCTGAGCATAGCCTCAAAACAACTGAAAACACTGGTGTGTGGTTTGCATATTCTGTTGTGGGGTCTGCTTAAATTCAACATGACTCAAATACCAGGTCAATGCACATGACAAAAATTTATTGTAATCAAGCTGCCACTGACTCATCAGGGCTGTAGAACAGAGCCAGGTGCTCAACTCCAACTCTGAAGGGATGTTGTACAGCATATTTAAAGAATGAAACGATAAAGCGAGGAAGATTGGGGCGGGCTGTAGCATTGTCTGATCATATTTTGACATAAGGGGTTGAGCAAGAGAGTTTCCATCAATCAGGGTAGGAGCAAACATCCCTTTTTTCCCTCCTCAGGACCCTTCAAGGAGAGGCAGGTCATAGCCCTTTATCCCTGACCCTGACAGCATAATAAGGAAAAGGACACTGTTTCATCTGCTTGCTTCCTGCTGAGTTGGGTTTTTAGGGTCTGTTTTCAGGACCTAAAGGGCCATAGATGAGGCTGATTTATGTAGTGAGAGTTTTAACTTGATTCGCTGTGGTAGATCATGTGGTTGGTATCATCTCCTTCTGGAAAAGCCTTAGAAAGCAGTTAATTAAACATGGGGTTATAGTACCAAAAAAGAGGGGGAGGGGAGAAAATGTACATTAAGATACTCAGGAAGGGGCCTACCCAAGGTAGCCATTGCACTGCTGTGAGCCAGGCTCCCTTTATTTTGTGTAAGTCCTACGCTTGGTCTTGGTGTCTCTGCTCACTCTTGACTGGTTGACGTCGAAGCAGCAGTCTTCTTGGAGAGAGAGGTATGTGCAGCATCTCCTTTTCTTCTGGTAGATCTGTGGCTCTCCTATTTTGGAGAATCTACTTAGTTTGGGACAGTGTTGATGCTGGCTGCTACTCAGCTAGGGAATTGGAAATTCCCTTTGATAGTTATTGAAAACAATAAGTAGAGGTAGATAACCATGCTATGCCTACCCCCACAGTGTCTGAGATGCCTAGCCCAGACAGAATGGGCAGGAGTTTAGTACACTCCTTGATTGAAAGTGTAGGTTTAACAGATATTGTGGGGAATGAAATTGTCTGGCTGTGAGAATCTATATGTCAGGGTATTGAAAAGCAAGGGTGAAGATTCCAGACAAATTGGCTAGCAGACATATGTAGCTCCCTGGGCAATAAAAAGAGATTCTTGAGGAGTTGCAGAAGAATGAAGTGGGGAGTGTTAAGAGTGAGAATATTTTACTGGTAGCAGACCGATGTGGTTGGACAGTGATTTCATCTTGCCATACATGATGTTCTCCTGAAAGGATGCTGCATGAAATAGTTGAAAGTGGAAAAAAAGGTTTGGGAGGTCTTGGTTGTGGGTGGACTTTAGCTATAAATGAATAAGGTGGAGAGTTAAATTCTTGGGTGTGTTGGTAAAGGAGTCAGAAATTGATAGGACCCAACAATTTGAGGTCTATTCTATATCAAGACAGTGTATTCAGGGTTTGGTGGTAGAGATCTGACAATGGGTCAAGACTGTCATGCAGAGGGGCAGGTGAAGCTCATGGAGAAACACTGTGGGGCATGCAGAGACTTTAAGGGGGTTTGCCATTTATCATCTTGGTGTCTGGGGGGGGGCAGAGAACTTAGTGTCTCTGGAGAGGTCTATATCTAAATAATAATTAGAGGGCTGAAAAATCTGGTTACTGTCTTAGTTACTTTCTTTTGCTGTGAAAGGACACCATGGAAACTTATAAAACACCAAGGCAAGTTATAAAAGAAAGCATTTAATTTGGGAACTCGTTGTTTCAGAGGCTTCGAGTCTGTGATCAACATGCTGGGAAGCAAGGGCAGCAGGTAGGCAGGCATGGTGTTGAAGAACCATCTGAGAGCTTATATCTGATCCACAAGCTTGAGGCGAGGGGGCAAGCAGTGCAAGGGAGGTACTAACTTGGAATGATGTGGGCTTTTGAAACCTCAAACCAACCCCCAACGACATTCTTCCTCCGATATGACCACACCTCCTTACCCTGCTGAAACAGTTCCACCAAGAGCCCAAACATTTACATATATAAGCCTATTGGGGTCATTCTCATTCAAACCACTACAGTGACAGAGCAAAAGTAAGAGACTGCTCATGATGGTGGAGTAAAGGCGGAAGAGTAGAGGGGAGAGACACAGAGAGGAGCCATTGAAAGAAGGAAAGAAAGTGGATATCTGAGGATATGCGCTCCCATATAGTGTCAGGGAAAGATTTGTATTGTGTCTTAAGGGGTATGAGGTAGGACAGAGGTGAGTGGGTCTGAATGGAAAAGATGTGGGTAGAGTTAATACATAGGAAGAAAGTGATAGCTCACAGTTAGAAATTGCAGAACAAGTAGGGGATAAAGATGGGTGAGAAAAAGCAGAGCAATCTCAGAGGTTCGGTATGGGTTTAGGGCCTTGGAAGGACTTGATCACTGTGTAAAGATGTAGCTTGGGAGGGGTATGGATCCACAGTGATGAGGGACCAGGGAAAGCCCAGGAAAGCTGGACTTCAGTGGGCAGCAGACCCAGAAGTTGGATAAGTAAGTGAAATCAACCAAAATCTGGTGAGTTTGGTTTAAGAGGGGTATCCAGCGCTCTCTTGAAAGAGATTAAAGAAAATATAAGAATAGAGTCCATATGGTTCAATGGTTAAAAGTATTGGCTGGAAGACAAAGAAGCCAGTCCCGATGAGACCTGATAGACTAAGGTCAGATGGAAGGGGAGGAGGACCTCCCCTATCACTGGACTGGGAGAGGGACATAGGAAAAGAAGAGGGAAGGAGGGTGCAATTAAGAGGGGATGGAAAGGGGGCTACAGCTGGGATACAAAGTGAATAAACTGTATTTAATAAAAATAAAAAAAATTTAAAAAGTATTGGCTGCTCTTCCAGAAGACCTGAGTTCAATTCCCAGCATCCACATGGCAGCTCACAACTGTCTAAGCACTCTCACACAAAAATACAGTCAAAATATCAATCCAAAAGAATAGAGTCCATAGGCAGATCATAGCTGTGGCTATAAGAGGGAAAATAGAGATGATGCAGACAGTGAAAAGGGTATTTCAAATTAGGTGATTAGAGAGTGTAGTTGGATCTTGGGAACAGGCAGGCAGTACATGGCCTGCAAGGGGAGCCACTGCCTAGCCCACCCTTGCCTCTACGTGCTCCCTCTATGCTCTTAGCTGAGTGTCCCAAAGTATTTACTGTGAAAAAAAAAAAAATAGAAACAGAGGGGTGAAGTAAGGATAGCAATGAATGAAGCCAACGTTTATAATACAAGAGACGTAAAAGAATGTTAGATGTTCTTCCTTCCAGGTCCAATCATTGACAGTGACAGTGGCTAGTCTTACTGCCAGGAGTGCTACACCAAAGTATGCTAGCAGAATCAACAATAGGCTACAGAGCAGAAGACTCAACAAGTAGGAAGAGAATTGGAGAAAATTGAGAACCGATGTAACGAATTGTATCTGACCACTCACCAAAGTTAAATCAGTATCAGATAGCCAATTTAAACAGACCCATAACGCCTAGTAAAGTAGAAGCAGTCATTAAAAGTCTCCCAACAACAACAAAAAAACAGGGCCATACGGTTTTAGTGCAAAATTTTACTAGACCTTCAAAGAAAAGTTAATGCCAATTCTCTTCAAATTATTCTATAAAATAGAAACAGAAGTGACATTGCCCAATTCATTCTGAGACCTAAGTCACCCTGATACCCAAACTACAAAAAGACCCAACAAAGGAATAAAATTACAGACAAATTCTCCTTATGACTATAGATGCAAAAATACTCAATAAATAAAATACTAGCAAACAAAATCCAAGAACACACCAAAAAAAAAATCCACCATGATCAAGTAGGTTTCATCCCAGAGATCCAGGATGTGGAGAAAGAGAAACACTCCTCCATTGACGATGGGAGCACAAACTTGTACAGCCACTATGGAAATCAAGATGGCAGTTCCTCAGAAAGACAGAGATCATCTACCTCAAGATCCAGCTATACCAGTCTTGAGCATATACCCAAAAGACACTTCATCCTACCCCAGGGACACTTGCTCAGCCATGTTTATTGCTGCTCTATTCAAAAGAACCAGAACCTGGAAACAACCTAGATGCCCTTCAACAGAAAAATGGATAAAGAAAATCTGGTACATTTACACAGTGGAATACTACTCGGCTCTTTTAAAAATGGCATCATAAAATTTTCAGGCAAATGGATAGAACTAGAGAAAAAAATCAACCCGAGTAACACAGATCGAGAAATATACTCACTTATAAGTGAATATTAGCCATTAAATAAATGATAACCAAGCTACCATCTGTAGACCCAGAGAGGTTAGGCATAGAGGAAGGACCTGAAGCAGGTAGGGGAAGGGGAAGATGACAAGACACATAGATCTCCCTGGGAGGGAAAAATAGAATAGATTTTATAAGTGTACTAAAACGAGGTAAAGGAGACAAAAATGAGAGGACAAGGTGGGAAGGGAGACGGGGATGGGATTGAGGGAAGGAATGAGGGAAGAGACAGCTAGAATTAAAGAGCATTAGGAGAGGCAGTATGGAACCATAATTCAATGGAAACTTCCTGTAATATACAAACGTGAGTCTAATGAAGTCTCCATATAATGAAGGAGAAAGAACCCCTACTGGCCTTCTCTTGTGACTAAACGAACTTCCAGAGCTAGTACTAAGTTTCATTCAATTGAGTTTTTGGCCAAAGGAGACCCATGAAAATCCTCAAACAACCCATGCTGTTCCCAAAACAATAGTTGCTCTCCACAAACTGACAACAAGGCCCTGTTGCTGAAGACAATACACACACAACTCATTGAACATGGAAAGGCTTAATTTTACTATATTTTATTTTGTTGTGTTTTGTTGTTATCTTTTAGGAGACTCTTCTAATGAGAGACAAAGGGGTAGTAGATCTGGATGAGAAAGGAGGTAGGGAGCAACTGGGAGGAGTAGACGGAGGGGTAACTTATTTAGGTTAAAAAAAGAAAATAATAAAAATAATAACGAATTGTGCCTGATCTGGGCTGAAAAGAATGAAGGTTCCTTGCAGCCTTCGCTTCTCTACAGTGTCCAGAAAGTCTTTGAAGGTGGTGATGGACGGTGAGATAAACCATGAGTCTCCTTGTATCAGGAATTAATGCAGCTGTTGTAGATTGAGAGTCATTAGAGCAGCTAATGTTGAAACATTCCTGCTCAATTACAGGTGAGAGTTTAGTTATTTTAAAGGAGGCAGGTCCAGTATTGTTTAAAAAAAAGGTTTCAAATCTTTTGGAGATAAAATAGGTGAATACATGAGGCAAGGCCATCAAGATTAGAGGCAATTTTTTGAGGAAGCACTAAATGAACCTCTCCCCAGTCCATTTTGAGGAGAGGTCCTGAGGATTAGGATTAGATAATGTGCTGCCTAGTTTTATATCAATTTGACACCTAGGGTCATCAGAGAGGGGGGAGCCTCAGTTGAGGAAATGTCTCCATAAGGTTGGGCTGCAAGCAAGCCCCTGGGGCATTTTCTTCATTAGTGATGTGAAAGAGCCAAGCCTGTTTTGGTTGGACAGCCCTAGACTGGTAGTCCTGGGTCCTCTAAGAAAGCAGGCTGAGCAAGCTGTGGGGAGTGCGCAAGCCAGTAAGCAGCACTCCCCTGTGGCCTCTGCATCAGCTCCTGCCTCCAGGTTCCTTCCCTGCTTGAGTTCCTGTCCTCACTGCTATTGATGATGGTTACATGCAACTGTGAGTGAAATAAACTCCTTCCTCTCCAAGCTGCTTTGGTTCATGGCGTTTCATCACAGCAATAGCAGGCCTAACTAAGGTCTAAATACGCTAGATCCCCAGTCTCTAGGGTGGGAGATGTGCATCCTTCAGAGCGAGAAGAGGGCAGGACTTTGCCACAATCCACGTGCTTCTCTGGTATTAGAAAGGTCATACAGCCCTTCCTTGTGTGCTCCTATGAATTCTGAACTAGTCCTGAAAGTCAAGACGTACATTTTGAGTCAGATCTGTAAGTCAGATTCAAAGTCCTCACTACCTTCTCAGCACACCACATATTGAGAGATGTTTGCTGATTAAGCTCATCAAAAGGAGGGCATCAGCTCTCCACGGGAGTGAGCAAGTGCAGACTCTCTGGATACGCTAATGATGTTGTGGCATTTGCTCTTAAGCAGCTCTTGCCTGGACTAGCCTTCAGACTAGCCTACTTTTCAGGGCTTACTGATGGATTCTACCCTCAATGTCAGAATCACGTAAGCGATTCCACTAGTGCCCAGATTTCAGAAGGGCCCCCCGCGGAAGGCAGCCAAAACATGGGTGCAGCCTCATGAGTTCATGTGCCTCTCACTTTCCGCTAACTTGAAAAGTTGAATATTGTCTGCTGACCTGTTTACTTATTTCTTGAGTGTCTCGAGGGTAGGAATCGGTCATTCCCTAGTCATACCCGAGTCCCAGTAAGCACATTAGACTCCGTGAATAGTTAATAAATGTGACTAGTTACTAGTTGTGAATGCGGTAGTGTTCACAGGGAACAATGTGCTCTAAGTGTATGAGCTTAGAGAGAGAATCTACAAACGTACGGTCCCAGCTTACATCCCACAGCCAGTAGAACTGTGGTGCTTGGTGTGAAGACAGGACTACACACACTGAGGTGCATTTTTACTTGTCCTCAAAAATCTACAAAGAAGTAGAAATGTCTGCCATTTTCAAGATTTTAAAATACAGTTTGAACAGTAGTTTCTTCCAGATATAACTCTTTAACAAAAGTTACATTAACTATGAACTCTAATTACTCTAACTTCTCAAACTGCTGAGATGTGGAAGAACAGTCTGACCCTCTGACACCAAGGGCAACTCCACAAAGAGAATCGAGAAATGACACAGTGAGAATAAAGCATCTTGCATGACCCAGTCACTATGCTCTTTCCTACAGCATATGAGACAAGACATCATGGCCCCTTTCTTTGTCTCAAGGGAAAGGCTGCCTCTTTTTCTTTCCCCCCCCCCCCCCCCGTCAAAACTGCTCCAAGCTGATCTGAAAACCACATGAAGGATTTCCAAGGAAACTGAAAACTAAGGTCTGGTAAAGTATAATATAGACTCAAAAATATAGACTCAAATTCTTGAGTGAAATTCTAGAAGAAGAGGAAGAAGAACATTCCTAGGAGTGGCCAGTAGTATAAAGGTGAGGGGGGAGGGCATAAAGGTGGGGAGGGGGAGGGGGAAGGG
Organism: Psammomys obesus; assembly: GCF_907164565.1. NCBI lineage: Eukaryota > Metazoa > Chordata > Mammalia > Rodentia > Muridae > Psammomys > Psammomys obesus. The sequence goes on from NW_026596064.1 coordinate 678,981, forward strand.
GAAGGGAATACACAAAAAACAAAACAGTAATTGCCCACTGAGAGGCCAGGACTCCAAACCACTGAGAAGGTAAGACAATACTTTAAAAACGTTTTTTAGTTTTTAACTCAATTTTATTTTTCTTAATGTGTATGTGGTATGGGTGTGTATGTGTGTTCACAAGTGTGAAGACCCAATGTTGACGTCAAATGACTTCCTCAGTCATTCTTCACTTTTATGTGCTGAACCCTCACTTTCCCAGCGATCACTCTCCATTTTCATTCCCTGAGGCAGGATCTCGTGATGAACTAGAGTAACCAACTCTGACTAACTGCCCAGCTTGACCTGGAGAATCCCTGCCTACTCAGCTTTCATGTAGATCTAGGGCTCCTAACACTGGTCTTGCACAGTGCTTTATCCACTGAGCCACCCCAGCCACTAACTGGAAGTGAGAGTTCTAGTCCAAAATGGTATACGCTATAATCAGAAGCAACAATTACGATGTGAGGGGAAACAGGACATATCTTTCACCTTTTTCGAAATCAATGGGCTGGCCCAGACTAGTCCCAACTGACTGGTCCAGTGGGAGATCATAGGAGATGCTCTTGGTACAAGTGACCTAAAAAGCTCCAAGACCAGGGTTCTCCTGTGGTTTATGTACAAGGAATAAAAGGAAGGCAGCAGACAAACACCTTCATTCCCGTCTTTAGCCAACTTGCCAGAAGGAGACACTAGCCAAGTCTGGGGTTGGCTGGGTTTACTCTGGCTGAGCTACCTGCTTCCTGAGTGACCTGCTGAAAGCTGGCCTGTCTGAAACTCTTTTTCCCTGCTTCTAAGACAGGCGGGCTAGGATCTGGCAGCAGGCCATTACCATAGTTAAGTGAATTAGTATGGCTAAGTGCAGGGCACAGGCGTGTACGGAATGTTAAGCATTCCCCTTCTTCCTGAGGTAGGGTGCATAAGCATTCCCAGCTGGTCTCACACATTTTACAGCTTCCTGGGCGCCTCATGATGAGCCTTAAACCCCAGTCAAGCCTACGGCTCATGAGGGACCTGAGCAAGCTTGGGTACAGACTCCGTGCTCAGGGACTCCAGAGGCCGTTTGCTGATTCCCTTTGCAGTCACACAGACACTGCTCCAGGCACAACCCTCCGGATGTGAGTGTATGACTTCCTGATGGTGACACTGCCGTGGTGAGAAACCCCTCGTGGCAGGACACATTCCTCTGTTAGCTTCTTAGCCTCAGGGTCCCAGCAGAGCACAGTGGCAATGACCTCATTCTTCTCGTCCCTCCCGCCGGTGATGTACAGCCTGTTGTTGCAGGGAGCAATGCCACAGCTGGCTCGCTCGTGACTGAGCTGTGTCACCAGACACCAGCTGTCCTCCAGGGGACTATAGGCGTAGAGCGCTCTCATGGCACCGCCTGCAGAGAAAGAACATGAATGATGGGCATGTTTCTGGGTCTTTTTTCATTAATCCCAAGAATTCTGCTCTGATTAGGCCCAATCTACCATCTTACCAGACAAACAGTAGACTGGTTGCTTTCTTCCCAGAAAGCCAGAACGAATCCCCAGGCTACCAGCATGGAGAAACTTCATCTCCTTTAAATTCTGACCAGGAAGGAATCTGGTTCTAAAAGACACCTGACTTAGCACAGTTGCATAAACACAGCCTAAGACTGGCTTCCTGGGAGAACCCCAGCTGAGGCTGCAGGTACCTCAGCGTGGCTACTTTTAGTCTCTGACCCCAAGCACTAAAATCACGGTGGTCGTAACATCACAAAAGGACCATGCACGGAGGTGCTTCCTAAAAGCCATCAACATAGCATTAGCCAGGAATGGCACCTCTTTTCAGATGGGCTGTCCATCTTGAAACGGGACCTTTGAAATCTCCGGGAGCCTGATCCCAAACAAAACCGCAAGAGACCCGAAGCAAGGGAGAGCTAGCTGTGTTTTCCTTATTATACTCCACTCAGTCTTTTACCTCCCAATGCCTCCTCTGATTAGCCCTGGTAAACGGCTGAAGCTATTTGTATTCTGGCACCGCTTCCATCAGCAGTACTCTGTTGTAGCGCCACATTAAAATCAGCTGGAATTTTTAAAAAAATACAGTTGTAATATTCCCAGACACCCTTCTTCCTCCATCTAAAAAGTCTCCCTGGTAATCCTAAAAAATGCTGAGGACTAAGTGTTGGCCATCAGGCACCTCTGCGGCCAGCTCCAAAGACTGGGTGACAATAGGACATGTCATTGCCAGCCTCTGAGATTCAACATATTTCCACTGTCAGTCTGAGCCCCATGCCCCTTTCCTGTGCATGCCTTGCATCACCTTATTAAAAAAAGGACTTGTTCCCTTCCCCCAACTTTCTTTCCTGACACCATTACCCATAAATCATTTGTGTCCCCCTTCCCAGATAACCTCCCACGTGAGACCTGTCACATGGTGCGACTTTATGGATTATGCCACATATCCCAACACTAAAAATCTCCACTGTCAGCATATAGTCAACCTGCTTCTGGGTTGCCTGGTTACCTATGATGTCATCATGTGTCCCTCCCACCAGGTGTGTGGCAGATGTACCCGGCAGATGTAGTTCAGCTGCACTCGAGATATAAAAGGACCGATACCCCCACCTTGTCTCCCTCTCTCCTGCTCTCTCCTCCTTTCTCTGTTGGGATGCCCCCTTACCCCATTTCTGTCCCTCTGCCTCTCTCTGTCTCTACCCTCATGGCTCACTCAGGCCCTAACTCTTCTGCTTCCCTTCCCCCAAATAAACTCCTTCATATAATATCTGGTGTGTGCATAATTTTTAAAATAATAGCAACCATCTTTAACAATTACATGCCAAGTGTAGTCTAGCTGGCCAGACTTCCTCTCAACTAAGTACATTTTTTTTCAGGTCCCTAAAACCAAGTGGGAGAGGGCATTCCCATGATCAGAAACTAAAACATACAAATGTTTCCCATTTGTTTCAATTTCTGTATATTAGCTATGTTCGCAATACAACTTTACTCCTCCAGCGACTTCTGGCTTCCTCTGCCGGACTACAGCATCTATTCTTTGTGTGGTGGTTTCCACCTCCAGGACTTTAACAGAAATGCCACCAATACCTGGACCAAAACCACCTTCTCTTCCTTTCAGCCCCATCTACATCACCCAGGTGTTCTCAGAAGGGTAATATCTGGTGGCTACATGGGTGAGAAGCTACAGATAAGTGAGGAGTCATCACTGACTCACCAACAACATAGATGTGATCCTGGAAACTCACTGCATTGATGCATTTAGCCTCTACTGGCATGGGAGACTTCAAGACCCATTTATTGGTGGAAGGATCATAACACTGAGTCTTGTCTGTGGCCAGCTTCCCATTGGGTCCTCCTCCAATGACATACAGCTTCTTCTTATGGCTAGTGGCTGCAAAGGAACTGACATGGACAAGGAGGGGTGCAGCCTGCAGAGACAGAGGGCACAAAAGTCAGTGTGCTGCTCAGACTTCTGGAGAAGCTCACAGAACACATACTTGGGCATGCTTTGGCCTGGCTCCCAACCAAATGTAGAGAGAAAGCCCACCATCAAGACTCTCAGCAGCCTAGAGTAAGCTGTGTGTTGGCTGTTCCTGCCTGTTTATCCCAGAGTCCAGCTCTTAGGGAAGGACAGACACAGGCAAGACTAAATGTTTATATACAAGACACCAGCATGTTCATGCTCATTCAACGGTCAATTACTAGGTGCCAATGTCAACTTAAGTTTATGCACTTATGCACACGCTCCCACTCTGGGGAAACACTGCAGATTTGGGGATTAAGCCAGATTAGTGTTTGTGAAGCTTCTGAGCCCCAGAATACTAAAAGAGACTTCCAAGAGCCTCTTGTCAATTTACATGACCCTTTAGTTTTAGAGGCTAAGTGATAGGACTTGATGAGTAGAGATCTTGGGCCCATCCCCAACAGTTCATCACTCTTAGCTGGATGTCATGGAAACATGATGATAACCTTTCCTTGTGCCTATAGTGACCATGTTTTAGACATTCTGAATTTGAGAATAATCTGGAAACGCTGGAAGTTAAGGTTATTTTTCTTGTCCTGTGGCAGTTTTTACCCAGAGGTGGCTTTGCTGACATTTGCACAAAGGCCTATGAATGGCTCCTCATTAATAAGAAAATAAATATGGCTGAGTTCTAGCTGTAACCAAATGACTTTGGGCATACAAATGGTGTAAGAAACAGTATGAAAAGGAACAGGGCAGAAGACATTTAAGGAGATAGACTCTGGGCCAGGATGTGCCACCAACAGAGCTAACCATCTTCAGGATAGGCCCAGCTTTTCCTCTATAGCTGGGGCTTTGGCTATCACAGGATAATGCCCATACAGAGCCCTGACATTTGGAAGGATGTTATTCCTGAAACTGGATCAGCAATGTTGATGGCATGACTCCTAGGAAGAGAGAGGTTCAGAGCCAAGATGTTGTCTGTGGGAGCAAAGTGGCCAAATAGCCAGCCACCACCACAAGCAGTATTTTTGTTGCTGTTGCTTAAGCTTTGAAATTATTCACAGATATAATCTCCATACCTCTGACCAACAGTTGTGGAAGGGGTCATAAGTCTCCACATTGTTGATTCTTTGTAAGCCATCAAAACCCCCAATTACATAGACTTTGCCACCCAATACAACCATCTTATGCCTCCAGCGGCCTATGTTCAAATATTCAATCTGAATCCATTTGTTGATTGAAGAATTATATTTCCAGACATCATGCTGTGTTTCTTTGCCACCTACAAGAGACACAAAGTATTTAAAAACACCAACTACATGTCTCAAAATACAGTTTTCCCAGCATTCCTCAAACTCTAAAAGTACTGAGTCTTCCGCTGAGTCCCAGCTAGGGGAGATTAAGGAGATATTGACGGTGTAATTAGGAGGGATGAAACAAACTCAAAAGAATAAGAAGCCACAAAAGGTGGAGGTGGTGATTTGTGCCACAAAGACTAGAATGGTGGTCAGTACGCCCACAGCTCAGGATGGGGAGCTAAGTGAGAGAATCCAGGGAAGGATTCGGTGACATCAGTCTTTTGGTGGGGGAGCCCACTAATACTGTGTTTGTGCCACGAAGAAGCAGGGAGCAAGGTTGGACAGGAATGGTAGACTCTTGACATCCAGGAAGTTAGAAGGTAGCTCATGTTCTAATTGTATTTATTTATTTATACAAAGAGAAAATGGAAGAAATTGTCACGAGATCTTACAAAATTATCTGAGCTTATGTCTTCCATGTGTATAAAAGAGTAAGCCGTATAAAGGGTGGAATCTGCCTCTAGGAGGACAAACAAACTTCTGCCTCCTCTCAAGGGTTAATCCAGTGGGGCTGGTCAGCTGGTCGGGAATCTGGCCAGGAGACACTCCCAGGAAGGCAGGTCCACCTTAAAACAATGTTCTTTTTCCTTTCCAGAATTTCCCCCCTAGTGCCCTCCCTGAGTCAGGCAGCCCCATAAGCAGAGGCCACCATTAGGTGGGGCTGCATCTGGCCTCCTTTCTGAGGCCAGACTAGGTCTAGTTTTTCTCTTCTGTCCTTTTCTTTCAGATGCTGGCCATTGCCTGAAAGTCTTCTAAACTCCCTAACCAAGGCTTTAGGACTCTGTATTCCCTAGCTGCCTGTGCGCTAATCTCCAGATTGCCTTATCTAAAGCAGCATGGTTTCCGTTTTCTCTCCTCTGTTCTCTTTTTCCCTTCCAGGAAGCTATGAGAATTATAGTTTCCCTCTTCTGAGGTTTTTCTTTTAAACTCTAATAAATTATTCCTTTTTTTGTTTTGTTGTTGTTGTTTCTAGACAGGGTTTCTCTGTGAAGCAGTAGCTGTCCTGGACTCACTTTGTAGACCAGACTGGCCTCAAACTCACAGAGATCTGCCTGCCTCTGACACTGCCTCCCAAATGCTGAGATCAAAGTCATGCAATACCACCACACAGCCTTCAGTATATATTTAAAATTGTTTATTAATAAGACCAAGAACCCCAAAACACAAGAACACTGACTTCCTGAATGCTATCTGGTGGCTCTTCTGGACCTCCCTACAATTTCTAGCAGCACCCTTTTCCTGTCTTCTACTTCTTTAGCTGGCAGAGCAAAGGAACCCATTCCTGCACTGCTAGACAGCAGTGGGACTTGTCTTATTTTAAAATTATTTTATCATAAAAATATTAAATGCTTATAATTGATCATTTGAGAGTGAAATGGTCAATATTTTCTCTCTGATTGTTGGAATACAAATTTATGATATCTAGGTCAAAGGCACATGCTTTATAAGTACTTCCAACAGTCCTCCAAGACTGCACCAACAAACTCTGCCCCCCTCCTCCACCCTCCCCCACCCACCTCCACCCTCCATTATAATGATGTAACCAGGGTGTGAGGAATGAAGACAGTCTGAAGAAATGCTTGTGCCCCTCGATTTATCTTACTACTAAAATGAAATCATGGACCCTAAGAAATGAGAATTTCTCCAAGAATCTCATGTTGTGAAAAGAATAAGGCTTGAGGGCCTAACCGCAGCCATGGGGGAACTTGTCTGCCAGAAAGAGATTTCACAGAATTCTAACAACTTGTCAGGTAAGACCAAAGCCCAAACAAGAATAGGTTAGTGCTGCCAGCACCACACCTTGACCAGGCCTGCTTGGCAGTGCTTATCCTTGACCCTCTCCTCACACATTAATCTCACCAGGTACAGGGGTGCTGTGTCTTTAATCCCACCACTCTGGAGGCAGAGGTGTGAAATATCAATGAACTTGAGGCCAACCTAGTCTACATAAAGAGTTCTAAGGCAGCCAGGGTTGCATAGTAAGACCCTGTCTCAGCAAAACAAAACAAAAACCTGTAATTTCATTTTGAGGCACCAGAGATGAATTTGAGCAGGTCACAGGATCATGTCCTTTGTTTGTCTTTCCAATAGGGCCATGTTGAATAAATCTCCTCTCTCTGCTTTTTGCTATTAATTTGGCTATTTTAATTGGCTTCTTGAGTATAGTGCAGTCAAGCCTGGCTCTCTGGTGTACAGACTGTGACCCTGAGTTTGGTCCCAAGACTGTAAAGGACTAAGCTTCCTTTCATACTGTGTTCATGTATGTACCCTGAGCATTTGTCTTTGTTTTGTACCTTTTAGAGGTTTCTATTCAAGACACTGAGATATTGATCCTATTTTGGGTAGTCCTAAAGATTACAAAACACCATGAAAACTTTCAATGAGATCTTTATTAACAGAAAACAAATGTTATGTTTTATTTAGGGACTTAAATAACATAAAATGTTTTTATTAGAGACTTAAATATTGCATATACAGGTGAGAAGAGCTGCTCTTACAGATGTCCAATTTCCCTGGGATGTCTGTTCTTTTAAGAGTGCTTAGGGAACCTACAAGATAATTTTAACATTCACTGCAAAAAGCATACAGCGGGCAAGCATTCTGTGCCAGAAGCACTTTCAGAAAAAGAAGAATAAAGAAATGCTATCTTTACCAAATATGAAGATATACTGACAGTATAATAAAATGAAAATAGTGTAGGTATAATTAGATATTGATTTAAAATACAGGAACAAACTCATATATGTAAAAATTATCAAATAAATGTTATTTGGTGGCACGTTAGCTATTTTACCTTACATGTAAAACAACTACCAAACTAGAGAATTAGGAGACTAACCCAGTGACTTGAAGAACATGACACAATATCCAAAATCACATAAGGAAAAAATGGTTGTGTAATCATAAATCAAAATTAAGAGATAAACACAATCTAGAGGAAAAGGATTTATACCACAAAGCAAAAGATATTTAAAAGGGAGGCCAAAAAAATTAGTAAGAAAAAGAAAAACACAAACCATCATAAAAAAACAACCAAAGCATATGAGCATACATATTTTAAAATAAATACTATTAGCCAATAATTATATGAAAATATACTCAACATCACAAAAAATGGAAATATTCTAGGCTATTAGTCAGAAATAATTAATAGCAATTGTTAGCAAGGATGTAGAAAGTGGACACTGTTTAAGCTACAAAGTGTGTAATCTTTGTGGAGGACAGTTTAGCAGTTGACAAATTTTCAATTCATTTATTTTAAGATCACTTCTAGGAGCCTTTCCACAAACTCATAAACTATTGTGTATGCAAATGTCTGTATTTTTTTAAGTCTGTATATTTTACAAACAGCAAATACATGTGGCAAAGATCAACTCTGACTACCAAACTTGTTCTTCTTTCCTGGACGCATAACTAAACTACATCGCCAACCCCACTTCTATTCTGAAAAAGAAGGGCTCACTGCTGGTTCTTACCAATAGACTATTTGTGGCCTTTCTAAGCTAAGGCTTTATAGGATAGATGCATCTTCTCATTCAGGCCACATGTGGGAGATGGCAGAATCACAAGACAGAAGGAGCCCGAGTCCCTGAATGCTTAAGTTGAATGATGGACTCCTGATTCCACTACTCCCACGCGCTCTTGTGTTCATTCGTTAAGTGGGACTGGAGGACTTGTTAGAGCAGTTAACATTACTTATCCTAGCAGAATTATTTTATAAAAAAATTAAACAAGGGGAATTATCACGGAACAGAAAACTGCCACATTTTAATTTTTATTTTCTGTATTGTTCAAATCCTATAATACTTATATGATAAAAAGAAACTTACACCGTAATCAGTATTATGAACAGACCTGAAGAGTTGCTGATGTTAACCTCTGGAGGGCACTAAATACATAGGAGCCAGAGGGCGGTATTCGCACGCTCCTTTTGATATGAATAAGAAGGACCTGGGCTTAGCTCCTGGATGTGGTCCTGCCCAATGCCAGGGTGTAAACTTCATTACATTCTAGAACGTCTCTGGGCCCTGTTTTCTCCCACTTACGAATTTATCCTTCCTTGCTGTGATTGGTAGTTGTGTGTTGCTAAAGTGCAGATTTCCCTACTATGCAGTAAAGATGGGGGAGCATGTGTCATTCAAAACTATTTATTATTGAGTGTTTGCATTGCTAGGTGCTAGAGAGAGATAGTGTTAATTCTCATAGGACTTCAGGTCTAAGGAGAAGGCAAGCAAAAATAATCGTTAATGATTGAACAACAACTTCTTAGTGAAAAAGTATAGTATTCATCAGTACTTCAGGAGAAGTGTATCATAGACTGTCTAAGAAATCTGGGAAGGTCAGGTTTATGGAAGGATAGTTCACTACTCTAGTCCTAAACCCAGATCAGTGTCCTGTGGCAGACTGACCAAGCCCAAACATGACTTTCAGTTTTTGCTCCTGTGAGGGCTGGAGCTGTCTGTCTGTCCTCATATATCTTAGTACAGTGCTGCTCACATTTCCGTATTTATTAAGTGATAATGTTTTTTGTTTTTTGTTTTTTTTTTTCCAGGATAAGACTACCTGAGCTCCTGGTTCCATATCCTGACCTAGCCAGAGCTAGACCAATGTGAACTCACAGAAATTCTTACAGGGTGCTTAGTTGCTGTTGGGGAACTGCGTTAGTACCAGTCTCTGGCTTACCTGAGATGTAGACCTCATTTTTTAATGTCACGCATGCGAACTCCACCCACTTCTTATTCTCACTCTCCAGCTCATGCTCCGTCAGTGGGAGCTTGGCCACCTCCAGGCGGCTGCGCCTCAGGGGGTCAAGGCAGGTTACCTCTGCCACAAATCGTTCGTCCTTTGTACACCCGCCAATGATCATGAATACCTCAGACTGGAACTCATGCATCCTGGGCTTGGTGCGCTCTGAAATAATCTAGAAATCAACGAGACGATGTGTAGACAGAGTGAGCACAACAGGACAGTGCAGAGCTCAGGCTGTGGAACCACAAAAATCATGTCCCAATTTCCACCTCCGCCATCGTTAGCCATGTGGCTTCACCTTCTTGACTGTAATTTCATCATCTGTATAATGGCTATTTGATCTTAACTAATCAGTAGGTTTGTTGTATTAAATGGCACAATATATGGAGTGTGTTGACCCAGGGCCTGTTGTCTAATGTTACTTAATCATTTTTGTTGCTATTTTATGACAACAAGAGTCTGTTTGCCATCAAATGGACTTCCTGCCTCTTCTCTCCTGCTTGGTCTGAAACCTGGACTCCTGGAATGAAAGTCAAAGTTAACATTTATTAAATATAAATACCTATCATCATAATGTAAAAAAGAAAGAACAGGGTGGCAGGTCCATGGGAAGGAGTTAACACACATCACCCTTCAGAAAAGCTTTATTAGGAGAGGGTCCCTATAGGGAAGGCAGGACTTCAGGTCCAAAGAGGAGCTTCCTTAAAAGAAATAAGGCACTGTGACCATAAACAGCCATAATGCCATAATGTGGCCTTGAAGTTGTGTGTGTGTGTATACACATGTACATTTGCATGTGTCTGTATGTCTACACTTGAGAGAGAGAGAGAGAGACAGAGAGAGAGCCTTTGTTCACACATGCATGTGCATTTGCATGTGTTCATTTGTGTATATGTGTACACATGAGAGAAAGACAGAGACACAGACACACAGGGAGAGGATTGTTTCTAATCGTGAGAGGAAAGGGTGTTTCTGACTCATGGGTTTTCGGGATAGAGGTACTTTAGTCTGTCCTATCCGACCTGCCAAGAGTCACAGAGCAGGCAGCAAGAAGGACTAGAAGCTTGTTACAAGAGGGAGGGCTGCAAGGCTGCAGCACAGCATGCTTTCTTTTCTTATAAACTCTTTCTCCCAGAAAGAGGGCTGGGAGTGGGGTCTCATTTTGGATGAAAGAAACAGTAAGGGGGTCTGTGTTCTAACACTTATTATATACCCAGCCCTGGGTCAAGCGTACTATGTGATATTACAGTGATGGGACTATGGCAATGGCCACTGACACTGTTGACATTCCCTAGCAGAAGGAAAAGAAATCTTTATTTGGGAGTCCAGCCATCATTTGTCTCCTGCTCTCCTCCAGCTGCACATGATCTTGGGAAATGCTACAGTAAACGGAAAGTCAACGGTTCAATGAAAATAGGACTCCACAGTGCAGGATGCAGAACGTCATCATCCATAATGAGGTGAGACTCTCAGTGATGCAACTGATTGGGGTCACCTCTGCTACCCCATGTAACATCTCACCCATGTTTTATAAGTAACTCCAATAAACTCTTTGGCTCATCCAGTTGAACTTTAGTGGGATCATCATTTTGGTCTGTCATTAGTGCCCTGTCTAGAGTCAACCTACCCCCAAAAAGTTAACAAAACATCAGTCAACACCCCACTTTTGATTTTCCATTAATTTTGCTTGTTATTTGTTTTTTCTGGGTCAATGAGCCAGATCCAGTAAATTTTGCATCTCTAGTTTTTTTAGTTGTGGCTACATTTGTGTCAGGTCTCTTAGTTGTGAGTTCAAAAAAGAATGGGGAGATATATAACAGAGCAAATCCTCATTAATGTACTGAGCCTGAAATCTTAAACTGCAGAAAGTCCGTAGCGTAAGTTTAGGAGCATCAGGACAAAGAACTTGAAGGTATTAAGCAATGAGTTGGCACCAAAATAATGCTTGCTTCTCTGCACCTTTCTTCCCAACATCAGCCTGGTTTCTATCCCCAGACCACTTAATCATAAACAATGACCATTCATAACCAGGAATTTCGACTAAGATCTAGAGACGAAAAGTCCAGCAGAACCCAGTTCTTACTGTAATAAGTTACAAGCTTAGAATATTTACAAGATGATAAATCCAGTGCTTACCATGTGGCATTTGGTGTCATGACTAAGGATTGAAGCAATGGCCATAAGGATTCTTTAGAGAAGGATTGAATTTTGGAGTAGGAGCAGAAGTTAGGTAGAGGAAGAAAAAGAAGACAGCATTTAGATAGCATCTGCCTTATCCTGAAGGCTGAAAAAAACATTTCCCTAAGGGAAACTGGATGCATTATATCAAAACCACAGATGAATGTATACATCAACAATTAAAGAAACAGAGGCCATGAATTGATTGTAAGAGGGATATAGAAGAAGAGTTGGAGGTAAGGGAAGAGAGGAATGATATAATTATATTTTAATTCAAAAATACATGTTATTTAAATTTGTTTTTAATTTTAAAAAATATAAACACACGCCTTAGTAGTGGGTAGTAAATGATGCCAGAGACCTGGGCAGGAGTATTTCAGTGAAGCACAGCTCAGGGAACTCTAGCAGAAAGAGTGGGTGTCTTCCTGAAAGCAATGAAGAGACAGTGAAAAGGTCAGGCCAGGAGCATCTTCCATCATTCCAGGGGTGGGAATGACTTGGAAGGAAGCCACACTGGGATGAGGTTTAAGGAATTTTCAGAAATGGAAATTCAGGAGAGAAATGATAAGACTCTTAATCTAGGCAATGTCAGAACAGAACAACACAAAATCTCATAAGAGCGGGAAATTGTGAGAAAGTAGGACCCTTCAAGAATGGTGATTTGATGGGACCACACACAACTGGGCTGGGGAGGATGTGACAGGCACAGTACCAAAAGGTTTAAGGTTTCACTTAATCCTCCCAACAGCTGTGTGAAAATGTGGGAAATGCGATATAATCTCTGTTGTACAGATCAGGGATCCCCAGATTTGGGAATGATGAATTTGTGAACAAGGGTCACTTGCATGTCTGAGAGCCTCTGGATTCCATTCCTGATGAAACATGGCCTCTCTCATGTCCAACTCACCTCATTGCCAGAAAGGTGGTACATCCTGGCTTCCTGAAGCAGCGGAAAGACTTCAGGGCATTGTCTAATGAGAGGATCTGCTTCGACCGTATCCACAAAGTACCATGGATCCAGAAGTGGTAAGCGCACGTTCTCGAGGACACAGGGGAGCAGGCAGAGTCGTTCTGATTGTTTGTGCCGGACCCAGCTCATCACAGTCTCAAACACTTGCGCCTCCTCGGTCACACAAAGGTCGTCACTCTTCAAGATATGGTACAAGGTGTCCACAGGAAGTTCAAGGAACTCCTCGGAGTTCAGTATCTGAACAAAATTTTGGATGATGTAACTTTGAACTTGCACCTTTAAACTGTCCAAGGAGTGAGTGTCGGCCAGCCTTAGTATTCCAATACAATTTTCTGGGTTCAAGGCTTCTGTGAGAAAACTGGCACAAGCATCCACCAGCTGCAGAAACTAACAGAACGGTGGAGAGTCAGGCAAGAACGTGATTAGTCCTTCAAGAACATTTATCAGCGAGTTATGTGCACCAGCAAAACTTAGAAACACCCCCAAATGTTCAACAATAAGGGAAGAGGCTAAAAATAACACATTCACACAGCCAACAATTCTATGAACAATTTTAAAACATTATAAGATTGCATTAAGTCACATGGAAAATGTCCTGGGTTTTTTATTCTATTCATTAAATATAACCAAACGTCTAGATTTGGTTTTGTTTATTTTGTAGTGCTTGGGGTGGACACACAGAATCACATATGTGCAAAGTGCTCTGCCATCAAGCTATATTTTCTAAATTTAAGCCTCCAGATTTAATCATCAGTTTACAGAAAAGATATAGAAGTAAATACATGTAAAATGATACCATAAATACCCATTTAGCCACGTCTAGATGATGGGAAACTCCATGGAACAACTGATTTCATTTATTCTGTGAATACGCCAGAAAGGGAGAGGAGGAAAAGAATGTAGAAACACAAGATCTGCCTGCATCCGTGAGTATATAAACAGGATTTAGGGAGTTATTTTAAGGGGGGGATCATGAAGTTTGGAGAAGGGATGAAGGGTCAGTGTAGGTCTTGGAGGAGTTAGAGGAGGAGCGCTGTGTAAACAAGATCAAGAGAGTGCATTCATGTATAAATTATCAAAGAATAAAATTATTATATTAAAGATGAAAGAGTAAAGTGTATCAACTTACTACAAATATGTACCACATTTGGATCACTGATTCAAGCAACAAATGAAATCAGGGAAATGTTTACAAACATTAGTATTTGGTGACATAAAAAGTTATAATTAATTTTAGGGGTAATAATGGTCTTATGGTTATTATGAATAAGGATCTTTATCTTATGAGCTGGGAAAATGTCTACCAGATAAAAGTGCTTGTTAATCAAGGCTGATGACCCAAGTTCTGATCCTCAGCAACTACACAAAAAGCCAGGCTCAGTGGTAAGTATCTGCTATCCCAGATACTTACGGGAGACTGAGACAGGAGGATACATTACAGCACATGGGCCAGCCAGCCTGGCTTATGTATCAGTGAATACAGCTTGTCTCAATCAAGGTGGAAGGGGAGGACCAAAACTCAAAGGCTGTCCTCTGACTCCACACTCAAATTATGGCATGCATGCACCTGCAGCCCTACACAAGGACATGCATGCATCCGGCACCTATCCTTTCCTTCTTACCTCCTTCCCTGCCTTCCTCCTTCTCTCCCTACCCCTTACTTTCTCTCTCACACATACAGTTTAAAAAAAGAAACCTTTGCCTTTTAAAGATACACCTAAATATTTGTAAAATGAAATTAGAAAAGTAGCTTATTGTGAGAAAAAAGATTATATAGTTTCATACGCATAGAAAAGAGCTAAAAAGTTATGAATTAAAATATTGTTCAAATCTCTGTCTATCACAGGGCTCTTCATTCCAGGACTCAGGGCAGTGAAAAAGCCCTGACTGAGATCTACTGACCCAAAATGGAATCTGAAACAAGCATGGCAGAGCTACACAAAGCCTCTGAGAGCTTCAGAGGTAGCCCGTGCAGTTGCTGTTTGTACTTAGCTGGCCAGAATAAGTCACGATGCGAACTCTGTCACCAAATGATAATAAATCGCCACAAACTGATCTCGAAAGGGAATATAGTTTAAGGCACCACACTCACTAATAAAGCTACAGGAGGTTCTTTATGTTTGTTAATGTCTATGTTTTATTTACTCTTCCCCCAGTAAGTTACTATCACTTTTGTAACTGAAAAACATAGTTTGTAAAAAGCATTGATCAGCTTTCATATCCTACTTTAAAAGAATATGTGCTTAATGTCTGGACAGCATTGTACAAATTACAAGGCACTGTCATGATCATTATGACAAATGCTCACACGAAACATCTCATGTGCATTGTCAGCTCACGCTTGTCCTCTAGAGCTTTACTCTGAACAAGTCCAATCTCCTTGACCTCTCCTTGTCCACTGGGCTTCACAAGACCACACTGTCAATGTGCTTGAGCTGATCATTTAAGTGGAAGGAAAAAGGAGACTACAGGGAAGGACTGGGAGAGAAAGCCTATCCGAAGGCAGGTACGGATAGATATGGAGACAGTCCTGACAAGGGGAGTACGGTATGCAAAGGACAGGTTCTAGTGACTATGTAAGGGGAGAGGCCGACTGGGGAGAAAAGGAGAAGGTGGTCTTAGGGTTGGTTTTGAACTGGTAGACTGAGTTGGGTAGAGTTTAATCTTTACACCAGAGTACTCTGAGGCACACATCCCCCACTTTCAGGGTCTTTGCAATCACAAAACAGGATTTTTCCCTATCAGACCATATCTCCCAACTGATTATATAGAAAATGTGTCTTTGAGAGCCAAGATGAAGTTGGAGAATGATAGGGTTGGTGTTGCCTCCTTCTGCCCAGCTCAGCTCCCTGCTTGAGGAACTGTGAAAATGGCTGAGCTGAGAATCCTAAACCAAGCTGATACATATCCTCCTGCCTCAGCCTTCCAAAGGCTGGGATGACAGGCTTGTGCCACGCTGCCCAGCTCTGCAAAACTCGAAGAGCTACTTACTGGCAATATAATGAAGTGCCCACTTCATTGTGGGCACTTCAGTTCCGGGTAAATAACTGTGTATAAAGAAAAAGAGGAATAGGGAAGGTAGAGACATCCCACCTCTCCGTGGAGCTCCTTCTAAAAATCTAAAAAGCCCTTCCTCCGGGATGGCTTCTCTATGTGGAACCCTTCTCATCCCTCCTCAGCCCCGCTGCAGGTGGCGCCCGTGACTGCTCTGCTCTGTGCTCTGCCCAGCCAAGTCTGGCAACTCAAAGGTTCTAGGTCATAATTTTGTTTTTGTTTCCAGCAGTCTGTATTACAAAATCTTTACAACAGAAATGTAGGAGATGACAGACAGAGGGAAAATATCTATTAGGCATCTGGAATGCACTAAGACCTGTGCTTTTTCATCTGTCATTCATTGCACGTAGCAAACTATTTTTTAACAAATCTGTTGTATTTAGCAAGAAGAAAATATTCAGATAACATTTATATAGAGGAAGAAATAGAGAATTCAAAGCAAAAGGCATCAGCCTAAGTCGCTTAGCAGGTGGAAAGACAATCCATAACATCCTTGCTTGCAAATTACAGCTGCCAACTACAGCTGCCAGCTTGCGCTGTTGAGCTAATAAAAAGCCAGAAGCATCTTATAAGACCTTAAGACCACAAGAGAAGGTGGGTTTCTCTGACTGCCTACATTCTCCCAAAATAGACATCAACAAATATTTCTGAATGATCCAACCAGCAGCTTGGAATTTGCTGGCATGCATGGCAGTCATGAGACCAAGAAATTGTTTTTTATACATTTTCTTTTGGATAAATGAACAGCATACTGTTCCATGAACTTGGGTTTTAGAACAAAGAGATGACAAATAGAGATAACAAATAATGGCAACAGGTAGGGTAGCCAGTTTCCTGTTTAGGGGGTAAGTCAATAAAAGTTTACAGTAAGCACCCAACTTTGACAGGAACTCCTGAAATAGCGCCAAAGAGACATGGCCACACAGGAACTCCTAAAATACCATCAAAGTGACACAGCCACGTTCTCAAAGAAGTATCTGCTTTAAAGAGGCTATTTGTAGCTCTTCTTTTGAAGAGTACCTACTCAGATTCTTTGCTCATTTTAAAAACTTTTCAGCGTGTGTGTGTGTGTGTGTGTGTGTGTGTGTGTGTGTTGCTTCATTTACATAGTAACAATGTCAAACATCAAATGTCAGTATGGCTGCTCTCACAATAACCTATGCAGAGAGTAATACATAGTTTATAACAGGCATGCTGGTGTCAGAGATGATGAACTATTGAACTATTTTCTGAACACTCAACTTTATCACACCTAAGTCTCATGTGAACATTGCAAATACTTCAACTAAGAGCTGATGAAAAAAATAAACCAAGCAAAGAAATAACACCAGATACATACAGCTCAATGAGATAGCATATGGAAAGCCAAGATAACATAACTGCTCCACAGATTATAAATTCCACAGTAAGGACATCTAGTGAGAGTGAGTTAAATAAAATCCCAGACCGAGAACTCAAATGAATGATTATAAGTATGTTCAAAGAAGAAAAGAAGCACCTGGATTTGACTACAAACAGCTGAATAAAATGATGCAAGTTATGAAAGAAGGATTTAACAAAGAAAGAAATAATGAAGAAACATGAATCTGAATTGCTGGAAATGAAAAACATAGACAGATAAAACACTCTTTGGAAGTCACATCAATAGAATGGATCTACAGAGGCTAGAATTCGCTTGAAGATAAAGGGAAGAAGAACAATCAAGCAGGGGCAGAATTAAATAATGAAGTACCAGTGGGATACAGGTGATACTCTAGAAAGATAACTCTATGGCTAATAGGCACAGGAAAACATAGTTCTGAAAACATAAAATACAGTTTTAAAAGAATTGCAGAAGTACAGGCATGGGGTACCCCCGCCCTTCAGAGTTCTAACTCAGTTAGGTACCACAGGTCTACAAACCAGCATAAGCCATTGCTATTTCCCTTAGCTGCCTGCCATAACTATATGGTAAGACCATAATGCTAAAGACACCATATACTTTGGTTGTGGGATATAGAAAAATCAACTACAGACTGGGGAGATGTTAGGCAGGCTGCTGGGGTAGAAAAGACATCAACGATCTTTACCTAGTACTTGATGCTCCATGTTGCAACACCAACTTACCAGACAAGATATGCTTACTGCTACCTAAAGGAATGAATTTTATGATAAAGGCCCTTTCTGGGTGGACTTTGGGCCTGTTCCACAGGAGGGAATTCATACCTGGATCAAAACCCCATAGTTCAGGAAGTTATAAGTTGAACCCGCTATTTCTATTTATTTAAATGTTAATGATGTCTAATTCCCTTCTAAATAGTTATTCTTATACCCATAGACCTGGACACCTCGCAACCTTGGCCAGAGAGCTTTTTTTTTTTTTTTTTTTTTGTAGTAGACATTAGTCAATGAAGAGATGCAGAGATGCATACCTGGAAAGAGTGCTGAGAATGAATGACGGGGTGCTCAGCCCTAAATGGGACATCTATGCTAATCACTCCAGGACCAAGGCTCAGGGAACACGAAGAAGAGGCAGAAAGAATGTGGGAGTTGAAGAATGGGGAGGAATACCATAAAATACCATCTTCTGGACATAATATGGCAGCAGCACTTAAAATTCCTAGCAATAGTGATTACCTGAACAAGACCTACACAAGATCAAGCCAAGCATAGTTATGGCATAGATAGGGTGAAGAACCTCCTCTTGTCATATTACAATTAAAACACTAAATGTACAGAACAAAGAAAATATATAGGAAGTGACAAGAGAGAAACAAAAAGTCACATACAAAGGCAATTCCACCAACTCCACAGATTTTTTCAAATGAAAATTTAAAAACTAGAAGGACCTGGAAAAATATATTTCAAGCTCTTACATACAAATGTCAATTCAGAATATTTACCCAGCAAAGCTATCTACCATAGTTGGATAAAAAAATAAAAAATTTCCCATGATAAAAATAAGCTAAAAGAATCTATGTTCATTAAGCTAGTTCTAAGAAATTTCCTGAAGAAATCCTTCAAACTGAAGAGAAAAACAAACCTAACCATGAGGCCACAGGTCTATGGCTCCCTGCCGCTCTACAACTTCCCTCTCTAGGGTATTCCCCAGGTTGTAAAGCAAGAGGAGTGTGACAATATTCCTGTATCCTTAGTACACAGTTGCTGCTGGGCATGCTCACTGACCCAGGAGGGATGAAAACGTGATCTGCGAAGAGCCGGAGCATACACAGTGCTCTTTATACACCCCAGCTAGGGAAGTTAGAGCCTGTGGTATGCCCCTCTGAGGTGCACACTCATACCATACACCTCTGCTTCTGTGCACCACAGCTCTGAAAATCAAATCACATACAAAGCAGCTGCCGGGGTGCAACTCCCCCAACACACACCTGTTGTTATAAATTAAAAATCAGTGTTGGGCTAAATAATGTTTATTATTATTAGCCCTATAGTTATTGCAGTGGTATTATTTAAACTGCTATCACAATTAGACACCTGATATATTTTATAATTGCCTTAAAACACTTTGGGCTGAGCAGATAATCCATCTACACTATTTCAATAACCTCACTATCCACCTCTGAGCTCCCATCCAATGCCGTCCTCCTTAACCATTTTCATCTGGTCTATCTTCCATCTATAGTCTTATAAATACGTGCTTGTATTTTTTATTTGGAGTGGGCCTTTCCACTCCACTCATTATTGGAGTCCTTTCTCTGGACCCACATGGTTTTTTCTCCACGCTAACCCACCATGCTGTCCCTCCTTCCTCTTCTCTTCCCATCTCTCTTTCTTTTTCCCATGATTCCCCTGTTCCCAAAGCCCAGGAACCTTAACCATACCTACCCCATTCAGCCCTGCCCAGGTTTTAGGCCTTTCATCAACCAATCAGCTATAATATCTTAGGCAGGTTTATAGAAGGATAGGTGTATCCAGGCAGTAACCAGATCTTGAGGGCCAGTAATTAGCATAAAAAATACAAGCATCAGAGCAACCCCTAACACACCACTAGAACTGAGTCTGAGGGATTAGGGAGAATTAGAAAATTGGCTAGGCAGGGTGACCCATTTGATTTCCAGAATCCACATCAATCAGCTCACAACTGCCAGCAACTCTAATCTGCAGGGAATCTGATACCCTCTTCTGGCCTCTGTGGGCAAGTTAATAACCTTCCCTGGGTCCCAGTAAAGGAAATTAGCATGAAAATAACAAAGACCACTGAAGCTTGCCTAACCAAAGATGAATAGGGTCACTCTGCTCAAGGTTGTTGGCTCATTAAGTTCAGAAGACTTCTGTGACATGGAGGGATTGCTCTGTGGTCATATTGTTAAAGTAGTGGGCAGGAGGCGATGAGCTGCAAACCGGCATGAAGTTAGTGAGTTCCTGCGTCCCATAAGGAGGGGTGGTTTCCTTCGAATCAAAGAGGGCTGATGAACACAGAGAAAGGGTCAGGAGTGAATGTTAACTGACTTGAAACATCACCAGAAAATTTGCTCTTCTGGAAATGATTGCTTTGGCATCTTCAGGATGCCTAAGGGAATTGAGCCATCTAGGCTAGTTTGTAGTGGATTTTCTATTTCCTTTCCATACTTCATAAATTCCTCCCTGATTCCAACTTCAACAGAGCTACCCCTACTGACAGTCTTGAACCCTGAACCCCTCAGGGATGCTTACCTTCTCAGATGTTGGGTTCTGTTCCCCTCAACTATCAAACCAATTAAGAAACACGCAGACACTACTTCCATAAGAACCAAGCCATACACAAGATTTGACGTTTATCTCTAATCCCTAGGAATGACCTGGTCTATCCCTGGACTCTGTTTCTTACACTTCTAGACAATGAGACAACATTAAAACAATGGAATCAAGTTCAACAGTAGACCAGAGCAAAGATAATTAATGTAGTTGGAACTCTTGTTATAGTTATTAGGCATTATCCATAGTCTAATTATTTTATAAAGCCAGTGTAATTATTATAATCATATTGAAGCAAATATTATTGAATAGAGACAATATATTACTTTAAAATAAAGCATGGCTCTGAAGTCCTCTCTCCTCTGAGACATGGCTTACCTCTCAGTGCTCTTCTTTCACAGTCACCACAAAGTGTTTGTCAAACAGTATCTTGATTCCCCCACACTGAGACAGATCACCTGAAAGCTGTGTGCTATGATGGCAAGCAGTAGTTTCTTCAATCAGAAAACCCAGTTTCAAATCACAGCACTATCAGTCATTCCCTGTGTTGCCTTAATTTCTTATCCAAAACACACTCAGATCAAATGTTGTGTATAGGAAGCACGAGCTGTACCACTGTCTCTAACTGGGCCGCTACACTTGGCAGCCACTGGTGCTATAGTCAGATACCAAGCGTAGAATCAGTCTTCACCCTCCCTGCCTGGTGAGGTAGGCAATGCCTCACCCCATCACCTGCCGCTAAATGTCCTAAAGAGCATCTTCTGACCTTCAAGTAGCCTTGCTTTGCGTGTGTGTGTGTGTGTGTGTGTGTGTGTGTGTGTGTGTGTGTGTGTGTTTAAATCCCAGAGACAGGTCTGGAAGCCCCACTAAGCAGGACTCGGGGAATCTTTGCTTTCATTCACTTCAAAGAGCACAGAACTTGTTTGTTCACACACCTGAAAAAGATTGGCAGCCTCCAGAACCCGCTGAACATTCTGCTTGGTGATCAGAGCCTTGCTTGTGTATGTGTAGTTCAGAAGAGTGTGCATGGTCTCAGCATCCACCCCTTTAATAATGATCCTCTTCTCATACTTTTCCTTTAAGTCGTTGCAGAACATGGCCCTAGAAGAGAGACCTGTGAGGTGAATCCTTCCAGGACCCTGGGTTCCAGACCTGAACAGATCCCGTTTTAGAGTCATTGCCCTCCTGCAACAGTGAAGTCCCAAGGTGAGGACACAAACTGACTGGCAACATAGAAACAGAATCATTTGACTTGCTGACTTCTTGAGATCTTTCCCCTTGGTTCTTTGTCTCTCCATGAATATGCTAATTCAAGGCCTAGCATGAGGAAGAGCTCTCAAATGAAGTCAATGTATTTTAAGGTGTCACATCGTTAGCATCTCTGGGATCATCTGTACACTTAACTGAGCTGTCATTCCTAGATGCAAATACTCTCTTAGAGTCACATGCAGTGGATGACATCTACTCCAGTTTAGCTGATACCTGGATTCCCCAGGAAATTAAGGGAATTAGGGAAGCAGGGAATGGTACATGGAAAGAATGAAGCTAAACAAGACCACATCCATAGCAAAAGTCATCTCAGCCTATTCCTGCAGGGATGTGGTACCGCAGACAGCCTTTAGTCAAGGACCAGTCCAAGAACAGATAATTCTCAAGCAATCTGGTTTTTCAGGAGCCCAGGAGGAAGATGAGAAGTGCTGCTAGATAGCTATGGCAAGCAAAAGAACGCTGGAGTCCAGACAAAGACTGGATTCACTCACTCCATAGCATAAATGAGAAAACACGAATCAAGCCACCTCTTTAATGGTTATTGATAAATCCCTACCTTCCTACTCCCAAACACTTCTTCCAAGTAAGATAATATACACCAGTAAAAACTCAAACAAGCAAGATATTCCAGACCAGCTCAAGGGAATTTTAGCTCGTGAGAGACATGGGGGTGGATGGATGAATTAGTCACTTTTCTTGTTGCTGCAACCAAACACTTAACTAGAAGCAAATAAAGGGAAGAAGAATCCTCAGTCTCCTGCTTTGAGGGCACAGGCCACGTGGGAAAAAAGGCACAACAGCAAGAACAGCTGTGGCAGCAGGAATGTGAGCAGCTTCCTTGCATTTCTAGATCAAAAGGTAGAGACAGGACAGGAAGTGGAGCTGGGCTTTAAGGCTCGAGGTCTGCTCACAGAGACCCACTTCCTCCAGCTAGGTTCCACATCCTCCCCAAGCAGCACTACCAGCTAGGAACTACATGTCCAAACACATGTGTATGCTATGGACAATTCACATCCAAACTCTGAGGGTAGGTGCATACACCACTTCAGCCCTTAGCTTGCCCGTATGTGTCCTGTCTCCATTAGGTTCCCAGCGTCAGAGTTTCTACATGCTGACCACCCTTCATCTACAGCAAAGACAGAGCCAGGGTAACATTAACACTGCTCTAAGGATAGTAACTCCATAACTGTTAATGGGAGAGGAGGGGAAAAGGACGTGTAAGAGAAATGTCTTTCTCTCCAGGGCTCTGTGCACACCTGGCTCCCAAAGTCCCAGCATTTCCTTGATCTCCCCTGACTGCCCTTGACTGTCACTGCCCTTGACCATGGCCACCATGTTGAACTTATGGTCCTACCTGGAGCATAACAGAATACAATACTCAAGAAAATCAGTATGCTACACAAACACTGGGAGATTGACTCAGCATCAACACTGAGTACACTGGGCCAGGTCTTGTTCTCTGATAGCACAGCTGGATTGGTTGTTAGTTATTTACCTCTTAGTGGGGTACATAAGAGCGAAGTATAATGGCATTGACATATGGAAATATCAGCCTGGCAAGGTGGCACGTGCTTGTCATCCCAGCACACAGGATGTGAAGGCAGGAAAATGAGGAGCTCAAAGTCAGCCCAGGCCAAACGAAGCTATCTCCAAAAAAAGCCAAAAGGGAGGGATGGAAAGGCCATAATGAAACCCACTCTTTGTATGTTAACTAAAAGTAATAAAATAATTAAAATAATAGCCAGTTATGATGATACCTGCTAGTAGGATATGCCAAATAAGCAAAGCTAGGAAGATCAGGAGTTCAAGGCCAGCCTATCTGTTTCTTTAGGTATGACAGCATATGCCTTTAGTCCCAGCACTTGAGAGGCAGAGGCAAGCAAGTCTCTGTGGGTTTGAAGCTTGCCTGTCTCAAAAAAAAAAAAAAGAAAAGAAAAAGAGAGAGAAGAATAAAGAAGACCGAAACCGGTAAATAAAGATGACTACCACCAAACATGAAGGCATGAGTTCAATCCCCAAGACCCATATGGTAGAAAGCTAAAACTCCCAGAAGTTGTCCTATGACATCCATACATGCACCCACACACATATTCTCCTATGGCCCCACTTCTGTCAATAACAAAAATAAAAAGAATAAAAAATATAGCACATAAATATAGCATATAAATGAGGTATTATGTAACAAAAAGTAATTTCTAGAAATATATAGAGCAGTGCACATGAGATCCTCATTTTAAAAAAAAATGGTTTCAGAGCAGTAAGCCAGGTGCCCAATACAGTGAATCAATGATACCTCAAGGCAGAGTCTGAGTCACCCAGCACATCTCCCATGACAGCTATAGACATAGCCACACACCCCAGATGAAAGCACTCTGCCTGGGCCACACAGCTCCCCAGTATCCATGGGGCTTACCCCTCAACTGAGGTCTCTCTTCATACGTCATTTCTTCAAAGATGCTCTCTGTTGTGGTATACCAGTCTAAAATCATCACTCCGCATTTATTCCCCTTACTTTTCTTTGTAGAGCTCTCACCAGCTCTCACCAGCTGACACTGCACTATGTACCTACTTGTTCACTCGTTTAACGATTGTCCTCCCAGCTACCATAGGAAGAGAATGAACTGACTGTCATGGTCCTGAATCCCTAGCGCCTAGGACAACGCTTCAGATCCAGGGGAGATTCAGTCTCTAGAGAAAATAAGTAAATCAATAAACGAGTGAGCCAGTGGGCAGATGGTCATTAGAGACGAGACTCTTAGAACTGTTTCTTGTTGGTCATTTGCCACTCTGAAAATTGTCAGGTACCCTGTGGAGGATGAGGAGGAGCCCTACCTCCCACTAAAAAATTCCTATCACAAATGCAGGGCCTGGAATTTGAAAGAGAGGAACCTCTACAAGCATTCCTCTTTCTACTCTGATGAGGTCTGCAGGCCCCTGAATATCCTGAAATGCCACTAATGAAACTTTTCACCCATTCCAACTGACCTATGACTCGCCCTCTCCTCCAGCCTCCCCACCTTAGAGCTCCCTGCCTCACCACCAATCCACCCTATAAATGAGTACTCCCCTAGTCACCTCTACTGCCATGTGCATCTTAACCCGTGCCCGTCCCTCTTACTCCCACACTCATCCCTTCCCCATCCTCTTCATACCAAGAATTTACTTCTCTGCTTCACTAAGATATTCTGTGTTGTGGCACTAACACTAATTGCAAAGTGAGTAAAGTTCAACCCAAGAGTACAAACAAGTAGCTCTCTGTAGATGGACAGAATTATAGTCTGTGATTCTAGCACTCAGAAAATACAATCAGAAGGATTTTAAAATCAAGATCAACCTTGGGGGATGGGGAGATCAACCTCAGATAACTACCGAAAATCTGTTCCAAAGTGTGTGTGTGTGTGTGTGTGTTTATGGTGTTTTCATGTCTATACAACTGGATTAAGACATTGTTTTCAATGTCATCATTAAATACATGATAAGCAGTGTTGTTAAGAAAGAGTTATGGTTTCGATGTAGTTAATCAAAAGGTTTCTATTGCAAAAAATCAGGGAGTCAGCAAATCCAAATGTAATAAAAGACAGAATGGCTTTACTGTCGATGGAAGTCAGAAACTCAGAGCTGCAGGCACCAAAACCTTCCACCTTCCATTTCCAAAGCCAATTATTTTTTTTAAATTAATCCATTTATTTTAATGTGTCTGCATGTATGATGACCACTATGGAGGCCAGATGAGCATCAAATGCCCTGGAACTGGAAATTAGAGATGGTTGTGATCTGCAATGTGAGTACTGGAAATTGAACCCAGGTCCTAGGAACAAGTAGCCAGTGCTCTTAATTGCTGAGCCGTCTCTCCATCCCCTTCCCCAAGACAATTCTAACCAAAGGAAGCACACAGACATTCAGGCCAATGCAGGTTCTGATCTCTACTTATTCTCCAAATCCTATTATATCACATCTCATCATAACTGGAGTCCTGCTTACATCCTCAGCTTCAATCACCACAGCCTCATGGGGTGAGTCACAGTGTAAGCAACAAGGCCAGCCACATCTGAATACTGTGTGGCCTGCTGAGAGCACAGAATCCTGAATTTTACTAAGCCTCAATCAAATGAATTAAAACATTTGTCAACAGGGTTCCCTAGATGCATCTTATTAAACTTTATGCTGGTTCTCATGATTCCTTAGCAAACCAAAACTTAGAAACCACAGCCCTAATCCAAGCCCATACCTATAATTCCAGCACCGAGAGACCGAAGCTGGAAAGACATACAATTAAGGCAAGCCCTGGGCTACTTACGTAGTCTTGGTTACTTTTCTATTGATGTGTTATATCCAAGGCAATTTATGCAAGTTTATTTGGGGCTTAGAGTTCTGAAGGTGAGTCTATAACCGTCATAGCAGGGAACATGGCAGCAGACAGGCAGGCATAACACTGGACAGTCATACTGAGGGCCTACCTCCTAATTCACAAGCATGAAGCAGAGAGAGAAAGCTAAGGAACAGCATGGGCTTTTGAAACCTTAGAGCCCCTGTTCCCCCCCCCCCGTGACCTAAGTTCTCCAACAAAGCCAACCCTTCTATTTCTTCCCAAACAGTTCTATCAAGTGAAGTGAAGATGAAGCATTCAAATATTTAAGCCTACAGGGATATTCTCATTCAAATCACCACAGCTACATGAGAACCTGAGAAAGAAAGAAAGAAAGAAAGAAAGAAAGAAAGAAAGAAAGAAAGAAAGAAAGAAAGAAAGAAAGAAAGAAAGAGGGAGGGAGGGAGGGAGGGAGGAAGGAAGGAAGGAAGGAAGGAAGGAAGGAAGGAAGGAAGGAAGGAAGGAAGGAAGGAAGGA
>NW_026596064.1:705553-710884 GCF_907164565.1 Psammomys obesus
GGAAGGAAGGAAGGAAGGAAGGAAGGAAGGAAGGAAGGAAGGAAGGAGAGAAAAAGAAAAAAGTCCCCTAACACAGGCCCCTTTGGCTCTCACTTAACAAGAAGATCAAGGTTAAGAAAACAATTGGCTAGGTCTAGAACAGGTATGTGTCTGGAAATTCATGTTGGTTTTTGGCTGTAGAGGTGCCTTTCTATGTTTTGAGATCCAGGACTCCCAGAAGCCCATCAGGCCTAGGGATAGTTCACAAAGGAGAGAAGGGCAAACAACCACCTCTTCTTCCCAGCCTGGAAAGCTTGTGCTACCAGGCCTTGCCCCAGCCTCTTCTGTCTCTAGCTAACACACTCAGAAAAGGCACTGCAGCCTGCACTCAGGTACCACAGTTCATTGGAGCTCTGAGCTTCTTTAGATAGGCTAACATAAAAGCCTTATTTATAAAAAAATAACTTGCGATTTTGTTCTTGTCTGTTGTGTGCATGCAAATCTCTCACACCTGGAAGAGTGCCTTCTGCTATAGTTTCCACCACCCCCACCAAGGGTGTGTGTGTTCTAAGCTTGGTCCTCAATGCAGCAGTCTGGCAGAGTGCAAGTGCTGGAACCTTTGAAAAACCAAGAACAAGGAAGCTGGGCTGTTGGGGCACCACCATCAGAAGAACCCGCGTGGTTCTCATGGGACACTGGTCAGTTGTGTAAAGAGGATTATTTGAAAGAAGAAGACTGACCCTCACCCCGCTCTCTCGATTCTTGTCTCACCATGGGACCTTGCTTCCCACACATTCCCACCATAATATCTAACCTATTAAGTGACTGAAAAGGCGAGAACCGGGCCAATGTTTGCATCATGCCCTTGAACCTCCATCCAGAACTACAAAACCCTTTCTTCTTAAAGTTCCCAGCCTCAGGTATTTGTTACAGAAGTAAAAACTAACATATATATTCAGAGCAGCATTTGGAAGTTCACAGACATCTTTCTTTCTACTACAGACACACATCTGATAGACAGCACCCCACATTTCTCTCTTGAGCTTGAAGCCAGATTGTCTAACACCTTCAGCCACTGAACGAGCATTTGAACTGAAGTGATAAAGGAGCTTAAATCTGAGACTTCCCTCCGCTGAGTTTAAACAGCACCAGGCCTTAAAAGAACTTCTGTTTGCCAACCTTCTGGTTCATGTTGACTACTCCTCAAGTCACTGTGCATGGCTTTGGGGAAGCAGAAGTTGGCTTGCTTACTGTGCAACCAGAACCCTCAAAACCCCAGTAGGGCATTACTGGTGACTCAGCAAGCCAAGAGACATCCAATTATAACAGAAAGGCTTGTTGTGTCCTACTAGATTAGATCCAGTGGAACATAACGACAAATACTGTGTCCAGGCTCCACGATGATCCAAACACAGATGTAATGACCATTCTTGTTTTCTTGCTGTCATTCTTACTGCGTGGGAGCATCCAGGCTTCCCTCTGCAAGCCATCCTTCCTCCTTTGAATGTCTGTGTGAAGCTAGCCTCACTTCTTGTGCCAGTTGTGAGCATGGTCCAAGTCACGTGGTACATCCCCCAAGCTTCAGTTAGGGCTGAGCTCAGGACAAAGTGAGTCCAAGCAGAGCCAGTTTCAGAACTTTCTCTGGAAATACTACTCGGAAAAGTTTGCTTCCCACTGAAATTGACACCCACACTGACAGTCTAGGCCAAGAAGATTTAACTACTCCACCCCACACTCGGACCTACACTCCAACTACTATGAGCATTAGTAACAGTGAGCTATCGCATGAGCTTGCACGGGTGCGCATGATGAGACCTTATTGGCTAGTGATTCCTGCAATCAGACCTCCAGGGGCTGAAGCTAACCCTGTGTGCTCTCGCCTGAGCTACTATGTTACACACATGCTGGTTTTTACTGGACTCGATTTGTCTTTTGAGTTTCTACATCTCACACTCCCCACTGGAAATGAAGCCCGGCTGCCCCAGTGATTCTTAACCGGGGGTCGCGACCCCTTGGGGGAATCAAAATGCCTAAAACTATGGGAAAACACAGATATTTAGATTATATTTACATCATAGCAGTAGCAAAATTACACCTGTGAATTTTATGGCTGGGGGGGTCACCGCTACATGAGGAACTATGTTAAAGGGTCACAGCATTGTGAAGGTTGAGAAGCGCTGCCCTAACCAAATACCATTTGCCTCCCAGGCAGCTTTTTTGAGGTCTGCTTAGAGTGTCACTTCCCCATTAGACCAGCAGCCGGGTGAGCATTGGTGCTCACTGCCCACAGCCACACTCTGATCCTAGGCATTTCAGACCATGTTTTTCCTCTTCTGACCATGTTCCATCGCAACTCATCCAGGCCCCCACGGTGGCTCACTATGATGACATCATTATCTATTCCCTGGTTCTTACCCCTTAGAATTCTGTGCACGGACTTTGGCCCCCATCTTTACAATATAACCACATGTAGAGGATCTGCTCGCAGCAGACTATTCCGACTGCAGAGCACCAGTGCTCATAGTATGCTTGTTCCAGAGTACTTCCTCTTCCAGCTGCCAGACCGATGTGGACCAAAAGCCTGGGATTTGTCTGCCAGTGATACAGAAGCCAGAAGGCAAGAGGAGATAGCTGGGCACTCCCACCAGAGAGCGACAACAAAGGAAGGGGAGGAGGAAGGGGAGGATAAGGAAGAGGTAAACATTGTGCAGGTTCCTCTTGTGCACAGGTGCCAAGGCTGGGGCTCCAGCCAGCATCTAGCACACTTGCCACGCCATACTCCCTCATTGCAGACTTCATCAAAACCCAGGGAAAGAATCTACTTCTGTCAAGGAGAACTCCTGTGGGTGAGCACAATGACTTCCTAATGTCTATGCCCACAAGAACCGGCAGCACATTTAAATGTTAACAAAAGACTTCTGGATAATTTTTCTGTAAATTTATAGCTCAAAACATCAGATCATTCAGCACGTATTTATTAGTCTTTAATATTTCTCCTTTTTCCCAGATCTGCCTTAACAACTGTGGCCTACTTATGTAATAGAAAACAAGCACTAAAAACAAGTAGGATTACTTACTGTGGTAGGTATAAGAAAACATATGGAATATAAAAGCAGGCTTCTTTACAGGAGGATTCTGGGTAACTAATAGCTAAAACAATTAAGGGGTAACATTGTGGAAAAAGGGAGATGACAGAGCAGAAGAATGAGACTGAAATGAAAATAGCATTTTCTTAACTACAATGGTTGTTTTCCTAACATAGAAACATCACTGACATTTAAAGACAATAGAAAAAGAAAGTTGTCTATGGGGAGGAAGCTTGTAGATCTGCTAAGTCGTTATTTAAATCACCTAACTGGATCGAGAGGCCAGCCCACCACAGCCCATGGAACAATGACATCCCCTTCCCCATTGTGGGTTAAGGTCTGCCAGCCTAATTAGCCATCCTGAGTCTTACGGTGTTGCTAAGTAAATTGACACTAACCTTTTCTCATCCCTCTTCTTTGTGCATGCTGCAGTGTGTGTGTATGCCTGTGTGTGTGTGTGTGTGTGTGTGTGTGTGTGTGTGTGTGTCCCCTTATCTACTAATCCCTTTTTTCCCCCCAGAATAATCACTGGTTTTCTGACCTTCTCCTAATTCTTCCCCAACCAAAATGCCCCATATAATGAAACTTACCTCTGTGGCTAAGGATCTCACTGATCTGGTAAGTTCTTATTTGTCTCCGGACATGGATCATTATATCTATTAGTTTTTATAGCTCCCTCATGAAGACCATTAGTTTTCGCTTTTATTGTGTTGTAAAATAATAGTGGTATCATCACACCATGTAATTAGCATGATTGCATTGAAACTGAGGGTAAGGTAATTAATGCATGAGCTTCCAGACAGCCAAAGCAAATACAAAGTTACAGTAAATTGGTCAGTAAAAGGAAGTACAACCGAATTTACTATCTGTCTTCAGTATATATTTATTTTTCTTTTTGTTGTTTCCCTTTTCTGACATTGTCTTCCTACTCAGAACTCACTCAGACTAAGCTGTTCATGTGGCATGTGAAGACTCTTAGCACACACACACTCTCTCTCTCTCTCTCTCTCTCTCTCTCACACACACACACACACACACACAGCTCTACCTCTTTGGCCAAGCTCTTAAGTTAGGTTGGTCATTGTGCCTCAACTCCTTGACACAGTGACTGATTTAGGAATGGTAACTGAACGGACCTAAGCTAATCGGCATCTTCCCCCCCAGGGGCTTTTTATTCTAAAAGTAGAGAAATCTCTTAGGTTCCCTCCGGAGTCAAAGCTGCAAGAAGTGAGTCTCAGAACTACCAAAAAGCAAACTTCAACCATGTGGCAGAAGTTTGAATTGAAAAGTCCAAGAGGTAGAGGCAGGGAAGAAGTGGCTAAAGAAAGCATCCTGATTGCCCTGCAGGCCCGGGGACCCTCCTCCCTGGTCTCAGCTGCATTCTGGTCTTCCTAGGAATTATTAGTGATGTGCTAAAGCTGACCTCATTTGAGTTCCTATCCCTTGGAATCCAAAACAAACAAAACACAGCAACACCCCAACCCCCACCCCCACCCCAAGATCAGCCCAAGCTGACTAGCCTGGAGCTGCAGGCCATCTACGAAAAGCTCAGCTGCTTTGTGCAGCCAGCTCTTCCCGGGGACTGGCTGTTCACCGTCACACTGCCCAGTCCTAGCACAGTGTTCTTACAAAGAACTGGTTGGACAGCCATGGGAAGCATTTCTCTTTTGTACTTTAATTTTAAAAACTGCATGGAAAATGCTCCAAACCAAAGAAATAGGCTTCCTTTTCTTTTTAAAAAGGTATTTCTGCTACCTTTATTTGTTGTGGATGTTTGTGGACACATGTGCATGCCATGGCCTGTGTGAAGAGGTCGGAGGATGACTTGAAAGACTTTCTGTTGTTTGAGACCTAGGGATTGGCGGCAGGTCCTCAGGCTAGAAGGCAGGTACCTGTGCTGCGCCATCATGCCAGCCCTCTGCTTTTGACTGAAAGAAGACCCGTTTGCCCTAGACACCAGGTGAGGATGTGACAGAAAGTACATTTTACTTTAAAAAAAAAAAATCAAAGTAACGTACTACTCTCTTGCCTTATAGCCCAACAGTCTCTTTCTCTCTCTCTCTCTCTCTCTCTCTCTCTCTCTCTCTCTCTCTCACACACCCCTCCCAGTATTAAACTAGTACTGCAAAAATCATTGTATGGGCATAGCCACACCTGTGTCTATATGGTCATATGAATGGTTTATTGATTCTACAACATTCTGAAGAGTTTTGGATTTGGTGTGTGTGTGTGTGTGTGTGTGTGTGTGTGTGTGTGTGTGTGTGTG
>NW_026596064.1:710894-841522 GCF_907164565.1 Psammomys obesus
GTGTGTGTGTGTGTGTGTGTGTGTGTGTGTGTGTGTGTGTGTGTGTGTATACATATATACACCTATGGGTGCATGTATAGAGGCCAGAGGTGGACATGGGGTATCTTTCTCTATTGTTCTCATCATATGTTTTGAGGCGGAGTCTGTGACGGAATGTGGAGCTCACTGAGTGGCTAGGCTATCTCTACCTCTCAGGACTATGATCACAGGTTTACACTGCTACGCCTAGCTTTTTATATGAATGCTGGGTATCTGAACGTAAGTCCTTCTGCTTGCACAACAGTTGACCACTGAGCCATCTTCGAAACCTCCATTTTAAATTTTAAGTGTCCCTTCCAATTTTTCCTTCATCATCCTCCCCTTTTCTAAAATATACAAAAGCCTTGCTGCCTCGTGAGACCTTCTATTTAATCAGTGACCCAATTTTAGCAGGACTATCAAGGTTTTACTGACTCTGAACTGCAAATGGCAGTTACTGCAAATGACACCAAGGACAAAAGAATGAATAAGGAAGTTGCTGCTTTCACATAGCTCACTGTGTAAACCTGACGGGCCTGAAACTCACTATGTAGACCAGGTTGGCTTCAGACTCACAGATATCTCCAAAGTGCTGAGATTTAAAGGCATGAACCACTCTAGGCAGCTCAGTCAGTTTTGAGTTCACCCATTTGGAAGATGCCTTCAGGCCACAGAGTCACAGAAGTCAGGGAGAAGGGGAATGATAATGTAAATAATTGTCCATTTCCCTGCCTTAAGAGACACATCCAATGCCATGAGACAACATGTCTCCTAAATCTGTGGACCTTAAGATCCCATGACACCCATTCTTCATCCACTCCAGGCCTGGTCTATTTCCCAGCATCCATAGTCCCTCCTCAGTATGGCAAATGCTCCCTCCCTTTGAGTGGGTGATAAGTGGCAGAAGCCACTCCCACTCCAGTAGGTTCAGAGGTTTGAGGCTCTTCCTGGTTCCTGTCCCAGCCAGGCATCAATAGAGAGAACTCAGCCAATGCATGAACTACAAGCTTTGGTAAGACAGAGAAGCAAGGACACAAGAAAGACTTTGTGTAGAAACAGTGGCAATGTGACTTCCAGTTTCCAGAAATGGCCATGGGACAATGAGGGAGCAGAAGCTCTAGCCCAGAGGCTCTCAACCTTCCTAACGCTGTGACCCTTTAATACAGTTCCTCATGTTGTGGTAAGCCCCATTTACTTTCATTGCTACTTCAGAACTGTGATTTAGGCTACTGTTATAAAGCATAATGTAAATATTTTTGGAAGTTTGCCAAAAGGATCACACCACACAGGCTAAGACCCATTGCTGTGTGCCTTCGCCTTCAGGATTATGTAGCAGCTGGGCTCCTCCTGACACAGGCTAACTGGCTGAGATCTGGACTACTGCCTGACCTCCTTATACTGTCTCTTAGTTTCTCTACACTTCTTAGGAGGGGACTTTCTGAGTCAATACACTACACATATCAATTTCTCTTTTCAAATAAGCCAGAGAGCATTTCTGATCACAGAAACTAAGAAATCTGATTCATTGCCACACATGGTGTGTTTATAGGCAAACAGATTAACAAGTGAACAGTTCTATTATCTGCATTTCATGACAAATCACTTGTAAATGTATACCAGCAAACTTTTAGCTGCAGATATGGATGCTGGGAGTCAAGCACTTACTCCTAGATTAGAGCCAAGAAGCTAACTTTTAAGGCTTACCATCCTTTGTTCATTTCTCTTCACAAAACGTATTTTTCTCCAACTTCCTCATTCCTCCCAAGACTTTAAAACAGACCCACAAAGGGAAATTCACTGACTAATATTGTCCCTGTTTGGCTGACATATTCCTACCATATCATTCTTCTGGTACACAAATGCTTGCAACTGCCTCTCTGTGTGTGTGATGAGCAGGAACAGTAGGTTGTCGTGGGTTAAATAGCTCACACATATTATAAGACAAGGGGCTGAGTGTGAGGGAAGTCATGCCTGCTCTGTGCCACGAACAGAGGTTGCTAATTTCAATCTGCGGTAGTGTGATGACAGTGACCAATGTCTCAACCCTTCCTAAACATTAGGAAAAAAAGCAAAGAGGCAGTGAGTCATTGTCAGACCTAATGTCAGTCCTTGGCCTTAGGACACAAGTTGGATATATATATATTTTAAATTAACGGCCATCCCAGACTTCAGCCCCCTCATCTCTAAGATAAGCACAATGTTGAACACAAAATTTTTGTACACATTAAATGGGTTAGGTCCATGTGGCACAGAGCCTATCCCACATAACTCAACCAGTAGAAAACAGAGTCCTGTCTACAGAATTGTACCCAGTATAGGAGGAAAACTATGTTGGAAATTCATACATGTAAATCTAAAGAAAGTGTAAGAGTAAGACCAGGCAATTTGGCAAGAAAGTCTACGCCACAGGCACTCGCACCCAGCTTCTTCCTCCCACCACCTGCCCTGAGGATGAGCAGTGTTTTCTACACCAATAAGGACAAAATACCTAGCTAAGGCACCTTCTGTTTACACAGAGAAACCCAAAGACCAAAGATAGTGATGTCTCGAGGGCAGACAGACAGTCAGGCAAACGCACTTATAAAACTAGCAACCAATGAGAGCGGCTTGTCAGTGAGCCAAAGAATAAAGAATAAACCGAAAACAAGTACCCAGGGTACTGAGGCAAAACGGCTTTCATTCACTCCTGAGTGGGAGAGCTAGTGGCCAGCACAGCGGCAGGTCAAGCAGTATGTTTGTGTCAACACATGTTTATGACTGCGCTTACATTTCACCTAGATATGCTGCCCATAGCTCTAAACTCACATGCTCTAATCTCAGTGGCCGCTTGTACTGCAGTTAAAACAAGGATCTTTAGAATGTGTGGAATCCCTGCTCCAGCAACGGCCAAGTACATAACGTGCGGCTTTCATTTCCTCATCTGAAAAAGGGCTGTCTGTCACCTTCATCATGCCAGTGCAGAGTGAAACCAGTGACCGTTGTTTGTGGTCCAGAGAAAACATGACTTCCCTCAAACTCAAACAGTCCCTTGCCCCTTGCATCGTCAATACCTGGGAGCCATTTACCCACAACAACCTGCTGACCCTGCTCTCTGAATTAAAAAAAAAAAAAAAAAAAAAAACTTTTCCTAACCACTCCAAATGAAATACAATTATACACACACACACACACAATTTTTCTTACAATACAATTCTTAAAATCCTCAACTAGAACTGAGACGTAGGAAAATATCATTAAAAATAGAATGAATGTAACTTTTTTCTAGTTTCCAATTATTTTTTTCTAGTTTACCTTCCTCATCTACACCATCCTTACACACGGGTTTCTTGTCATGTCCACACTGACGTGGACCAGCTGTATTCATAGGAGAGTCCAACAAAGATGCTTTGAGGAAATGTTTCTGCAAGCACCATGCAAGACCTTTTCATTAAGAGAATCATTACAACAGTGATGAAAGAAAACTGGCACTGTCCCCATCTTCCAGGTGACAGAAACTCAGAGTACCAGCAAAGGAAGGGCCCAAGTGAAATGAAAGCAGGTCTTCTGACCCCATGTCATCCCACTGTGACACCCCAGGAGCCTTTCTCATCCAGAGCCTTCTTCTATTGCTTGTCCTTCCCACCTTCCCCTTGCACAAGAGAAAACCCTAATTTTCAGCAAGTCATCTGGTAACTCCAAGTGCGAGACCACATCCTTTTCTCTACCTGTACTGATGAACAAAAACAACATCACTTTTCTAACACATTAGTCAAGCTGGGGAAATGGAGGAAAAAAAAATCTCCCTTACTTAAGTAATTTCACATCCCTAAAATCAAAGACATACATATATAAGTGAGCACAGCTTCTAAATGGTCCCAGTTTTTCCTTGCCTAAATCAAAACATCTACAGTTTGATAGTTTCCTTTCTTATATTTTAAGTAGGCATACAAATCTTGGGAGTATATGTATACATATTTATATTATATATAACATAATGTGATATTTATATAATATATAACATATTATATGTAATAAGAATATATAAAACCATATATGTAACAGCAAACATACTAGACTGAGCTCTCAGATCTACAGATATTTTCCTTGCAATGTACATGCAGTTTGACTCTGACCTGAAATAGTTGCTGGCCGCAGCAAGCACCACGCGATGGCAAGAAAATTCCTGAATGTCCACACACAAGACGACATCTGTCAAAGCGTTTTCTTCTCGAAGGGTCTCCAGGCCGCTCTGGAGAATTAAGGAGAGTCTGGTGTCGTCAAATTTTACCTTCTCCCCATTTAATATTTCCACCAGGTCTCCCCTTTTCTGGGAGGACGTGTCTGTAGTGAGTGCTAAGGGTCCTTCTAGGCTCCTTTCTACCACATCACTCATGGTACAGGCGCCTCTTTGTCCTGCCATCAACATCCAGACTAGAGGAGCTGCCAAGTTTTCGGGCAGGTCACACTGCAGAAGCTGAGCGGATTTCCTGCACAGGCCCCTCCACTTATCACCAGCTGTCACACACACATAACAGGAAGTCTCACACTTTCTCATCCTGTTACTACAAACGCCAGCAACTCCTCCTCTTCTTCTTTCTGTGGATTGTCACAAGGTTAGGAATGTCTTCAAGTGGGCGTGTGGGAATCTGGGAGAGAAAGGGTGGCTTCTCAGAATCTCCCGGGAGTATGATTTAGTCACCCCCTACCTCACACCCATGGGGAGCAAGCCTCTGCTTCTGGTTATTACCTGTTTCCTTACCTACCTGCTTCCACAACCCAAGATGTCAGGGAGACAATGGGCATTCTCCATCTCCCACTGTCTGAGACCCTTTTGGAGCCTAACAACCTCCCTTCCACCAGCCCTGCACATCTCCTGTCATTTTCCCAGTTCAGGAGGAAACACTGTCATGATAGTCATCAATGCCTCCCACCCAAAAGGAGCATCTGCTGACCTGAACAAGCATCTATGAGAGAGAGAGAAGAAACGTTTTTCAGAAACCCATCCCCAGGGTCTCATCTCTTACCTCAGGTGGGCCAACACCTGATTGTCCCAGCAAGTCTCAAGCTGGCCTGCTCTTACCCGGCATCGCCCAACCATGTATTTAATAAGTGGAGGTCTGCATTGATTAGTAATAACTGTAACTTATTAAAATCCCACTATCTAGGGATTTATGTGATTTGATACATTTTAACTTTTGTCAAAATGCAATGGCAGTAGGAAGGAATTTCTTGTTTTATAGCTAAGAAAACTAAGGCTCTACTCAAAGGAGTGGCAGGGCCCATTCAGCTTGCCTCCAAAAGCTGTTTCCTCCAAGAAAACTGACTCCTACAACCTGATCTCTGACCTCTATAAGCGCACTGTGGCATATATGTGCCCCCTTGCCCAATAAAAAAGTATTTTTTAACATAAAACAAAAATAATCAATATCACTATGTACTTTTTGCTTTCATCTTCAATAAATATGAAAATTATATGTATACTGCAGAATTGTTTTGAAACAAACAAAAAAAAAATTTTGATTTAAAAACAAAACTGATTCCTCCAATGCAAGAAACTACCAGGGCTGAAATACTATGTTGACCTTAAGTCTGCCTCCTACAGAGAGAACTGCAGGGATTGCCTCCCATAGTCGAAGTGGTTGTATGTACCTGACCAAAGTAGCCTCTATGTGTCCCTCTGTCCTAGCGCTTTGTGTTTGGAGCCCTCTTCACGAGTTTCAGTTCTGCTGAACTGTCTTTGTCTTCTTTGGACCACCGCTCCTAACAGGAAGGCCTTTGGTACTCCCCAAAGCTTGCCCTCTGCCTGGAGCTCTCCCAGTGATGATGCTTTCGCTTCCATGGCTGAGAATCTCAGTGGAGGAAAGCAGCATGAAGCCTTGTTGCTGTTGCTACTGTCGGCTTTAATTTTATTTGTTTTTTGTTTTTTGGAATTTTACATGTAAGTACCGTATTTACATCATTTCTACTCTACCATCTGCCTTTACCAACTATCCTCAAACTTATGACCTCTTCTTTAATTATTACTGTCATAAATGTATGTACAGACAGCTGAGTCCATGCACAGATGCTTACATGTACATGTGTTTAGGGCTGATGGCTTGGGATTAGATAACCTATCAGAGGTCCTGTCCCTAGAGAAGACCATTCTCTTTCAGTAGCCATTAGTTATTCTTAGCTATTCTTCTAGGAGTGGAGCTGTGGTGGTTTGAATGAGAATGGCTCCCATAGCTCATATATTTGAATGCTTGGTCCCAATTGGTAGAATGTTTGGGAAGGATTAGGACATGTGGTCTTGTGGAGGAGGTACATAACACGGGAAGGGCTTTAAGGTTTCAAAAGCCCATGCCATCCCCAGTTAGCTCCTCTCTCTCTCTCTCTGCCTTGTGTTTGTGGATGACTAAACTTTCACCTATATTTCTAGTGTCATGCCTGCCTACTGCTATGCTGTCCTCCATGACAGTCACAAATCCTAACCCTGTGAAACTGTAAGCTCCCAATAAACTGATTTTTTTTTTTTTTTTTTTTTTTTGTACATTGCCTTGGCCATGGTGTCATCAAATCAAAAGAAAAGTAACTAAGACATAAGTCTTGTAAGACTTCCTCTACTCACGGGGGCTTCTGGTTTGGTCTAGGAAACCACATGGTTAAGACTTCATGTGTGCAGCTTCTTTATCATATTAGAAGACACTGTCTCTCAGCAGATGTCCTGATCCTCTGGATCTTACAGTTTCTGCCCCTACTTCCAAGATGTTTCCTAACTGAGAAACAGGGGTTGTGTTGAGGATGTATCCATTACCATTGGGCACCAAGAGTTACACTTAGCTGTACGTATAAAGCTAAATATTTTAAAATTTAGGAAAGAGATAGTTAATAAGTTCTCCTAGGAGTTACGATGTCACCAACCATGGGTAGTTAGCTGGGTTTATAGTATCGGGCATGAATTCCTATCTATTGATAAGGTCTTAAGTCCAATCAGATGGCTGTTGGTTACTCCTAAGATATAAATGCCATTATTGTACCTTTCAAAACATCTTGCTGTGTTGGTCATTGTTGTGGTGTGTAGGCTTTACAACTGGGTAAGATTGGTTGCTTTCCTTCATTGGCACCTTGCATAGCACTATTAAGCACTATGTAAGTTAGTCTTCAAAAAGGCTTCCAGGGCTAGTCCTAGATTTAGTCCTCCAAGTCCTATTGTGTCTTTAGTAATAGGACCTTAACTTCAAGTCCTGGAAAGCAACCAAGAGCAATGGCAATAGCCTATAATACTTTATTTTATGTGCATGGTTATTTTGGACTCCATGTATGCCTCTGTGCTACATATATCCAGTGAACTGTAAGGCAACATATCCTGTGGAACAAGAGTTACAGGCAGTTGTAAGCCTCCATGTGAGGGCAGGAAACTGAACTCAGTTCAGGTTTTCTGCAGAAGCACTAATTGCTCTTGGCTACTGAGCCATCTCTCCAGCCCTGATGGCTTTTTAAAATAAGATTTTACTCTGTACCACAAGCTGGCCTGGAACTTACTATACAGTGAGGCCTTGAATTATTGTTTCTCCTGCCTCTGCCTG
Source organism: Psammomys obesus (assembly GCF_907164565.1). NCBI lineage: Eukaryota > Metazoa > Chordata > Mammalia > Rodentia > Muridae > Psammomys > Psammomys obesus. Next base: position 718,460 of record NW_026596064.1, read on the forward strand.
CTAAGTGACAGAGTGGTAGAAGTGAGCTAGCATAAATCAGATGGAGGTGGAAACATATGACAATGGACCATGAAGCAGTGAATGAGCACAGAACCAGGGGGCAAAGCTATACTCTTCAATGGCTACCCATCAGACCTCCTTCTTCCAGCTAGGTTCCACCTCCTAAAGATTCCATAGCCTCCCAAAACAGCACCATTGCTAGGGAAAAAATATTGATAGCATAAGCCCATGGATACTGCTTTAAACCATAACATTCTACCTTTGCTCCCCAAAGGCTCATGGCCATTTCTTAATGCAAGGTGCACTTAGTTCAACTTTAAGAGTCCTCCACAATCTTTTTTTTTTCTTTTCTAAATCAAAACTTAAGCCAGGAATGGTTTATGCTTTTGATCTCAGCACTCAGGGAAACAGATCTCTGAGTTTGAGGCCAGCCTGATCTACATAGTGGGTTCAAGGACAGCCAAAGATATATAGAAAACTTGTCTCAGAAAGACAAAAACACACACACACATTCAAAATAGGATGCTTCTCTAGCAGGCAAAAGACAGTGTGAAAAGCCACATGCAGCCCAGGCTATCCTCCAACTCCTGTCCTCTTGACTCTATGGAGTACAGGTGAAGAGGGGAGGAAGAGGGAAGGAAAGAGGAAAGGAAAGAGGAAGGAGAGACTGAGATAAAGAGTTGGAGAGCCACAGAAGGCCTGGGACTTTTGAACAGTGGGGAGAGGAAAGGGCACGCCTGTCACAGGACTCTGGTTCTCCCCACCTAGGTTTCCCTCTGCCTCAAACAGCACTGAGCCAGAGGCCTCCGCACCTGGAACTGTTTATTGGACATTGTTGCCAGTTGTAGGACAGAAAGCTAGACAGAAGAAAAACAGTGACCACAGACCCATAGGGACAGGCCCTGACCAGCTGGGGACATGTGTATCCCCGACCCGGTGGACCAACCTGGCAACTGCTGCCCCTCCCCAGACCCCCAGGACTTTGGCATAATGCTGATGGGGGTGGGGAGGCTGCAGGCAGCAGAGCCCCTCAACCCGAAGCAGAGAGTCTGATGAGTGCTGGTGACAGGCCAGAGACAGGGGATGTGGGTCAGGCCATGGGCCAGGATGTAAGGAGCAACAGGAGTGAAGGAAGTCGGGAGCTAGGAACATGGTGGCTAGGATTCCTTTTCTGGAGAAGGACCTGCAGAGGCCTGCAGGTGGTGGCAGTGGCTAGGGCAGGTCACACACTGACGGTTTCTCGTTGCCCGCTTTGGGGACAGCTTCCAGCAATGGGTCACCGGGGCCCGCCTCCTCCCCTCCTTGGCCTCACCAGACTTGGAGTTGGGGACCCAAAGGCCAGAATCACTGCATTGCTGCATGTGATACTTGGCATCGGTGGGATCCATCTTGCTGATGGTGTCTTGCAGCATCTGCACATCCTTCACATCAAAGCACTTCTGCAGCCTCAGGCAGGGACTGGTAGACCTCCACAGGGTCCAGGCCACCAGGGCCCAGGCTCTTCTTGTGCTCCTCCTCATACTCCTTCATGGCCTTCTCTAGTCGTAGCTTGGCATGGCCCTGAACATGCTCATTAAAGGCCTCCAGTTCATACTTGAAGCCCTCCATGTATTGCTGGTCAGCGGTCTTGATCTTGGTGAAAAACTGCCGGAAGCAGGCCCGGGGGTCGACCTTCAGACTCTTGGCCAGCTCCAGGATAACTGCATCAGCATGGTCTGGTGCGCCACCTGCTCCATCAGTGCACCTTTCTCTTCCACTTCCAGGTCAATGCACCAGATAACCAGCTGTCTCCTCACACACCAGGTGGACATTGTCTCATAGGTATTTCTGGCTGTCATCCCAGCGGTGGAGCATGTCGAAATGTTTGATCTGTTTCTTGAACTTTTCAAAGAAGATCTTGTGTTTCTGCTCCCTTGCCTCTGCTGAGTCTTCCTCTGCCTTCTTGGTATTGATCATGCTCTTGCTGAAGACATCTTTGCTGAGCATGTCCACATTCCAAGGCATGATCTTCTCCTTCTTTCGGATGTCCTCCATCTTCTGCTCCCAGCTTTGCTCCTCTTTGCGCAGCTGTTGTGCCTCTGCTCGAAGCCACTCAAGCTCCACCTGGCCGCTGCCTTCAGCCACTTCAGTTCCTTTAGCTTGCTGGCACTCAGCTACCTTGTGCTTGCATTCACGGCAGCCCCGGTGCAGTTCCTCCTTCTCCTTCTGAAACTGCTCCATGCGTTCCATCCAGGCCTGGTGCCATCAGAGGGTCAGGCCGTGTCGATGTTGGGGTGTGACTCGTCCTCATCATCCGACACCTCGATGTGATCCCAAATGCTGTAGTCCACCATCTTTGCCTCAGAGGCCCGGACTCACTCTCAGCTCTCCATAAGGCCAGGCGCTGAACCCACAATCTTAATAATTCCCATACTGCTCTAAAATCCAAGTCCAATGTCTTCTGAGATTCAAGACCATATCTCAGCTATGAGCTCCTGCAAAATGACAAAGAATAGTTACCTACTTCTAAAATAAAATGGCATACAGTAAACATTTTCATTTCAAAGAGGAAGAACAAAAAAGCAAAGAAATGAATAAAAAGTAAGGTCAAAAGAAAGAAAAAGAAAGGGGGGAAGGGATGGAGGAAAGATGGAAGGAAGGAAGAAAGGAAGGACGGAAGGAAGAAAGGAAAAGAAAACCAGCACAGACAATGCTAAACACCATAGTTTCATGTTCAGGATCCAGAGCGCACAGTGGCACCATCTAGTCCCCAGCAGACCTGAGCATTCCTTTTTCTACAGCCTTGCCATTTCCAATATGGTACCTCTGTTCTCTCTTTCTTGTGATAGACACAGTTTTTGTTGACAGGATTCCTCCGCAAATGCCCCATATTCCTGCCATCTCTAACACCCTGTGATTTCCGCTGCAGCTTTGGCTTGACACTCACCACTTCAATAATCAGTCTTTCTTTGTTGTTGTTGTTTTGTTTTGCTTTTTTGAGACAGGGTTTCTATGTGTAGACCAGGCTGGCCTTAAACTCACAGAGATCAACCTGCCTCTGCCTCTCAAGTGCTGGGATTAAAGGCGTGTGCCACCACCACCTGGCAAGAATTAGTCTTCTTGTGTTCTCTGCAAAAAAATCTAATTCTGCTGCATAGTTCCTGGCTACACAATTTCCTTAAAAAATGCAGTACAAGCAAGCCTCCAACACTGTAGCTCATGCACTCCATGTAAAACCAGCACCACATGAATACTGTTGTGCCCTGGCCCCCTTGAGCGGCATCTGCCGCTGTTTCTAAGCCACTGGGAAGTTAAACCTGAGCAAGTGCTCTACCGGGTGGCCCTGCATCAGCAAGAAATGTGCTTTCTCTTCTCAAAGGCAAGTCTGTGGAGTGCTTTTAAACTTTTAGACTTGGAGCCTTCCCAAAGCCAAAGCACATTTGATTTGATTCCCAAATCAAGGCACAGTTCTTGTCCCACTGCAGGTTGTTTGGCTTCTGTATTTGCTTTTTGTAGCTGTGATAACTACTTTCACAAAAAGCGGCTTAGGAAAAGGATTTATTTGGCTTACACAATCACACTGCAGTCCACCATTGAGGGAAATCAGCTCAGACACTCAAGGAAGAAATCTGGAGGCAAAACTAAAGCAAAGGTCATGGAGGAATGCTGCTTACTGGCTTGCTCCCCATGTCTTGGCCATTCTGCTTTCTTATATCACCCAGGATGACCTGCTAAGGAATGAGAAACCTCAGTGGGAGGGCCCTCCCACATGAATTATTATACAAAAAAAAAAAAAAAAAAATGTGGCCTGTGGAAACCATGAACAGTCTGATGGCGGTAGTTCTTCAAATGAGGTGACTCTTCCCAGGTGACCCTTGTGTCAAGTTGGCAAGAATTAACTAGCACAACTTCTTTTTAATTACACTAATAACTTTAATGAGTAGGTTGTCTTTTCCCAGCACTTTAAACACTCTGGCCAAATTGCATGTTTTTGGTATCTTTCTGCTCTAACTTTTGCTTCCAATTCTCACTGTAAAACTGGCTCAAAAAGCCAGTTGTCATCATACTGGCAGTCAAAATGCTATGCCGTCTCAAAATTTCCTTCACCAAATTAATCAGCTCACTGCTTTGGAATTCAGACTTACTCAAATCTTCAGGACATAGCTAAAATGTAAACAAATTATTTCTCAGAGAGTAACACGAAGAGAATCTGGTCCGACTTCTACAGAATTCTTATTTTAATCTGAAACTTCATGATTTTTACTGGGGCCTTCTCCAACATTAACATCATGAGGCTTATGTTGGGCACATGGTGGTAGAACAGCAAGCCAAGAGGGCACCAGGAACAAGCTATTGTCTTCAAAGGTCTGCTCGTAAATGTCCTACTTATACCAGTTAAGCTGTGCCTCACACAGGTCCCATAGCCCTCCCCAAATAACACCAGTCAGCCTAAGCCTTCAAAACATAGGCTTATGGGGTGACATTTCAGATTCAAACCCTAACAATGACTCTAACTATATCCTCTGAAGAGGTTGAAGACCATACACAACCACACAACCTGATCTTCTTCATGGCAATTTGTATCCCATAATCTCTCAAATTATAAACATGAGGCCCCAAAACTGCTCGCTCTCTCTATCTTCTTTCCTTTCTCTTCTTCTCTCTTCTTTTTTCATCTCCTTCTCCCTCTTTCTCTCACACACACACTAGAATAAAATTCAGTTTCTCGTTCATGATAGACTCTGTCCACCAAAATCCTCTTTTATTTTTATTTTTCACATTCCTCAAAAACCACTAACTTAGCCAGATGTCAGCTCCTTTCCTTACATGTCATTTACCTAGTTTTACTTAGCAGGTAGGCGCAAACAGAGTCGTATCATGGGCCTAATGACATCTGTGAGTAAACAGCAAAAAATTACAGTCAGTTTATTTCTATGTTAACCTGAATATATTCTAAGATTGCCATTAACTAATGCATAGTCTTTATAGGTACCAGTTCTATTATGTGGCTTTTTCTTCCTGTGGGACAATAAAATACATAAGCCACTAGCAAAACCTTGCTTTTATCTGCTTGCCTGTTTGTTTTTGAGACAAGTTCTTGCTATGTAGACCCAGCCGGCCTGAAACTCATAGAGATCTATCTACTCTGCCTCCTGAGTGCTGGTATTAATGGTATATGCCAGCATGCCTGGCTAGCAAAAGCTTTGGTACTGTGTAGATAGTCTAATTATATATTTCTACATCAGTTAGCTTTATGATACCCATACAAAATAGATTCTGTTCCCACTGAAGAATATAGCTGTGATTAGTGTTGATCATCAAATTGGCAAGATCAAGAATCATCACAAATACAAGCACCCAGGCAGCCTGTGATGGATCACCAGGTTACATTAGCTGTTGGGTGTGCCTCTGAGAGCTTTAGCTAAACTGAGGTAGGAGACCCAGTCTAAAAATGAGCAGAAGCATCCCCTGGAATATATAAAAAGGCCTTATGAAAGTCCACTACTTTGTAAACCTTTTAAAGGTGTGTGTGTGTGTGTGTGTGTGTGTGTGTGTGTGTGTGTGTGTGTGTGTTTAAATAGAGAACCCTGGATGGGTAAACAATATTACTCCAAAAGCCATGGGTCACTAAATGGAAATCTCAGTATCAGGTACAGGATACCTTCCCATGAGTTATTGGTCAAGGAGCTCCCCAGATCACCAGGTTATTATCACTGCTCTTGATTGCTGTGCTATTAATTTGTTGTCAACTCAATACAATCTGGAGTCATAGAAGAAGAGGAAAACACAGCTGAGGAAATTGCCCAATTAGATCGGCCTGGAGGCAAGTCTGCAAAGCATTTTCTTGATTGATGATTGATGATTGATGATTGATGATTGATGTAGAAGAGACTGGCCCGCTGTGGGCATGCTATCTCTGAGCAGGTGGCCTTGGAGAGTATAAGAAAGCAAACTGAGCCAAGTAGTAAGAAGCACTCCTCTGTGGCTTCTGCTTCAGTTCCTGCCTCTAGGTTCCTGCCCCAGCTTCCCTCGGTGATGGAATGTGACCCTGGAGTTTTAAGATGAAATGAACCCTATACTCTCCAAGTTAGTTTTGGTCAGTGTTGTTGTTTTGTTTTGTTTTGTTTTGTTTTGTTTTGTTCAGCAATACAAACCTAACTATGGCAGTTGCCTACCATCACTAGATGGTAGACCCCGTTACTGGAGAAACCTCACAATTTATAAGACATAGAGATATCAGTATCAACTGACCTCAAAACTTCCTCCCTGTTGGCTAGCTTTCAGAGTGACAGACAGCAATACATAGGCTTCTGGCAGGGAAAAGACATCGGTGGTCTAATCCAGTGCTGAACCCTGTATCCGTCAGGAACAATGTGCTCACTGTGCAATAGTGACATGATGGTTACAAGAGTAACCAACTACTTTCTGATTAGATTTGAGGCCTATTACAAAACAGGAAATTTATGTCTAGTGTTGTAAACCTTTCCACCACACCGCTGAGAGAGCAAGGGATAAACACAATGTTAAAGCCTAGGGAGGGGTATGTTAAATGCTGCCTTCTGGACATAAACAGCTGTTGCACTCATGACTTCACAGCATCCGTGGTTACCTACATTAGACTCGTACAAGATGAGGCTGGAGAGCCCTGGCTGCTCTTCCAGAAAACTCAGGCTTAATTCCCAGAACTCTCATTGTGGCTCAGAACCACCTGGAACTCCAGTTCAGGAGTATTTCATACCCTCTTGTGGCTTCTATAGGTACCAGGTGTGTACATGTAAAGAACAGACATATGAACAAGACATCCACACACAAAAAATAAAATATATATTAAAAGGAAAATTGTACATTAAAAAAAAAGACTTCTACAAGACTAAGCCAGTCAATATTCCACTGTGGATGGGGAAGGAGCTTATGAGGTCCCATCACAGTGAAAAGGCATCTTCAGCTGATAGCTGCTGAAGGAGGGTCATCAGGCAGCTGTTTCAACTGTCAGTCACACCCACCAAAGGCCTGGGAGCAAGCAGGGGATTTGTTGAGAAGAAGAAGAGTTCCAGAAGGAGCAGTAGGGTAACAAAACAAGGCAATAGTGGCTAGGTGAGAAAAACTAAAGTTCATTATGTACATGTATGAAACTGTCAAAGAATAAATAAATTACAAAACAAAACAAACAAGTAAAATAAGATAATGAGTAATTGAGAAAGACCCTTGATTTTAACCTCTGACCTCTAAGCATGTGTGCACACACATGCACATAGGAACCCACATAAATTCATGTATGTGTACTCACCACACACACATATACCATACACCATATACACACACACACAATAAAAACAAGTGTAAGCTGGGCGTAATGGTACTTGTCTTTAATCCAAGCACTTGGGAGGCAGAGGCCAGCATGATCACAAAGTGACTTCCAGGACAGCCAGGGCTACACAGAGAAACCCTGTCTTGAAGGAAGAAAAAAAAAGTGTACTGTCATAGAAGTCAATGTATATAAGACAAACCCTCTGTATCCTGATTCTACTATCCACATAAACTGTCTTGTATTGATGGCAGTGGTATTAGGTAGTTGGTTAGAAACCGGGGCACCACCTCTTTGTGTCCCTGATAACAACTTTACAAAAGGGGACTGTGCTGGTTTGAATGAAAATGGCCCCCACAGGCTGATATATTTGAATGTTTAGTCCCCAGTTGGTAAACTGTTTGAGAAAAATTAGGAGCTATGGCTTTGTTGGAAGGAGTATGTCACTAGCAGTGCCTATGAAGTTTCAAAAGCCCATACCAACAGAGGGAGAAAACAGGGAACAGGACAGGAGCCTACCCAGGGCCTCTGAAAGGCTCTGTCCTGCAGGGTATCGAGGCAGATGCTGAGACTTCATTGCCAAACTTTGGGCAAAGTGCAGGGAATCTTATGAAAGAAGTGGGAGATAGTAAGACCTAGAGAGGACAGGAGCTCCACGAGGAGAGCAACAGATCCAAAAAGTCTGGACACAGGGGTCTTTTCACAGACTGATACTCCAGTGAAGCCTGAATTTTAAAAGGAAAACTACTAAAACAATACTCGTGTTCGCAGCAGCATTGTTTACAATTGCCAGATGGTAGAAGCAAATAGGTGATAACCAACAGATGCATAGATAAATAAAGTAGACCTCTTTAAAGAACAAAATTTTGAGATCAAAAACTCAAGAGACAATGCATGCTGGAGAGGTTGTGGAGAAAGGGGAACCCTCCTCCATTGCTGGTGGGAATGTAAACTGGTACAACCCCTATGGAAATCAATCTGACGCTTTCTCAGACAATTAGGAATAGTGCTACCTCAAGATCCAGCTATACCACTCCTAGGCATATATCCAAAAGATGTTCAAGTACACAACAAGGACATTTGCTCAACCATGTTTGTAGCAGCTTTATTCATAATAGCCAGAACCTGGAAACAACCCAGATGTCCATCAACAGAGGAATGGATAAAGAAATTGTGGTACTTTTACACAATGGAATACTACTCAGCAATTAAAAACAAGGAAATCATGAATTTTGCGGGCAAATGGTGGGATCTAGAAAAAAATCATCCTGAGTGAGATATCCCAGGAGCAGAAAGAGACTCATGGTATATACTCACTTATAAGTGGGTACTATATCTATAAGATAGGATAAACATACTTAAATATATACATCTAAAGAAGATAAACAAGGAAGAGGACCAGGGGTAAGATGATCAATCCTCATCTTGAAAGACAAAGGGGATGAACATTGGAAGTAGGAGAAAACAAGTAACCGAACAGTAGCCTACCACAGAAGGCACCTGAAAGACTCTACCTAGCAGTATATCAAAGCAGATGCTGAGACCCATAACCAAGTGTAGGAAATCATATGAAGGAAGGAGGAATTAATATAACCTAGAGGGGACAGGGAGCCCCACAAGGTCCAAATATATCTGGGCACAGGGTCTTCTTTGAGACTGTTTATCCAACCAAGAACCATGCATGGATATAACCTACAACCCCTGCTCAGACATAGCCCATGGTAGCTCAGTATCCAAGTGGGTTCCCTAGTAAGGGGGACAGGAATTGTTTCTGACATGAACTCAATGTCTGGCTCATAGAGCTTCCCCTCCCCGCCAAGGGAGGAGCAGCCATGCTAGGCCACAGATAAGGACATTACAACCATCCTGAAGATACCTGATATGCTAGGGCCAGATGGAAGGAGAGGAGGACACCCCCTCTCAGTGGACTCAGAAGGGGGCAGGGAGGAGATGAGGGAGGGAGGGGAGGATTGGGAGGGAAAGAGGGAGAGGGCTACAGCTGGGATACAAGTGAATGTATAAAATTATTTAAAAATTAAAAAAGAACAAAATTTTGACATATGCTTTAAGATAATGAACCTTGAGGACATTATGCTAAGAAAAATAATCCCATCACAAAAAAGCAAATGTCATGATTCTCTTTAAATGAGGTACCTGAAATAGAACATTCTTAGAAACAGAAAGCAGAGAGTTGTTTGTCAGATGCTGAGAAGAGGAAGACATGAGAATTCTCATTTAATGGGTACAGAGTTTTTAAGTTTTGCAAGATGCAGAACATTCTGGAGATTGGCTATTCAACAACGTGAAAGTAATTAACACCACTAAAACATGCACTTCAAAATGCTAATATTTTAACACAACAACAAAATAAAATAGCCAAAGAAGAGATCTATCTAAGCTTATTATATTTAGAATATTAAGTAGGGGTATTCCAAAGTTCCAAAAGTATTAACATCAAATGTTGTATCATGGCAAATATCCTTAGATAACACAGTGTTAGGCTTAGATTTGAAACAGAAAACTTGGTAAAGTTGAATCTTGGAACATTTAAATCACCAAAGATGATTTTATGCATGAAAGTAGTCACAGAGGTTTAATTACATTGCCTAAATAGTAGCTATAAGGATATCTGTAAATATAAGAAACTTGAATGTGAACTATATTTTATGACATTAATCGGCTTTTTGTTTCTAACATGGGATGATGGGGTGATGCTTGTGTTCTTCTTCTTAGAAGACACATGTTCTTACAAAGGCACCATGACATCTGTTCCTTATCTTCAAGTGGTTCCACAAATAAAAATATTTTGCAGAGATGGAAAAAGCAGCAGATAAATGGAAACTCATTATGTTCCAAGAGCAAGGGCATCTTTATGAAGCTGGTCTTCCCTTTCCTCCTACTGGGCTGCCTCATTTAGCCACAACAGGAGAAGAGGTGCCTAGCCTTACTGCAACTTGATATGCCATGCCTGCTCGATAACCCTGGGAGGCCTGCCCTTTTCTGAGGAGAAATGGAGGGTGAGTGAATAAGGAAAAGGGAAGAAGACAGGTTGGAAAGAGAGACGAAGGAGAGAAGGAAGGGGAAACTGTGGTCAGGATGTGAAAACTAAATAAATATTAAAAATTTTAAAGAATATTAAAAAAGAGTCGGGTCCTTGTGTGTGAAGATTGGGTCTTTCTGAAAGAGTAATATTTTTTTCTTGCAGGAATGAGTTCTCACTGTCTCATGATACCCCAAAGAGCTAGTCCTTCTGTCAGTCTGGTACTGCCCCTAATCTCTTCCAGATGCACTTGCTCACCAGTCTTGCCTATCCTCCCCCAGGAGTAATATCACTTGCCGTGAGGCCAGTGAGAGCAGGGCAAATGCCAGTATCGTCCTCTTCAACCTCCAGAACTGCAAACCAAATAATTGTTTCTTTACAAAATACCCAAAGCACTTCAGTACTTTAGTAGCATAAAGCTGACCCAAAGCATGGAGGCTCCCAAAACTGCCAGCACAGAGCTCTTGGTGTCATCAAATGGGCCACTGTCACTGCTTTGGTAAGTCAGTCTTACCAAAAGGTCCAATTGAGTACAAAAGCCCCCCAAAATGGTCACCTTGGCTGTGCCATAAGAAGTAAAGAGCAGCCTGTTCAGCTGAAGAGAAGAACAGGACACAGGAAAGAGTTGGGAGCTGGGGGATGGGGACTGCCACCCAGCCTCATTGTGAAACGAGCAGGTGGCCTTTTAAAAATACTTCAGCCAGTGCAAAGAAAAGACGATCGAGGTCACCGAATCTCAAGCCACAGAATAGCAACACACCTTCCAATAAGAAATGATAAACAAGGAAAATGTTAGGCAAATAAGATCTTTTCTATTTCTCCATGTCTACTTTACTGAGAGATCCCTGAATTTGAATTAACTAAAGTTTGTTTTGACTCGATACCTTACCAATACAGTGAACATGACACAGTAATTCCAATCTTGTGAGGCTTTTTAGAAACATGTAGAAATGCCTAACACATTCCAAACACACTTAAGAAGATCTTTTAGATACGCTCCAGGTTGTGTCCACAGCACTGTTCAGCACTGTGGATGGATATACATAAAAGGAGGAAATATTATTAAAATGTGCTCACTACCCAGTATAGTTCATCATCACATTGATTTTTTTTTTTCAGGTACAAATTCTCTCGAGAGAAGTTGCAGATGGTGAGATTTAAATGTTAAACACTCCATGGACATTTTACAAATTGTTCTTTCAGTGTAGGGGGAGGTAAAGGTATATTTTCCAGTCCTAACTGGGATTAGAAAATGTAGCCATCATCTTTACGGACGGATAATTGAGATTTTGGCGTGTTTGTGTCTGAGGTAAGAATCTTACCCAGCATGGGAGAGTGTGAAATTCATTGCCTGCTTCAGGGGTCTAGCATAGGCCTGTGGAAACAGAAGCAGAAGACTACAGGCAAGGGCTCAAACTCCTAATAATTGCATGTACCAGGCTGTAGCCTTGAGTGGTCTTTTTTTTTTTTTTTTTTTTTTTTTGGTTGGTTTTTCTGGTCCGTGTGACTTTCTGTAAAAGAAAATTATTTTAAGAAAGTTAAAAGTCATTTACATGTCTATCAGCCAGTACCAAAAATGGTTTTCAGTGAATCTGGGGGGAGGGTTTCTATCTCTGCTTTTCTTTGCATATGATTTTGAAATTTCATCATTTAACAGTAGTTGCTATTTTTTGAGTATTACTACAATAGGTGCTGAGGTCATTCTGTAACAACTTCTCACTTAATAAGCCCTATGAGAGGTGTTATAGATAGTCATTTCTGCATCTAAATTGGACAAAACAACCTTTTTACCACACTGCCCATTTTATCTTTGGGATCTTTTCTGGGTTAAAGTCATATACAAGAGGAGACTAACAAAGAGGATTTTCAAGTTGGTCTTTTTCCAAAATTCAAATGTAAATGGTATTTACAAAATGTCAAGGGTGTGCTTTCTGCAGTACAGACACAAGACAGAGAAATGAATCAATATTTCCTCTGCGGCTTTCACGTCCAACCTCATGCGACAAACAAGTGGACAGAAAACCTTTGCATATGGAATTCAGAGACAACTATAGAAGAAAATAAAGTTCAAAATTCTATGGGCTTTCTTAGGCACAATTTTTAATGGGATGTTTTTAATACCTTATACCGTTCTTCAATTTAGTCCATTTCCAGAACAACAAAAACTCAGCAAGCGGACACTTGGAGGTGCAATACAGTCTGCAGAGTGCTACTGGGCTGGCTGGCAAGAAGGTCCTCATGGTGGCTCGACTGGGGGACTCCTACAGGGAAGTCGGATCGTAGAGAAAAACAGTAATCTAATCCTATGACAATTCTAATCCTGTGAGAGCATGCAATTATCCACAGAACCTCTCCTGTGCCTGTTCCTATGAGGTGCAATAAAGTATAGTGGGTCAGGGGATCATGTGGAGACAGAATGCCTGAGTTTGAAACTCATCTTTATCACTTGTTAGTAAGACCTTTGACAAGTCAGTGAAAGGCTACGTGTCTTAGTTTTCTCATTAAGATAGAGCTAATGATAATTGTACTTGCTTCATAAAGATGACATATTCTGCAATGAAATATCCTCCCCCCATTTATGTGAGGCTAGTTCTTTTCCTCTATAATATACACTTGACAAATTCTAGTTCAATGGTCAATTTATGGAGGATAATTACAATTGGAGTTTGAGTTAAGGTTATGTGATATAATAAACTTTTACACTAACATGGGAACATCTAATGCTGATATTTCTCAAGAAATCTAAACGGAATCACCAAATCACAGGGAGACAAAGCCCAGTTAGACATCTCTTGCTATCAAATGAAACTTCTGGGAGTAGATTACATCTAGTTAAGCTGATGGTCAAAAGCACCCCATGTAAACTACCCCCAAATGAGCCCAGGTTGTTGCCAAAGCTATTGATTGCTCTCCAAAAATTAGCGGAAAGGCCCTTTTGCTGAAGACAGCACCTACATAACTCACTGAACAAGGAGCAGTTGAGCTGGTACCTCCTAGAGTCTTCACCCTCCTGACTAGTGTGTATGGTACAGGAAGGTAATGCATGCTTCCCAAGGACAAAGATAAATACCAACACAGCTGCAAAGCCAGCGTCTACAACTGTGACCTGCCTGAAAAATATGCTGGTGTTATTAATAGTGGCACAAAAGTTGTGGGAGTAAATCGACAACTATCTGGTAGGATTTAAGGCCAGCTCCATGAGATGGAACCCATTCCTGAAATTGCTCAGGTAGCCAAGAACCTACCCTAGATAGATCATGGGCCTAGAGGAAAATAAAACATGACTGTTCTGCTAAAGGAACATAGCAATAAGATGACTCCTAACAACATTCTACTATATTCAAAAAAAGACGGTGTCTTGTTCAAATATCATCAGGAAACTTCCTGCCCTGATTAGGGTCATGAAACACCATGACCAAAAGAAACTTGGAGAGGAAACCATTTATTTGGTTTATACTTCTTTATCACTGTTCATCATCAAAAGAAGTCAGGACAGGAATTCAATCAGAGTAGGAACCTGGAGGCATGAGCTCATGCAGAAGCAGTGTACTACTTCCTGGCTTTCTTATGATGGCTTTCTGGCTTGCTTTCTTACAGAACGCACAGGGATGGTACAAGCCATAAAGGGCTGGGCCCTCCCCCAGCAATCACTAATTTAAAAATTGTCCTACAGGCTTACCTTCAGCCCGATTTTATAGAGACATTTTCTGCATTGAGATTTGCTCCTCTCGGACGACTTTAACTTATTTCAAGTTGACATAAAACTGCCCAGCATGCCTTCCTCTCACAGTGCATGGAAACAAACACAGAGACCCACAACTGGACTATGTGCAGGAACACTCAGTCCTAAATTAGATGCCCCCATCAAACCCCTCCCCTCAGGGAGATGTACAGAAGGAGCAGTAGAAAGAGGATAGGAGCCAGAGAAGATTAAATAAGTCCAAGGATGAAACAGTGTCTTCCAGACACAATAAGACTGATACATAAGTGAACTCACAAAGACTGTGGCAGCACGCACAGTATCTGCACAGGTCTGAGCCTGATGGGGTCCCAGTACTGAGAGGGGAAGTAGACACAGTCCTCACCCTTAACCTAAAAGCTATCTCCAACTGATAACTGCTCACAAAGGAAAAATTCGTGCCTCAGTTCTTCCAGCATTAATCACAAGAGTCAACTTGGCCAGTGTTTCCCAGGTACATTACAATTCCAAGCCTGCTAAGTTACTTTCACCTTTGCCTTAATCACATCCCAGTCTCACAGGAATGGAAAGTCTTGTTGAGCCCAGGGTTTAAGAGCACCTAATGCATGATTGGCATACCTGGGTCAAAATCTGAGTTCTGTCACCATCTAACCAGACAAATTTAACAAGTTGCTGAAATTACGCCCTTCAACTTCAAACCTATAAAAAGTTTAATAAATGTGTGATTTAAAAATAAATAGGTAAATAAAAGGCACTTGTTAGTTTATTGTTCGTTTACTTATACTTATGGCTAACTAAATAAGTTGGTTAAGATTTGCATTAGTATTCACATTAGAAAGCATGCTTTTGTTTTTGTTTTTTGCTTTTGTTGTTTTGGTTAGGTTTTTGGTTTGGGTTGGTTTGGTTTTTTCGAGACAGGGTTTCTCTGTCTAGCCTTGGCTATCCTGGAGTCACTTTGTAGACCAGGCTGGCCTTGAACTCACCTGCCTCTGCCTCCCCAAGTGCTGGAATTACAGGCATGTGATACTGCACCCGGTAAAAGCAGGTATTTTTAACAAAAAGAATTGACTTGAGAAAAAGCCTAGGTGCTACAGAACTGCTAACTTACTGATTGAAAAGGGAATTCTAAGCTATCGCTGTGACAATCATTTTAGGAAGAGGCTAATAAAGTTCAGAGACAAAAAAAAAAAAAAAAGAATAGATGGAAATAATTAAAACTTCGAAACTTGGAGGAAAGACCCACAGGCCTGGAATGCAGAGTTCTGAGACACAGGTTCCAGCTGGCTCTACTGGCATCCTTTTGAAGACGTAATAAAGCTGGCTTTAAAACTGGTAAAAATGCAGACAGAACTGAAGTACTTCTAGGATGAACTTTTTCTGCTAGAGGGATATAACAGCATCACTGGGTGATGGTGACAGAAACAAGAGATTAAACAGAAGGAAATGAAAATTCACCGGGGAAGAGTAAATCCTCACTGACTGTTAGCCCTGCAGTCTCCCACTGACGCCTGTGAGTAACAGCCTCAGTGACCAGGGATGTTTGTCAATGGAAGAAGGCTTGCTGAGCATCAGGAAAGCCCTGGGTTCTACTGCAAGCAACACATACACACACACACACACACAGAGAGAGAGAGAGAGAGAGAGAGAGAGAGAGAGAGAGTCAGTCTAATTGGAGGAGCATGGAGGAAAAACAATCTTCTTGTGGAATGCATACAATTTACCCTTTTTCATTCAAATGCTAATTTCTCTACCCTACTATCTGGTTTTCAATCTGGACATTGCATTGTGATGTTTATTGTAAGCATCACCTGTCTCAAGTTTGTGTAAACATGCTACCATTTGTTCTCTGTATTTTCAGTTAAACAGCTAGCCAATGCTGAGCAATGGAGAGAATAGGGTGGGACATTCTGGTCCAGAGGGGAGGAGAAGGAAGTGAGTGGAAGGAGTAGGAGAGCAGAGATCAGCAGGAAAGGACTTGGAACCACCAGGAGAGATGAACCCGACCTAAGATATGACTAAAAGCAAGTATAATGGGTAAATTCTGAATGGGAGGAAACTCTGCGGGCTTGGAGGTTTAGGATGGAGTAATCATTGCCCAGTGTTGTGCTCTAGGTTAATTAAGTATATCCTAATCTCTGTGTGGTGATTTGGGTATATAGCTGCTTTACAAATAACTGCTGATTAACTAAAAGATAAATCAATAACAAACATTAATAACCCCCAACAGACTCCTAGTCCATGCATCATGAAGTGTAGAAGAGATGACAACGTACATTGCTCGATGATCTTACATTGTCTCTATTTTTTTATATAACATTCTGTCTGCACACCAAATCTTACTCTAGATGGTTCTGAGCCACCATGTGGTTGCTGGGAATTGAACTCAGGACCTTCAGAAGAACAGCGAGTGTTCTTAATCTCTGAGCCATCTCTCCAGCCCCCTACATTGTCTCTAATGACCAAACAACTATTTTGTTTCCCTAATACTTTTTTTACAATCTAGTGAGAATGCTAAAAACTTTAAACAACTCATCAGACACACTAGAAACTGCTAATAGCGCCAACGTATGATAGGCTGGCCCTCCCCATCCTACAGGGTATCTGCTAACTGACGACCCTGGGGGAGTATCTTCAGATTTCATCTGCAAAAGGCTAGTGTGTACGTGCAGTATGTGTGGCATGTGGGAAATATAGCTGATAATTTACAGCCAAGCTTGATGACCAGCATTTTCTGTGCACACGTCAGGAACTTCTGTAGAAGGGCTCGGGTACACACTGCTGCTGCTTCAGTGGTCCAGGAAACAGCTACCACACACACCTGCTGACCATCCTTCTGCTAATGAACTGCCTGTGGGACAGCGCCACAACAATTCATAGCGAAGACAGTGCTTCTGGAGGACTTACATATATCAAAACAAAAGAGTTGGAAAGGAGGGAAATGTTAAAACTGGACAACACACTGGGCGCATAAAACACATCAAAGAATATGAGAAAACAGCACATTCTTGGCCTTATAACTCCACAATAACAAAACCCACAATCACTAAATGTTAGAGAAATAATACAGAATCCTGTTGTTATAAAGAACTCAAGCAAGCAGATGAACAAATTAAGGAAATCAGTAGAGTAGCTAGACAAAATAGTTACCAAAGTGAATGAAATGGCTGGTAACTTGGATGGGAAAGTCAAAAACATGGAGGATAAATTCAGCAAGAAAACACTGTAAAGCAGCAAACAGAAATTCTGGAAATGAAACAATTGATTAAGAAAAAAAAAGTATCATCAACAAATAAAACCAAGCATAACAAATTTGGGGGATAGGAGAGAAAGTTAAGACAAAAAAATTAAGCATATATTATTGAAAAAGAATCAATGAAAATGACCATATGTCCAGAACTCTAGAATGCATTAAAGAGAACAAACGTAAGATTCTTGGGGATGGGGGAAAAAAAACATAGATTTTTTTTTTTAAGTATAGATAAATTGTTCACTAAAATTACAGCAGAAAAATTTCCTAGATTAGAGAAAGAAATTAATATACAAATGAAAGATGCATTTAGAATCCCAAATATATATGACCAGAAAACATCCTCTTCACAATATATATGTCAAACAATACAAAGTAAAGAAAACAATATTCAAAACTACAAGGAAAAAAAATCTACTCACATAAAAGGCAGAAATACACCAACACACAAACTGTTATAATTTACGGTTTTGTTGTGGGAATAAACATGATCAAAAGCAACTTATGGAGGAAAGGACTTATTTTATCCTGTACTTCCAGCTCACAGTCCATCTTTGAGGGATGTCTGGACCTGGAGCAGAAACCACAGAGATTTCTTACCAGCTTGCTTACTCTGGCTCTTGTGCATCCAGATTTCTCATGCCACTCAGGACCACCCGGCCAAACACAGCATAACTCTCACATATATCAACAGGGAAGCCAGTTCCCCGAAGATATAAGCGCAAGTAAAATCCCTTAATTGAGATTCCATTGTGACCCTGTTTGTGTCAACTTGACAGTATAAACTAACCAAGGCACATCATAAAGGCAAAAATCAAAACAAAACAAAAACCTGGTAAACATCAGCAACCCTAAAGCCCATGAAAACATGAAAGGAACTGTGAACCAAGACTGCTGGACCCAGCAGAGGTAGGTCTTAAAACTGATGGCAGACTGTTGTCTGAGAATCAAAAAGATTTCAAGACAAGCACAAATTAAGGCAACTCATGATAACCAAATATTACTTTAGAAAATTATTAAAGAGATACAACTTATGAAGGAAAAAGAAATTCTCGTCTATCAGAACACTTAAAACAATATATTTTGTGAGCTGAACATATAAACAAACTCTAAGAAAGAAACAAATCAACACAAAAAACAAACAACCAAAAAAAATCCTGACAACAAAGGAGAGGAAAGAAATACCAATAACCTAACCAAACAAAACATCAACTAGCAAAATCATAGGAAATAGTAAATCCTCCTGAATAATAACCTTAAATACAAATTACCTCAACTCACCAATAAAAAGATCCAAAGTAAGTGAATGAATTGAATGAATTAAAAACAAAATCTAATTACTGCTGGTCTCTAAGAAATGCACTTAGATGTTCAAAAGCTGAGAGTTAGGTGGAATCAATCTACAAAGCAACAATCCTAATAACTCTTGAATCTTATTAAATAGACCATAAACCTTAACTAGTGAAAGAAATAAATGGAACCACCATATACACATAAAGACTCACCAAGAAGAAGATACTTGAATGTATACAGATAGCTAGCGTCTCCTCTACTACGATTCTTGTCTGTCATGCCATTGCTGTGACGTCTTCCTAATTTCCCTTCTATTCTTCAGCAGTGCTCCTAACTTGAGGTCCCTACCACGTGATATTCCCTCTGGAGAGGTGCAGGGTAGGTGAGATTTTTCACATGATCATCAGGACACTGTCTTTTCTTCATGTACCATTTTCTTGGTGGCCCATCACCACACGTCCATTAGAGTGGGTCTGGCACGTGTTTCTGAACTCGGCACGTGTTCTCTGGATCTCCTGTGTGCACGGTGGGCCACCACGTCTGGCGGTAGAGGAAGGCAGAACTGCACGTTCCCTCAGCCACGTGGTGTCTAATCTTGCTTTTTCTGCCCAGAGTTGGTAAACTATGAAATGTTGATTTGTGCATTTCTAATTTTTTCTCAGCAAATAGGAATTTTTATCTCTGTGACTCTTTTAAAAGTCAAATACAGTATTTCATCTTGTAATAAAGGTTGATAAAATTTTAGCTTAAAAAAAAGATTCACCAAGAAAATATAACAACTATAAATAATTACATACCAAATATTGGGACTCCTGATTTCCTAAAACATTAAAATTATAAAATGTCACATAGGTCTTGACACAATAATAGTGGAAGACTTCAAAACCCCACTCTCATATTGAATTAAAGCCTCCAAGCAGGGCATGGTGACATGTTGGGCCTGATAAGGCCTGCTGTATCTACCTGAGCCTGGCTCAAATTTGGAGACCTGTCTCTAGCTTCTGATTTAAGAGGCATCTGTCACTTCTGGGCAAAAGTGATTCAGCATATCCACCTTAAAATCAACCCTGCCTGGTAACTGTTACGTGGAGTTTTGTTGCTGGCCCACCTCTCCTTGCCTACCTAACCTTGCCCTCTATGTCATCTTACCTCACTTCCTTAATCCTGCCTCCTGACCTAAACCTATAAAAAGGATAGCTTTATTCAATAAACAGAGTTCCTGCTTCGGCAGAGCTCCCGGCTCAGTGGTGTTTTATTCCCTGGGGCATCGACACTCACCATCCCGCTCAGCCATGGAGGGTGTCCAGCTGGACTGGCCAACCCTCCTCTCAGCTCCACCTGCCGGATATTGACCGGCAGTGATACACATCTTTAATCTTAATCTCAGCACTTGGGGTATAGAGGAAGGCAGACTGCTGAGTTCAAGGCCAGCCTGGTCTACAGAACAAGCACTAGAGCAGCCAGGGCTACACAAAGAAACCTTGTCTCAGAAATCCTAAATAAATTCATAAATAGAGCTTCCAAAAAAAGGAGAGAGAGAGAGAGAGAGTTTCTAAACTAAAAATCATTAAAGAAGAGGGAGTCCCTACTGAGATATTTCCCAGATCAAAATCTGAGAGATAAATCATATCATATATCAATTGGGTTTAACAAATAAGCCACTGAATATTCAATAAAACAGAGTATACAGTCTCTTTAGTGGCACACTATAAAATTGTCTTAGCTTGCTATCTATTGCTGAGATAAACACCATGATCAAAAGCAACTTAGGAAGGAAACGTTTTACTTCATCTTAAGGCTTACAGTCCATCATAAAGAGAAGAGCAGGAACTCAAGGAAAAAGCCTGGAAGTAGAGACTGAAACAAAAAACCACAGGGAATGGCACTTACTGTGCTTCTCGTCATAGTTTGCTCAATTTGCTTTATTATATACACAAGACTACCTCTCCCCAGACCCTCCCACACTGATTACCAATCAAGAAAATACCTGTAGGCAAATCTGACAGAAATGATTCCTTGACTCATGTTCCCACTTTCAAGATTGTTCTACTTTGCGTCAAGTTGACAAAATAAAGAAAACAAAAACATGGGGCTGGAGAGATGGCTCTGCAGTTAAGAGCACTGACTGCTCTTCCAGAGGTCCCGAGTTCAGCTCTCAGCACCCACATGATGGCTCACAACCATCTGTAATGGAATCTAATTCCTCTTCCGGTGTGCATGAAAAGGAACACTCATAAAGTAAGCAAATCTTTTTTTAAAAAAAGAAAACAAAAACAAAAAAAACCCTCACAATCAGTCCCTTGTTAATTTGACACATGAATGCATAACTATAAGCCATAACCTTTCCGTTCCTTTTTATCCTCAAGAGCTCATGTTCATTTTATGAGAAATAGGTAAGCCATAGTACAGCTTTTTAAAAAGTCCTACAATCTTTAAATTTTTCTTTAAAAAACAACGTTATAAATCTAAGTTCTCTTTAATGTCTTTTTAAAAGCCCAAATCTCTCAACTATTGGCTCCTTCAAAATAAAAAACCCATTAAATTCTTTCTTACTCCAAGAAGGAAGAACTAGGACATAGTTTTTAAAAATCAGAACAAAGAACAACCAAAGTCCAACAGTGTTAATAATTCATTGCCTGAGCTGAGCGAAGTAGCATACACCTGTAATCCCAGCACTCAGGGAGAAAAGGGCAGGTGGATCTTTGTAAGTTCGAGGCTAGCCTGGTCCAGGACAGCGAAGGCTACACAGAGAAACCCTATTTCAAAAACAAAAAAAAAAAAAAAACAGAAACAAAACAAACAAAAAATCCAACACCTGATGTCTGGGACTCACTTGTAATCACCTAGGCGTCAAAGGACTTGGGCAGCTCCAATTCTTCAGCTCTGCTATCCACAGATCACACAGCTGGTCTCAGTTTCAGGCTGGCTTCACTCCATACCTGCCATTGTCCTTGGTAGTCACCCGACAATCCTGGCATCTCCAATATGCTGGGGTCTCCACTGCAACTGAGACTGAATCCTTTATTAGTGGTCAACTGGGCCTTCTTCAGAACTCCAACACTGTCATGTGGTGCCAAGCCTCAACATCTCTTCATAAATCCCTCAATCCTGTAGCTTTCATGCTGCCAACATCAGTACCACATGAAAGACTCTTACACATTACCAAGTTCTGATTCCAGCATAAGCCACAGCCTTGGCTTCTCTGGACCACAGTGGTGACCCTGAGGAAATAATTTCTCACAAAATTTTGGTCCAATGATGCTGGTCTCTTGTTAAGCACAGTTGATTTTCAGCCACATCGCTTGTCCCGGTGATGAATTCAAAAGTTTCACTTCAGTGATGCTGAGGTCTTGTTGATCATAGCTGATTCTTCAGCCCCAAATGACCAGAAACCACAGATTCTTAAAAAAGTATGACATAAAGTGCTTTGATAGAGTCCTCCTTCTGAAGCTTCATAAGCCAGGCCTCTGTTGTCTACATTGCTCTCAACATTATCTCCCAAGTTCTCACAGAAGAGCTCACCAAGCTTTGAGCAGTAATGGATTTTCCAAGCCAAAGTTCCAAACACTTCCACAATCCTTCTTCAAACAATATGATCAGATCTGTCACAGAACACACTACTCCTGATACCATCTTCTGTATTAATTTGATTTTTCTGTTGCTATGATAAAACCCTGACCAAAACAAAGTTTTGGAGGAAGAGGTTCATTTCAGCTTACAGTTTACAAAACATCACAAAATGAAGTCAAAACAGAAACTCAAGCAGGAACCTAGAGGTAGGAACTGAAGCAGAAGCCATGGAAGAATGATGCCTATTAGCTTGTGCTTCTTTAACACAGCTCAGGCTCTCCTTCTCCAAAGTGGGCTTGGCCTCCCACACCAACCATTAATCAAGAAAATTGCCCACAGATTTACTGGTAGGCTGAACTGATGAAATAAACCTGTTCCTCCACCAACTGGTTTTGGTGTTTTATCACAATACATAAGCAAACTAATACAACATCACAGGTACAGATCAAGACTTAAATACAAAAAGAAAAGAATAAAAAAAAATTCTTTACCCTTCCCCAACCACATGGGAATGCAATTTAAAATTTACAGTAAGAGGGACCTCAGGAACCACACAAATACATAAAGGCTGAACAGTATGCTCTTAAATGAACAATGAATCTTTGAGCAAAGCAGGGAACACCACCCACAATGAGCTGGAACCATCCCCATTAATCATTAATCAAGGAAATGTCCCCATAGACTTGCCCACAGGTCAATCTGATAAAGACATTTTTTGGTTAAGGTTTTATCCTCCCAAGTGACCATAGCTTGTTTCAAGTTAACAAACTAACATCATATACAATGACCAAGTTGGTTTTATCCCAGAAATGCAAGGCTTGTTTAACATAGACAAATGTAATATAATATACAAATAACTGTAAGTACAAAAATCACATGATCATCTCAATAGACAGAGAAAAGACATTTGATAAAGTTCAACAAGGCTTCGTAATAAAAGTTCCACCTGCAGAACAATGAAATTGATATACAACTCTTATTAATTGCAAAACGCAATTCACACTGCTATGACTTCAATCTCAATCTTCCAGAGGAAAACATAAGGGAGCACTTTAAAATACAGAAATAGACAAGAACCTTCTAAACAGAATGCCAGCAGCATAGAAAATAGCCTCAAGAATTGACAAATGAGATTACATCATTTAAAAGCTCAGTTAGGCAAAGGAAGTAACAGCAGACCAAGCAGACAAGCAGAATGGGAGAAAAATCTTTGCTAGCTATACTTCAGAGATGGGGTGAACTGCTAAAAGTGAACACACAGAAAAACTGCCAGTCAGCAAATAGGCTAATTAAACAGTTCTCAAAACAGGAAACACAACTGGCCCATAAATACCTACTAAAGTGTCCAACATCTGGGACATCAACACAGGTCAGTTGGTAAAGGAACTTGTGACCAAGCCTGATGACTGGGAAGTTATGTGTCCAGGACCCAAGCAATGGAAGGAGAGAAGCAACCACAAGTTGCCTTCTTACTTGTACTCATGTGCTGTGGGACATGAATGCATAGATACACACACAAAAATAAAGATAGTAGACAGACAGACAGACAGATAGATAATGAGAACCATTTAAGTGCTCAACATCTTTATCCATCAGGAAAGTTCAAATGAAAACTACCTTAAGATTCCATTTCACTGCAGTCGGAATGACTATCATCAAGAAAACAAATTCCTGTGAGCCTGTGAGGAAACAGGAACCTTTATTCACCATTGGCAGGAGTATAAACTGGGACAGTCACTATAGAAATTGGGGTGAGGTTTTTCTCAAAAGTTAAAAACAGAATTACCATGTAGTAACTGTACTTCTGTGCACATGCCCAGAGGACTCTATATTACACCAAAGACATGTTTGCACATGCATACTTAATGCTTCTCTAATGACAATAACTAAAAACCTGGAATCAGCCTCACCTCAATGTACATCAACAAAGGATGGATCATAAAAATGTTGGACATACTGTTGAAGCTGGGCTGATCCAAAAACTTCCCTGAGGTCTGACATATAGAGAAGAAACATAGTTCCTTGTCTAAAACCAGGAACATGCTTGTCAGAGCCAATAATGGCCTAAAGCCAGTAATAGCCTGGTGCCAGTATCTTGGGAGCTTTATCTTGAGGATCTGATCTATAGGTAAAGAACATATCTCTTTCTCAAAGCTAAAAATATGCTTGCCAGAGTCTGTGATAGCCTGGGGCCAGGGCCTTGAGGGATCTGTGGCTTCAGATCCTGAGAACCCAGTCTTCCCTCCCTAGGGGCCTGTAGTTATCAGTCCCAATGCCACTGAGTACTCAATCTGATGCTCTTGAGATACCTTGTGTTCCCTTTGCTGTTCTGTTTGCTGAGCTTAACCCAGACTGAGTTGCACTGCATGACAGGTTCTGATGACTTTGTCCCACTTCTCCCCTGGAAACAATATGTAAGATGCTGTGCTTCTTAATATGCATAAGACATACGAACACTTCCTGAGCCACCTGTTCCATGTTCCTCATCTCTGATCCCCTGGATCTTCCTTCTCACTGAAGAACCACCTGCTGGTCCAAGCCACATATAAACAATAGGATTTTATGAAGCCATAGAGAAAGCTGAAACTATGGAATTTGTAGGAAAATAAATGAATCTTGAAGTTCTGTTAAATAAGGTAACCCTGTCTCAGAAAGACAAATACCGCAGGTACTCTCCCATATGTGGATCCTAACTTCTAATGTGTGTATGCATGCCATAAGCATGTGCATTTGTGCATGTGTGTGTGTATGTAAATGTGTTCAAGCATGTGTATTCATGCACATATGAGTGTGTATGGCATGTATATGTATGTGTGTGTATATGTATACATGTGTGCATGTGTGTGGGTGTCTGTCTGTCTGGTAGAGGTAGTGAAACTAGAGCAGGGAGGTGAGAGAATCCTGGAATGGAAAAGGAAGTATTGAAAGGGAGAGGGTAACAGTGCACAGGTGATTGAAAGCAGCAGCAGAAGCCGCTGGGAATGGAAAGGGTACAAGGGGAGAGGTCCAAGGGGGAGGGTACAAGGTGGAGTGAGGGAGTGGGAAAGAACAAGACAGGGGAAAAAAGACAAACTGTCTAAAAATGGTAAAAATCAAACCTAAGTATCTTGTTCACAATTGTGATGTTTAACTTTTTCAACCTGATGAGATTTTGAATCACCATGGAAACAAATCTCTGGCCATATTTGTGAAGGATTATCTAGATGAGGCTAATTGATGTGGGAAGACAGGTCCTAAATATGGCAGTGCAGTCCATGGGCTGGGGCCACAGACTAAATCTAGTGAGAAGGCAACCTAGACACAGACATCTGTCTCACTTATGACCAGAAGCCTCAGGCCTCTGTCCCCGTGACTTCCCTACCAAGGCGGACTGTGGACCCTTACACTATAAACATAAGCCCTCGTTTCCCTAAATGTGTCCTGTGTTTTGTCATAGCTATGAGAAAAATGGAAAACACTTCAAGTTTTTAAAAATAAAAATATTAAAAATAACAAAAACTTAGGAGTTTGCAAGTGCCTTCCATTTGATAGCCTAGAAAAGGAAAATCCAAGTTATTTGCCCACCTCAGGCAGCTAGAATTGTCAGAGTAGAACTGAGGCCAGATTCCCTATGGCTCAGTCTCATTTCCTCATTTACCAAATGAAGGTGACAGTACCTGTGCCTTCTCCTGCAGAGCTGTTGTGAAATTTTAGTGAATTAGTATCTATAAGCTGTTTACAAACCAACCCGGCCCACAGTAAGGGCTCAACAGTTAGACATTGTTAAAATGCTAAGGCTGGAACTTTGGGTAGCATACCAGGCATCCAATCACATGTACTTAGTATGAAAACCTCACAGCAATTGGCAATAAAGGTATAAAAGCAAGGACAAGATTGGGGAGACTTCCCACATCTTTACCATGGCATACTTGCTACTGAACCTTCAAGAAGACTACTTTCCACCTTTGACTCAGCAACTCTAGAATATATTATTGACCAGCCATGCAGTGGTTGTTGGAGACTGGAACTAACAGTCCCTCATCACAGATGCTCTGTGTTTTAGTTAGGATTTCTATTGCTGCAATGAAACATCATGACCAAAAAGCTTGTTGGGGAGAAAGGGGTTTACTTGGCTTACACTTCCACAATGCTGTTCATTATTGAAAGAAGTCAGGAAAGTAACTTGAACAAGGAAGGATTCTGGAGGCAGGAGCTGAGGCAGAGGCCATGGAAGGGTGCTGCTTACCGGCTTTCTTCTCCTGGCTTGTTCAGCCTGGATTCTTATAGAAACCAGGACTAGCAGCCTAGGCATGGCACCACTCACAGTGGGCTGGGCTTCCCCCTCCACGAATGATCACTAATTGAGAAAATGCCTTGCAGCTGGATCTAATGGAGGCATTTCCTCAACTGAGGCTCCTTCATCTGATGACTCTATTAGGTCAAGTTGACACACAAAACTAGCCAATATACTCCTCTACATGAGGATATAGATAGGCAATGCCAATCCAGAAAAATGCTATGTTGGGGCCAAAAAGACCCTGTGATGGGCTTAGTCTTATGGAGATAAGTCACAATAAATGAATACATGATTGGCAAATATCCTAAACTATGGGGCCCACATGGAAAAAAATTATAGAGGTGATATGGAACAAGGAGTGTTCAAAGAACTGAGGGAAGCTGACAAAGGCATCAAAGTTGTGGTAGCCCTACCTAAGTCCATCCCCGGGCAAACAAGTGATCCCCAAAACCCTGTAATTAGATGGCAGTGGAAGACAAGAAGCTTGTTAAAGGCCAGTGACAATCAGGTGTGAGCCTATGATCAGCTCTGGGTGCCACGTGGGGAATAGCTTGAAGAATGGTAAGAGGTGAAACTACCAGAGAGTGTCTTCCTGTCAACCAGCAAATGAAAGATGGTGGCAGTCCAAATCAAAACTGTAGCCAATGAGATTCTGGACTAAAAACTGGACTCAAAAAAAAAAAGTATTTAAAACATAAAAACGAGATTCTGCTGGGTAGTGAGGAAAAAAGTCGAGTTAAAATAGAAATTAGGGTAAAGCAAGGGCAGGTGTTGGTGTCCTTTCCCGGGATGGAGACACAGGAAGCAAAGTGGGTTTGAGGAAGGAGATGGCAGAGTTATATTGTGAAGTATGGAAGGTCATCCTCGTGGATACAAATGTTAACTAGAATCTCTGCCAGCCAGCTACCATGCTATCTGTGAATATCTCAGCAAATATTCAGCAACCAACACTGAAATTTAATTCCCATGACGAATATTAAGAAATGAGAGCAGAGGCAGGAGAGACATCTCAGCAGTTAAGAGCACTGAGTGTTCTTACAGAGGCCCCAGGTTTGATTCCTACTTCCAACACGGCCACTCACAACTGTTCGTAACTCCAGTCCCTGGGGGAATCTGACACCCTCTACTGGCTTCTGTGTGCGCTGCATGCATGCAGGGCATAGACAAACATTCAGGTATAACACCTATAGACATCAAAGAAAGAAATAAAAATTTTAAATGGGACCAGATAGGACGTTTGAAAAGTGCCCTTACGAGTGAGTTGACCCATTCTTAGATTACTTGGTTTATTAAGAAACTATCTTCTTCACCAATATAAGAATAAACTTTGACATACTTGGAGTACTGGATAAGACTTCTGTCTTATTGCTCCACACAAAATAGAACAATTATGCCAACTTGAAACAAGCTTAAGTCATCTGAGAGGAGGGAACCTCAATTAAGAAAATGCTTCCAAAAGAGTGTGTTGTAGGCAAGTCTATAGAGCATTTTCTTGATTAGTGATTGATGAGGAGTGCCATCATTGTGGGTGGTACCAGCCCTGGGCCGGTGGTCCTGGGTTCAATAAGAAGCAGTCTGAGAAAGCCATGAAGGGCAAGATAGTAAGCAGCACTTCTCCTTGGCATCTGCATCCGCTTCTGACTCCAGGTTCCAGCCCTGCTTGAGTTCCTACCCTGACTTCTTTTGATGATGAACAGTGCTGTAGAAGTGTAAGCCAAGTAAGTCCTTTCCTCCCCAGCTTGCTTTGGCCACGGTGTTCTAACACAGAAATAGTAACCCTAATTTTCTATTTCAGCAGGTGATGGCCTATACTACCCCATAGGCTTTTGAATTCCCACAAGAAAGTAAATCCTTAAGACATAGGGTCCCTTGCCCTTTGAGTTCTCACTCCCAAGCACTATGAGAAATACATTTCTTTTCTTCACAATTTTCCCAGGATGATATTCTGTTACAGCAACCCACAGCACAGTAAGACACCATTTCAGGTCTTACTTTCCAACTTCAACTGATGACCACAGCCTTCCCTCTCCAACCTTCTCAGCTATCAACTAATAAATGACTTGAATATCACCTTCCATCTAGACTATTCTTAGCATCATGTTTTATTGACTGATAAATTTAAATTTGCTCTCCTGCAAAATTCATCCTAAGTGAGAGCAGGATGTGGATGTATCAACATATATTTGCTTTCAACTCTATTTAAAACAAGCCATTGGTGTTCAATTGGTATTCCGTTCAAACTGAGTTATTGCATTGCATTGTTTTGTTTTTATTTATTTTTATGTCTATCAGTGTTTTGCTGCATATGTATCTATACGTCATGTGTGTGCCTGGTGCCCTGGAAGGCCAAAAGAGTGTCAGATCCCCTAGTACTGGAGTTGCAGGCAGTTATCAGCTACCACATGGGTGCTGGGTGGGAAATGAATCTCAGTCCTCTGGAAGAGTAGCCTGTGTTCCTAACCAATGAGCCACCTCTCCAGTCCCAATTTTTGTTCATTATAATGCTCCCACTAACCAGGACAGAGGGCCCTAATTTTTTGCAATACCCTTCTGGCTTGTTCCTCCACACAAAATAGAACAGTAACAAACAAAACAAATATTTAATTTTTTGTTCTTTAAAGGAAAAATTCTAAGTTCTACAACACAAATCAGTTTTCTTGATCAGAGTTTGGAGATATACCTTAGTGAAAGAATCCTTGCCTAGATTTCCTAATCTGAGAATGGCTGAGCCATCTCAACACACGGTTGTTTTTAATTCAGACATCTCTGTGCAGAAAGATGGAAGCATACTATGTCTGTGAGGCACATGGTATGCACGAAGCTCTTTGGGGTGAAGCTGCTGGCCTGTAAGGGATGCAGGGACTTCAGTGAAGTGCCATTGCCTTCTGTATTGAGTCAAGGAACGGCTTGGGAGAAGGAAGTGGCAAAGCTTTCCAGGCAGAGGCTTTCTCTCGGCATGAGCAGCTTTCCATGGAAGGAAGGGCTCTTGATCCTGGAAAGAAACTAAAGCGGCTCATACTGTGGAAGGCTGAGAGGAGAGCCAGAGCTCATCCCATACAGAAGGGTCTCTCCTGAGATCCAAGCAGCCCCTGGAACCTGGCTTCCTTCACCCCATTCAAGTTAGGTTGGATTTGCCTCCTATTAGCCCCTGCCTAGAGCTCTTGAGAGTCTCTGTCATTTGATACTCTTTACTGGAAATACCTGTTGAGGTGACCATTCACCTGCTACACCCATGTTTAATGTGAGGGCAAGAACTGTGTCTTTATACTTGTGTGGCCTAGTATTAGACACCGTGTCTGACATATACATTAATACATAAAATATGATAAATACAGTGGTAAATGTCTTAAACACATGTTTCTCTGGCCACCAAAATTTGATGATAACTAAGGAAATGCAGTCCAGTGTCCTCTGCAGCTCACAGAGCCGAAATTCCCAGTAAGTTGTTTTTTGTTTTTTGGTTTTTTTTTTTTGTTTGTTTGTTTTCAAAAATTAGGTTTACAAATCCCAGCTTCTCATTATACTAAAGTAAGCCACTCTCTATACCCTTTAGAATCAGCTACTTGTTAGAATTTTTTAAGATTTATCTATATTACATGTATGATGAGCGTTCTGCCTCCAGGTATGTGTGACATCACCATGTACATGCCTAGTGCCTTCAGAAGAAAGTGCTGGATACCCTGTAACTGTAGTGACCAGTGGTTGTTAGCCATCATGTGAGTGTTGGGAGTGGAAACCAGATGCTCCGGAAGAGCACAGCCAGTGCTCTTAACCACTGAGCCATCTCTCCAGGCTCTTCAATTACTTCTTAATGCCTGGAAAGCGATAATAAGAGCATAGACATAATATTTACAGACACTTTCTCCACTATATCATGCAATGAATCTGACTTGAAAGTTAACTCCAAAGTCAACTTGGGTAGCCTTGACCTTTACTGCACACTTGATAGGTGCCAGTACCAGTTCTGTATCCTGTGGAAAGTCCCAGGCTCTGAGATTTATGCACATAAGAAACAGTAGGAAAGACTGGACCCACACTCCTTCAGCTCCCTTCCTCAATTTGAGCTCCAAGTAAGTAAGCTTCCTGGGGAAGCTGCTTCTTTGTTGGTCCTGGAATCTATGCATATGGCACAAATTCTTTCACTAGTAACCCTGGAAGGAAGGAAGCCACCATAGCGTCTTCCCTGCAACCAGCTCAGACACTTGTGTAGACTACCTGTTCTCCAAGTCCCTTTGACATTGTTGTGTAATGATACTATTCCTGGGCAGATGAGAACAAACGTCTACTGAGCCCAGATAGGCAACTGCTGACTGACCAAAGTAAGGATCTGTCAAAGTCCAACTTGGTGAACCAGTAAGTTTTATTAGGGTTACTTACAGGAGCACCAGAGCCCATCTCCGCATAAGAAATGGCTCACAAAACCTGAAACCTGGAACTCACTGTACAGCTTGTAGGCAACTAAACAGTTTGGAGAGTGCCTCTTCAGAGATGCTTGACTGATCTTTGCTTCCTCTAGATTGCACCATCTAAGCCTCCTCTAAACAGCTCAGTTTATCTCAGAGTGATTCACAGCAGTCTTTACTCCTAATATACTCTGTGGGAGGGAGGGACCTAGGTAATCTGGTGGTCAGTTTCAGAAACTTCCTGAAGCTATTTTGTGCTGTCTACCTCCTGTCTTAATGAACTTCCCTGTAGGGTGGACTGTTTCATCTTTGCTTAGACAATCCATTTATTTCACCTCCCTGTCCCTATTTTTTTCACCTCCCCTCCCCCTTTTTTTTAATAGCCTATGTCTTTAAAAAAGCTTCCTTCCAAGAGGGAAGGTTTTAACCTCAAAAGGAAATGCTACGCAACATTCAGGGAACAAGTCTCACTTACCCACACCAAGCCCAGAGAACCCTGATCTTGTTGCTGTCCCTTTTATCCTCTTCTTTCCCACCTCCCCAGTCTTACCAACCTCTAGGTGCAAATTTTCCTCATGATTTTGGATAAGTCAATTAATTTTGTCTCTCCAAGTCTCCCAGGGCAAACTTTCTCAGGCCAATCCTTTCAGATTCTTTACCGAACAAATGAGCCATTTGTTTCCTTGATGGAGGCCTTGACTTCATAGTTGGTTTCCTTTAACAACGCTAACCCTCTGCACATAGATGCTGTTTCACAGATCATTTTCTCTTTGCTTTTTTTTTAATATAAATGTACAGTGCAAATCAGCACAAGAACCCTTCTCTTCAGAGAACGTTGTCTTCTCATTACGCATGTTAGGCCCAGCATGAGCCTAGTTTCCAGAAGGGATGAAGAGAACTCAGGAGACTGATCTCATCGATGCAGAATCACAAGAGGTTTATTTTTAACCATCGCAAGGAGTGGCACTGGGAGACAAAGGCCTTGGGTTTTTAAAGGACAAAACGCGGGAATTTTTAGGAGTTGTAGTCTTGGCAATTCAGGATTGGATGAGGAAGCTATAAAGTAAGATAACTGGTTAGTCTTAGGTGCTCAGGCTTGGCCAGTCCTGCCAAGTGTGGATGCGGCTGCAATTAAAGGTGGGGGTGGTTAGCTCATCCTTGAAGATCAGGGCTGCGGGCTTTTGGCCGGAGGTCAGGGGCTACTCAAAAGAAGGATTGAGGCCATCTGGGCTGGTTGCTAAGAAACACTATCTCGAAGACAATGGTCTGGTCATTCTTTTTGATGAGTGAAGGTCATTACTTCCTCACTTTTTTATATCTGTCCTCACAGATGGCCAGGGTCACATTCCCCTGTTCTCTGGAAAAGTACTACGAGGCTTTAGCTTAACCTGGACCTAAACTATAGGACTCAAAACTATAGGCTGTAGAAGACTAATAGGTTACAAAGTTAGTCTGATCCTTTCAGCACATACTGATGATAGAAAACTCAGCTTCTCAAGCTTAGTCCTGCAGTTATTAATTACCAGCTGGTTTGGACTTATGGTTTATAATACTAAGAATTTAGGCTTAAAAGCAGAAATATTTTAGTTTAAAGTACTGACCAGGCTGTAGCACGAGTTCTGCTAGGACCCCTCTCTGTGTTGTATAGCCTGTCTCAGGAACACTGCATTGAAGAAGATGGTTGCCAACCTCTCTGCCCTACCCCACAAACACACATATCAAAAGCAGAAATGGGAGAAGATGCTTATTTTCAACACTTAATAACCCTCTGTGTGTTTATTATTCATACACATGCATGCATGGACAAATACACAGGTATGTGCTCATGTATGTAAATGCACACCTTCATAGACTTCCAGAGCTCTGTATAGTGATATTCACCCATGACAGTCTAGTAAGATCATCATATAAACTTTCTAAGAAAGATCTATATTCTTTCCAAGCCAGCTGGGTCCTTCTCTATGAGGTAAGGTCTGGGCTCTATATCTCATGAGTACATTGTCAGTTGCCAACGCAGTTCTGACATTCATACAAGTTTAAAGGTATTTGGAAATACTCAAAATCCCTTGCTGTTCAAATGTGACCAAGGACAACGATATTGTGGAGGAGAACCTCAGACTTACACTGAATGACAATCTGCTTCAACAAGCTTCCCGGTGAGTCATGTGCATATTGAGAGTGGGAAGCACTGAGACAGTCGCTTCCTGATTCGGTAGATGAAGCCAGAAGAAGCCAAGTGACTTCAGAGGTGAGAACTCAAATGAACAAAAACCCAGGTCTCTTTACTGACATGCCCCTTGTTTCTATTATTTTTTTGTATCTAGCAAATTATTAGATATTCCTAAAAATGTATCATGTTTGTTACAGCTCTCTATGACTTGCTTCTGTTTGAAATATATCAGATTTTGAAACCATATAAGACATGCAGGGACTCATTTTCTTCTCATAGAGAATACAATGATCAGATATTATAACAACAACAGAAATGATGACCTTGTGGAGAAAGGAAGGAAAGCATTCAACAAAGCAACTGCCATTTCACCTGTGAATCAGAGACAATAGTAACCATGGCAGAGACTGACTCCAACATTTCAGCTCTTGAGATAAATCATGATTCAGCATCAACACAGACCCGTAGAACATTCAGTGTACAGGGAGGTTGTGTGTAGAGTTAAAACCTCCTGTACATGCACATAAGGACAGTTTGATCTCCTAACCACAGATAATGAGAATGAAAAATAAATTCCACAGAACCATAAAGTCACAGGTATATCCAATGTTTCAATAGCCCTAAATTCTTGAAAGAATCTCCACCAGTTTCTAGGCTCAGCCTTCTATCTGATTACTTTTAGCCTTCCATACACCCTTAGATCCATAAGTCTTACCGGGCAAGAAACTTTTTCAAAAACTAGATGTCCAAAGCCTTCATTTTGAGCCAGTATCTTGACCTATGCCCTCTGCTTTATTCCATTCTATTTACACTTCTTAATTTGAGGAGACTTTATTTCTCTGTCTTGGTCATATTACTGCTTCAATGAAACAGCCTTCTCCAGCAGACCTGATTATAATCATCCTGCCCTGGCTCCCTCTACTCAGTAGAGCTATCTCCAATCCTGAGAATGTCACCTGGACACCAGAAATCTACAATCCTGCTCCTAAGAGCACCGACTCTCCCTGGATCCTCTGTTCCATCCCCTTAGAAATGCGGGGGCCCTCTCAGCATTACTGTAGTCTCAAGGCTTCTGACAGGAGTGCTCAGGAAATGGGCCTCAATTAGTGTCCCAAACACGGATTCCAGAGCAAGAAGCAGGCCCCTCCTTGCCTTCATGTCTTTTTGCTCAGTCTCCTTGTGAAACTGGAAATCACACGCCTATGGCTCTCAGGAGAGGCATAATGGATGGTGTTCTTCGTTTCCTACCTAATGAAAATGATCCACATCTAAGGATGCATTCCTCATGTGAGATGCTCCACTCGTCCAGGTATCTCTAGCCACAGTGGAATGAAATATAGAAGATAGACAGACAGATAGATAGATAGATAGATAGATAGATAGATAGATAGATAGATAGATAGATATTCTACTACCAGCAAGATGTCCAGAGGCCATGCTGCCAGGGAAAATCTCCCTCCTTAGTGACCAGCAGAAGCTTTCAGGTTCTTCACTGCTAGTCCCGTGAAGCCAGCTGGAATTTAGCCCCAAACTGGGGTTGTACCAGGAAAAGAGGCAGCAGCTGTTACAGGGTAAAGTCAGGCAAAGCTCAGAGGAACCAGCAGACTGCTAAGAGTCAGCCCAGGTCAGACAGGAGACAGATGAGCACAGGCTTCAAACAACTGTATTAATCAGGGTTTTCTAAAGGAACAGAACTGATAGAGTGAGAGACAGAGACAGTCAGAGAGAAAGGGAGAGGGGGGAAGGATGGAGAAGGAGAGAAAGAGAGAGAAAGTTTGTGATTGATTGCAGTGTCTAACAGCTAATAGGCTGTGGCCTGGATAGTCCAACAATGGCTGTCTCCCCAAGGAAAGGCTAAGAATCCCTGAGGTGTTTGCTCCAGGAAACTGGATGTCTCAACAGTCTCAATGTGGTGCTGGAGCCCCAGAAAATTCTTTGAGAGCCGCAGGTCTTCAGTCAACATTGGAATCCCGAAGAAGTAGGTTCTAACACCAGGGAAGAAATGCCTCAGCACCAGATAGATGAACTTGGCAGTGAGAGTGAGAGCAAGCAGACAAAAGGAAAATGCTTCTTTCTTCATGTGATTTTCTATGGATCGCCTCCAGAATGCATGGCCCAGATTTAGGGTGGGTTCCCCACCTCCTGCTAATGATCGGATCAACAAAAGCCTTCACAGGCATCCCTAGCCACCTGAGTTTTAGTTGATAATCAATTTGACAACAAAAATTAGCCATCACAAGTCCACCCTTTGTCAACTTTTGACACACAACAACCTCTCTTTATCATGTTTCAAACTGAAAACAATAACCAGGTTATCATTCTGCCTGACATGATGTAACTATTACAAGTACAACTGCAAATGCATTATGTATTTTAGAATGGGTACTGATGTCCTTCTGAGGGGTCTTTTAGTGTCACATAGGTAAATATGATGGTAACCAATGACATTATCTCAATATGTTACATTACATGATAAACAAAAAAGAAAACACACACATATGTGTTTAATATATGTATGTATGCACAAATATCTTCTTAACAAAATAGGACTGAAGCACTCATGTCTATTAAAATTCTTATTTTTTACAGCAGGTCATATGGCTTTGGCAGTACTTATAACTAACTTCCTCTACTACTAATTCTGTATGTCCTCCACCTTCTGAAAGCACTTCAGCAGGTCTTGGTTCTTTTCCTGGACAAGTCACCCATACCTTGATTCCTAAAGGGTCTGTGCCCTTTGTTATCTTACCTGGACTGGGTTGTTGTACTTTCTTTCCCATTGACTTTAACCATAGGACGTAATAACAGAGATGGCCTAAAGGCTCTTCTGCACTCCAGACATAATCCTTCATGCCTCCACTGTACAGAGGAAATCTAATTTCCCCTGGGTAATCTGGATCAGTCGCCCCTTCTACCACTGTTATTCCTTACTTAGCCTGTTGGTTTAAGGCCATCAGAAGCTCAAAGTAGCCAGGGTGAGTCTGAGCTTCCAGATCAATGAAATGTTTGCTGTGTCTCTCCACAGAAGAGCTCTCCAAACTGAAACCAAAATTTTAGGCCAACAGAACTTAAAGTCACAGGAACAAGAAGCAAAAATTTTCTAGTAGCTCACTCAGGATTATAGTACTTAAGGGAACATTTTCATTTCCACCCCTTAATTCCTGGAACTGTGAATCCTAGTGGGAGAAGTCATACCACATATTAGACATTGATTCAAAGCCTATATTGCCTTCTAAAAGAGAACCCCGCCCTAGCCCTCCAGGGTGCCATTACCTCATTGGTGCTGTAACTGTGTCTTCAAAAAGCAATTTCCATTGCTTCATCAGGCCAGCTGTTTCAAGATGTGGAGAACACGCTAAGACCAATGTATCCCATAAGTGTGGACTCACCTGCCTCCCCTCTCTGGAAACATGAGTTACTTGGCCTGAAGCAACGCTGTGTGGAACACCATGACAGTGGATAAGGCATTCTGTAAGCCTGTGGATGGTAGTTTTAGCAGAGGCACTATGCGCAATAAAGGCAAGTCCATAACCAGAATAAATATCTATTCTGGAAACGACAAAACACTGCCTTTTCTACAAAGAAAGTGGTCAAATGTAGTTAACCTGCCACCTGGTCGCTGGCTGGTCACTGCAGAGAATGGTGCTTTATCTGGGGCTAAGAATTGGTCTCTGCTGCTGGCAGATCTGGCACTCAGCAGTAGCTGTAGCCAGGTCACTCTTGCTAAGTGGAAGTCCATATTGTCAAGCCTGTGCATAGCCCCTAACTTCTGCTACCATGATGACCACTTTGTTTGTGGGCCTACTGGGCATTGACAAGAGTTGGCTAGGAGAGAGGCTGACTGCCCACAGAACAGTCATCCTGTCTACTTGATTATTGAACTGAGCATCTTTTGAAGAGCATTTGCATGGAATACAAGTATCTTCACATCCTTTGCCCATTTGGAGAAATCTATCTACATTCTTTTCCCTAAGTGTCTTTCTCATCAGTTTTCCTGTCACGTTCTTTCCAAGTCCCTGAATATCCAGCCAATTGATTAGCTATAGACCATGAATCAGTGAACAATCACACATCTGACAAATTCTCCTTCCAAAAAAAAAAAAAGTATGACCATGGGTACCGCCCAAAGTTCTGTCTACTGTGAAGATTTTCTTTTTCCGGTGTTTTTCAGAGTTGTCCCAGAAGGGGGTTATGATGCTGCAGCTGTCAACTTCTAAGTGGTGCCTGAATAACATGTGAAGCCATCAGTAAACCAGGTCCTAGCCTTCTTTTCCTCAGTCAGCCAATCATAGGGCATAGCCCATGAGGTCACAGGTGCGTGCTTGGCATCACATAGCATGGTAATGGGACTAGAAACCATGGGTGACTTCTTCATGTGGCTTGCTTGGGTCTTCAGGGCCTACATGGTCCCTATCATCTGAAAATAGATTTCTGCTGTGTGTATCCTCCTCTGTGGCTTGATGGGTCAGATAATACCCAGATCATAGTGGGCGGCTCAGGTCACACAGTAACTTGGTGGCCCATTGTCAAAAATCAGCTTCTACTTCAGCCCAATATCAGGCCAAGAGCTGCCTCTCTAAAGTAGAGTAGTTGTCTACAGATTATGATAGATCCTTGCTCCAAAATCCCAAAGGTCTGTGATTCACCTATAGGAGCCTGCCAAAGCCTCCAAACAGCATCCCTATCTGCCACTGACACCTCAAATACCACCAGGTCTCCTGGATCACATGGTCCAAGTGGTAGAGCACCTGCACAGCATCCTGGACCCATTGGAAGGCCTTATGTTCCAGGCCCCACACAAAGCTTCTAAGTCACTTGATATGTGAATTGGAGTAATATACCTACATGTTTCCTCTAGAGATGTGACAAAGATTTAGGATGATCCCACAACAAATAATCCAATCAAGAAAATGGCCAGGTGCTTGGGTTTTCTTTGATTCTAGATTTAGTGAAGTTGACAACTATGATTAATCATAGAAGGTGATGATTTACAAAAACTGCATGGATGGTACTTACCTTAGTTAGGTTTCAATTCATGTGATATAATATCATGACAAAATAAAAAATAAAAAAACTTGGAGAGGAAAGAATTTATTTGGCTTACATGTCTATGATCACATAGTCAGTCACTGAAGGAAACCAAGGCAGGAACTCAAACAAGGCAGGGATCTAGAGAAACTTATGCAGAGGCCATAAAAGAATGCTGCTTAGTGGTTTGCTCCCCATAATTTTCTCATATGCCCCAGGACCGCCTTCCCAGGGTGGCACTGCCCCCAGGGTCCTGGGTCCATCCACATCAACCTATCAAGAAAGTGCTCCACAGGCTTGCCTATAAATACCTGATGCATTTTGTTGGGCAGCTCAGCTCAGGAGAGAGTCTCTTCTCCAGAAGTGCTTACACAACCTTGGGGATGTATCTTGTAAGCCTTGTGATTTGTGACCTTGTAAGCAACTTGAGTCATGTGAGTCTCATTTGCTTCTTGAGCCTTATATGCTTTCCTTTGTTTCTTGCATTTTGCCTGATGGCCTCTTCCAGGATATTCCCTGAGCCTTAGACAGCATAGTGAAGGGTGTGGACGTCTGCTTATTTCCTCAACCTGCAGCTAAGCATTAGGCCACTAGGCCACAGCAGTAATAACTGAGTCTTAGAATTCTGAGCAGTTATAACTCTCTGCAACTACCCCTGTCCACTGGCGGCGGGTGGGGGAGTGGAGGGAGGAATCTAACAGCAGAGGTAAATGTATGTCTTCTTGTGTATACCCCTTAGCTGCTGTCTTTACCGTCCTTGCAGATGCATGCTTAACAAGTCTGTGAGATACCCATGGGTTAGAATTATGTGATAGCTAGTTTTGATGCCAACTTGACACAAATTAGGGTCATTGGGGAAGAAGGAATCTTAATCAAGAAAATGCTTCCATAAGGTTGGCTGTAGGGCATTTTCTTGATTAATGATTCATGTGGGAGGGCCCAGCTCACTGTGGGTGCTGCTCCCCCTCTACAGGTGATCCTAGGTAATATCAGAAAGCAGGCTGAGTAAGCCAGGAACAAGCAAGCCAGTAAGCATCACTTTTCCATAGCCTCTGCCTCAGTTTCTGCCTCCAGGTTTCTGCCTTGAGTTCTTTTCCTGGCTTCACTGCATTATAGACTTACAAGCTATAAGGTGAAATAAACCCTTTCCTCTTCAGGTTGCTTTTGGTCATGATGTTTTATCACAGCAATTGAAACCATAACTAAGTCAAATTATATACAGAAACCTTTTTACAGAGAATAGGTATAATCTCTAAAGGCCTGTGGTAGTATCAGTGGTCTTGACTATCTAAGGGGAAAAAACTTTAGCAAGGCCCAATAAAGAGTGAAACAAAACTATCGCTTGTATGAGGTGCTTCTTCAAAGAGCAATGTGTAGGGAAGAAGTTGGTAGATGACACCTAGGTACAGTCTGGCAGAGTCTCCAAGGAACCTTTGGAGAAAGTGATTAAAAGCTAGTAGAAGAAACAGAGAGTACCTGAATAACTTTACTTTCAGTAGCATAAGAAAGCAGAGAACTTTGTAAAGCAGGAGGGAAAATCCATACTTTATCAAAAGGTTTGGCTTGGTTTGGGGACTTCCTAGCTTACAGAGAAAAGGTGCATCAATTAGGTGGCATCATGGGACACAGCTAAAGATTAAAATCAAAAGACCTACTGTAGGATCAGGGGTCTTAGTAATGAATACTTTAAAGATCAGATAAAATTAAAATACTGACGTGAGACAGGTGGACAAAAGGAGACACTGGATTTGCACTTGGTGTGAAAAGCTTTAGTACTCCACTTCAAACAGAGCCCTTCTGGCTTGCTGTCACAAGCGGGAAGAAGGTCCCTGTCCAAGAGCAAGATAATAGTGACA
This sequence comes from Psammomys obesus, assembly GCF_907164565.1. Lineage (NCBI taxonomy): Eukaryota > Metazoa > Chordata > Mammalia > Rodentia > Muridae > Psammomys > Psammomys obesus. The sequence goes on from NW_026596064.1 coordinate 758,328, forward strand.
ACTGGAAACAGGGCAACGTGGTATAAAGCAGCCAGGAGAACAGGTTGGGCTTGGAATAACTCCAAGATGCTACTCTTCAAAAAACAGCCAGGAGAACAGGTTGGGCTTGGAATAACTCCAAGATGCTACTCTTCAAAAGATCGCTGTTGAGTTGGTAGCCCAGCATCCATTAATTTCTGCTTTGCCACTGTTGTCACACTCCTGGAGAACACGGGCCGGCCAAGTTGTTAAGACTGCCTAATCACAGCCTGCTGAGAGTTGGTAACAACGGACACTGTAGGAACTTACATATTTTTAAATTTGAGCTTTCTTTATCCTTGAGAATTGCATACAATGAAATATGATCATATCTACTCTCCCCATTTCCACCCTCCAATTCCCTCCATATTTCCCTAACAGCATGTCTACCTCCAAACTTTCCTGTAAAAAAAAAAAAATGTAGTTATGATCAAAAACCATGTACTGCCTGCATGGGCACAGGTATCCACTGGAGCATGGGAATCCTACCAATGGCCACATCCTCAGAGAAAAAAAAAAAAAAAAGTAGGAACTAGTGGTCAGACAGCTGCCCAGCAACAGACAGATAGGGCAAGACACTCTAGGAAGATTAAAGTACTTTCCACAGGAACATTCAAGATGCAATCCTCCTGATACTCCTCCTTCTCTAAGATAAAGATGTTCTGGGCTTTCTCCTGTTGGGGGGAATTGTTCATTGCAAGTATCAAATCTCCTAGGTGGGGGTGGCAGTTTCAATGAGAATAGTCTCCATAGACTCATATATTTGAATGCTTGGTCACCAGTTGGTAGAACTGTTCGGAAGTGATTAGGAGGTGTAGCCTTGTTGGAGGAAGTGTGTTACTGGAGGGTGGGCTTTGAGTTGTTTTAAAACCCCACACCAGGCCCAGGCTTTCCTCTCCCTCCCTCTCTGCTTGCAACCTGCAGAGCAGATGTGAGCTCTCAGCTACTGCTCCAGCACCAGGCCTGCCGGCCGACACATTCCACACCATTTTGATCATGGACTAATTCTCTGAAATTGTAAGCGAGCCCTTTTAAAAGTTGTCTTGGTCATGGTGTTCTCTCTCAGCAATAGAACAGTAACTAATAGGGCTCTATCAACATGAAAACACAACTCTCACCTCAAGCAGAATAAGAAATAGATAAAAGCTAAGTTACTCCAAATTCCATGTTCCAATGTGGAAGGAGTTTCATGATGTTTTTATAGAACAGAACAAACAAAGCCATAAGTCAAAGCACTTTTCAAAAACAGTGGTGGAAACAAATATTAAGCATGTGATTCCAGAAAAGCTGCCAGCCCTCACCTATGGGTCTCTATATCAGTGACATTTAGCCTTTTGGTCAGTGATTTTTATTTGTTAGTTAGGGAATGTTAGGTCCAACACAAAGGGCAAGAAATGGCTATGTAGGAGGTGAAAGATAGACCGAGACAAATAATGGAAGTTTTAATCACACAGCATTTGCAGACACACACATTTCTTTCCAGATATTCTTTATCGCAGCCCTAAGTCACTGTGCAGTCTTAGAAAAAAAGAGAAAAATTCTAGTTCCCAAGCATCAGGCTCTTCTTACACTGACTGGTCCATCACTTCATGGAAAGGAGTTAAGATACCTTCAGGAATGGAGGCATCGAAGATATCCAATTCATACGAAAAAACACCAAGGATTTGTCCATGGGCTTGGTAAGTGTGAACTGTCCCATATTGGGGACATTCAATCTGCCTGTGCCAGTCACCTCCTTCCTCAGTCAGAGCCACCTCTCTGGACAGAAGACTGAGAGCTCAGTCTTCTCACACTGAGAGCAGGGACAGGTGCCCTCCTACCATTCATCTCTCCCATTCTCATTTTTTGCTTTGCAGAAGGAATTAGGGAAATTTGGGGTGTAAGCAAAACAGAGACGAGAGCCTCAGGCTATGGGGAAGCACAGACAACTCTCAGCATCTAAGCCCAAGAACCTGAGGGTCGATCACATCCGGCCATGAAGAGGTCTCCTTTTTTTTATTATTTCTTCTTTCTCAAAACGGTTTTTATTGTTTTCTCTCCCGAAATAAAAAAAAATTAAAAAAAAAATTTCTTTCAAAATTTAAAAATTCTTTTAAAAGTTTCCACCAAAAATAATCTTTTTAATTTTTTATTAAAATATCGGGGTTTTTTTTGACAGGAGTCCACTGAGCGCATTTGAAAAACTCTAACTAGCAGTGTTTTCAAAGCAAAGACTCATGACCAAACCTTTGGCAGAGTACAGGGAATCATAAGAAAGAAGGGGAGTTAGTCTGATGAGGAAAGGATAGGAGCTCCACAAGGACCAAACATATCTGGGCACAGGGTCTTTTCTGAGACTGACATGCAACCAAGGACCATGTATGAATGTAACCTAGAACCTCTGCTCAGATGTAGCCTGTGGTAACTCAGTAACCAATTGGTTTCCCATAGTGAGGGGAACAAGGACTATTTCTAACAGGAACTCAATGACTGGCTCTTTGGCCTCCCCACCCCCCAAGGGAGGAGCAGTCCTGTTAGGCCACAGAGGAGAGCTTTGCAGCCAGTCCTGAAGATACCTGATAAAACAGGATCGGATGAATGGGGAGGAGGTTCCCCCTATCAGTGGACTTGGCAAGGGGCACGGTGGAGATGAGGGAGGGAGGGACTGGGAGGGAATGAGGGATCGGGACATGGCTGGGATACAGAGTTAATAAAATGTAACTGATAAGAAAAAAATAAAATTAAAAAAAATATCGGGGTTTTTTTGCAAATAGATAGATATAGATATAGATCGGAATTTTTCTGTTCTTTTAATTTCAATGAAAAATTCTAAAAATAAAACTTTTTTTTACAATACAAAGTTTTTCTTCTGGGGACCCTGCATTTCTTGTTTCCCGGAGACAGGTAGGAGGGCGACCTCAACCATAACGGAAGTCCCCATGCTAACCTGGCGGTGGCCTCTCCCAACCTGGGAACTGTCCCCATCACCTGGAATTCCCCACTGCTAACCTGGAAGGAGGTCTTCTTTTTAATAGGCCTGAAGCCCTTCAAGACAATAGGCTGATAATGTGGAGGGGAAAGAGGTGCCCCTGATTGAATTCTCCCTCTTGCTTTCAGAGAAAGCAAAGGTTCAAGATGTTCCTGATTTCCTCCTAGCCTTTCTCTTGTGAAATAGGAAACACTTAGATCCTCAGAGCCTCAAGTGAAAGGTCCTGGGGTTCTGTTGTTGTTGTTAATAGGAAGGAAGGTACTTATGTTTTTCAAAATGTTGTCTGCTTCCTTTTGCAAGACACACAAACTGACTGTGGGTACACTGAAGTCTAGCCCATGAGGATATCAGGTTAGACACTGGTAAAGGCATATACTTCTGTTGGCTTGATCACAGGGGCTGGCTACTCACTCACAACCTTAGAATGTTTGGAGATATAAGAAGGTGACCCTTCAAAATCAAGTGTTGTGTTTATGATAACATTCCTTCAAAAGAAAAAAAAATGTTTTCTGTCTCTTGCCAACTCCAGTTCCTGGTTCATGTCCCAGCAGGCGATAAGGTTCATTTGGACAAATCAATATAGATTATTAGGAGGCCAGATAGGTCTAGCCTGTCACTGCTGGACTCCTCCACAACTCTACATCAAGTAGCAGCATGCAATGGAAGGAGAAAACCGCCTTTTGTGCATACATTCTATTGGTAAATTGTCTTGCTCTGTATAAGCTCCCTGACTAAAAGTCTCTCAACCAGTAACTTCCTGTAATAGTTTTCTCAGTTGATTTCTGGGGTATGTTGTGAACACAGATTTGAGCAGTTTCCTATGTATCTGCCAATTTCATTTGCTACTTACACTCATTCAAAATCACAGTTGTGGATAGATCACTCTCTGGACTGTATAAAGCAAAAAAAAAAAAAAAAAAAAAAAAAAAGACTGACTTGTGTTTTTTATTGGGCTTATCTGGAAACTTTACAAAAGCTCATAGTTTAACAGTATATACACCTGTATCATTAATTTATCACATTATGTTATATATGCAGTTTGGGTTCAACTTTCTTTTAATAAAATTTAAGCCAGATGTGGTAGTGCATGCCTTTAATCCCAGCACTCTGTAGGCAGATTCTGGTGGGTATCTGTAAGCTTGAAGCCAGTCTGATCTATACATATTATCTACCAATAGAATATCCAGGAATCCAGTTCTTGTTCAGCCCACAGGTGAATTTCTCTGATGGTCTTCAGCATACACTAGAATCCCAAAAAAGTAGGCTCTAATACCAGAGAAGGAGTGGGCTTGTCCAGTGAGAACAGGGCAAGAAGGAAAAGAGCAAAGGCTTCCTTTCCATGTTCTTTATTTAGGCTGCCATCAGAAGGGGTAGCCGAAATTAAAGGTGGATCTTTCCACCTCAAAAGATCCAGATCAAAAGTGGGTCTTCTCACTCCAGATGATTTAACTAAGAAAACACTCCCTCACAGGTGCACCCAGACACTTGGGTTTTAGTTAACTAGAGGTATAGTCAAGTTGACAACACGACCAAGAATAGCCATCACAGCATCCAAGGTCAACTAAAACCCAGTGACCTACAAGATGTCTCTGAAAATAACCTGCAGCTCTGGTGAGTCATCTTTCCTCTTGTTCAAGGAGGCCTTTGAGACCCCACCGGGCACACTCTAACCAGTGTCCATTCTATTAGGAGGGTCAACACAGAAGAAATTTTTCCTCCACATTTCCAAGTGATATTCTGAGGCCTTTGACCTATCCTCACATAAATGGGACAACTGGTGAAAAGAAGGCCAGCCGGAGAAGCCTCTGCCTCCTCTCAAGCCCACATGGCCCTGAAGACCAGATCCTCTACTGACCTTAACAATAAAAAAGAAAATCATTAATTTTGGCCACTTTATGCTGTTAAACACCCAACAGAAAAGTATAACCAAAAAATGTAAAGGACTGACATGTTTAACAGTTTAGGGAATCACACTCCCCAGTGTGGTAGCTTGAAGAGGTCTGGCCCACACAGACTCATGTGTTCGAATGCTTGACCCATAAGCTCCTCCTCCAGCACCATGTCTGCCTGCATGCTGCAGGCATGATGATAATGGACTAAAGCTCTGAAACTGAACTGTCAGCCAGCCCCAATTAAATGTTTTCTTTTATAAGAGTTGCCTTGGTCATGGTGTCTCTTCACAGCAATAAATCTCAATTTAAGACACGAGGCATTAGACTTAACTCTATATGAGATGTTATTTAGACAGCTATTTCTTTCTAATAATTTTCTTCTTCATAAGAGAATGCAGCACAAATATAAGATATTATGATGTTGGCACAGATCAACACTGGAACACCTACCTGTAGCTGAGTAAAACAGGTCCATCTACTTAAACACCAAGGCCAAATCTAACTGCATTTGTCAACTGTGGAACACCCTTTCTCTACAAGATCGTTTCTCACAGCTGCATCATGTCCTCCTGCACTCCATGTTCCCTGATGAAATGAGGCTACCAGATATTGTTGTCAAGCTTAGAGGACTGTGAGAACTATTCAAAAAACCCAAATGGTGGTTCTCTGGGATATCTTACAAAACAACACCAAAGGGATTATATTTCTCTCTCAGATGCTGACATCTGGTTATGCTCTCAACAAGAATGAAATCTAGATTTCACTGAAGTTTGGCCCATAGTGTCAACTTGGTACACTGGCAAGGGCACCTATTGCAGGGGGGGCACTGCCAATAAAATTTATTATTTTATTTTACTTTCCTTATAGTTTTCAGGAATTTGCTCTCACATGTAGGAGAATGATGTCATGAACAGCTTATTACACAGAGATTGCAATTACGCTTTGACGATTTGACATGTCAAACAAAACTTATGTGAATCAGAATATAGAAAAAACATATTTCAGCCAGGCGTGGTGGCACATGCCTGTAATCCTAGCACTCGGGGAGGCAGAGGCAGGCAGATTGCTGTGAGGTTGAGGCCAGCCTGGTCTACAAAGTGCATCCAGGACAGCAAAGGCTACACACAGAAACCCTGTCTTAAAAAACCAAAATCCAAAAAACAAAAAAAAAAAGTAAACAGACCATTTCTCTGATTTAGTTCCTCAATGTTCCATCTGAGGTTAAGATTATTAAGACCCAATGGTCAGTTTTTTTATTTCAAGCTAACAGATACAAAGCTCTACAAACTCCTAAAGCAGACAAATCCATTGCCTTAAAAATACGCATTCCTCAGGGAGGCAGAGGCAGGCAGATCTCTGTAAGTTTAAGGCCAGCCTGGTCTATAGAGCAAGTTCCAGGACAGCAAAGGTACATGGAGAAACTCTGTCTTGAAAAACAAAAAAATAAATAATAAACCATACAATTCTTGTGTATAAGGGCTGTGAAAATATCTTCAACTTGTCAATAAATAGGAAAATTCACATCAACGACTTTTTTGGATGTGTCTCAGAGGAGGATATTCCCTTCCTCTGATATGGGTTTCTTCAAGACATGATGGAAAATTCTTTTGATTCTACTTTTGACAGGGCTACCATTTTATTACATGTATTTAGCAGATGCATGGTATGGAAAACACCCAAAGGAACCATGCCATCATCAGATAGCTGCTCTTCATCCCAGGCCTTAACCACCAAATTCTCCCGCAGAATTTAGTGGTTATTTATTAATATATAAATTAATTATATATTAATATATGTATTAATATATAATATAAAATTATATATTATATTGAATATATAATTTTTTCAATTATATATTCAATTATATATTCTTCAATTATCTATTCAGTATAGAATTGAATATATATTCCTAAAATATATTCAGTCCAGATAATGCTAATTGTATTTATGTTCTCAGGGCTGGCTATTTGGCACCGGACAATCAACTGTTGTGCTTTTCCCTGGGGGAGGCCACCTCTCCTGTTCCCAGCTTTCCTCAGTTGCCTATGTTCTTTGTGTAGAAGTGAGGCCTCCTGGATTTTCCTCTGTCCAGTTTGCTATGTTCGTGTATTTTTCAACTTAAACATTAAAATGTAGGAGTTCCTAATTGGATACCTTCCTCTCTCTCTCTTTCTCCTTCTCTTTCCCTCTCTCTCCAAGATAAAGACTTAGTGTTTTTTTTGTTTTTTCCTGGTGGAGGGAACTATTTAGAGGACCTGTCAAATCTCCCATTGGGGAGTGGGGTTGAGCAGGCTCCTATGGTGGGAACCAATCATCTCCCCTTTGTCTGTCAGGCTTATCCAAACCCCAACCATATCCCAAACTAGCCAATTCTGAGGGGGAAAGAAAATTTACAACACCCTCAAACTTATCAAAGGTGGGGCTCTGCCAGACAAACTTGGATTCCAGATCTGGATCCCCTTCCCCACTAGGGAAGTATGTCTCTCTGTGTGCTTTGTCTGTTCATCTGTGCTTCTGCTTTCAATAAAACTTGGCTGAGTGCTGAGACCTTGCTTCTCCTGCCTTTTCAGTCTTTAAATAAGCAGATAGAATGAATCTGTTCCTGCAACCCGAGATGACATCACCACAATGGCATCATAATGACTCTCCCTCCCCAGAAGCTATCAATTGCCAATATCTCTTCAGGAAGGGGTGAGTCCTCAAGAGCAACTCCCCATCTATGCCAGGATTTTGACTGGTTTGGCCATGATCAGGTCATGTGCAGGTAACCAAAGCTGCTGTGAGATCATGAGTGCATTGGCCGTGTCATGTCTAGAAGACAGTATTTCACAGCACTCTTCCCACATCCTCTCCTCCAGTGTTCTTCAGCCTTCATGGAGTAGGGAGGCAGAGAACAATATCTGATTTAGGGCTGAGCACTCAGTCTCTTATTCTCAGCACTTTGGCCAGGTACGCATCTTGTATTGACTGCAAAAACAAACATTCTCTGACCAACATTGGGAGAAGTTCAAGTTCAGGAGTGAAAACATAAATACTTAAAAGGCAATATGACAGCCTGACTAGTTAGTGAATTAACAATAGCAGGTTCTACCCAGACATAGAAGTTTAGGAAGAATCACAGTGGCAGACATGAAATTTCCTCCTGCGGAGCAGGACTCAAATCCAATCAGAAATAGTAGTTGCTCTGTGACAGTTTGCCAGTGGGTGAATCTTGTCTGTCATGTCAATAGTGTAACAGCTCTGAGTTAGACTATCAACACCTTTTCTTTCCTCAGAAGTCTACACAGTATCTTCAGGCACAATGAAAGCTATCCAAAAGAGAGGAAGTTTCCCAGCCTGACCGAGATGATTTCTATGCAGTCTGCATTCAGCATGTGGGAGTTTCAGCAATAGGATCTTACCATGTGGTGATAGGGTGTATCTGACAGCAAAGGCAATAACCAGCACTGTTTAAGCTACTTCTGAACCTTCCCCACCAATAACTCCTTAGGAGGTATCCCATGTCTTGCACTACAATTTTAACTTAATAATCCATGTGTTGTTACCATTCAGGTTAATTCCATTCAAACTCTTTTCACAGTCATGTTTTGGAATTACGTTAATAATTAGTGGGTTTTCATAAGGATTTTACATATCTCCTTAGTTGTGGTTAAGCCACCAGCCACAGCTTTTCTCTCTTGTCCCCTCACTCCCATTCTAGTTTAATCCTTTAGTTTCAAGCATTTCCCCTCTCCTTTATAGCCATGTTTTCTACTATATTTTCAATTATATTTTAGTTGGGTTGTGACATAGACGACTTCCATGTGGCTTTTCATGCATCCTCACTTTGGGTTACCCTCCCCCAGCCCCTAATTCTCTCCATACTTCTATCCCCTTTCCGGTTTTAGCCTTCCTGCCCCCAAGAATCCACTTTCATACTTTTGTTTTACCTATAACGCTACCCCACTCCTTTATCACTCCCCGCACCCCCACTGAAGGCCCGCTTTTTCTTTTGTGGCTTCTATCTGTGGCTCTAAGTTAATTTCACAAAACAAAATTTTTGAAATTAGAATCACACATGGAAGAAAACATGCAGTATTTGTCTTTCTATACCTGAATTATCACTTTCAGTTAATTTTTTCCTGTTCCATCCATTTACCTGTGGATTTCATTGTATTATTTTTTTTCTTTACAGCTGAGTAATGTTCTATTGTGTATATATACCATATTTTCCTATCCAGCCATCTATTGATGGATATCTAGGTTGATTCCACTTTGCTGTGAAAGTTTTGGTTTATGGTATGTAAACATGTTTTTGTGTGGGATATGGGACTGACTCAGATGGTCCACAGCCACAGACTATTTGCCTTGTGCAGGCTCTGAGAGGGACTCTTTGCCAGCTGCAGGTAGTTTAATTCTGAGGACTCTAAGAGGGAATAAAGGCTAGAGACCAGAGAGTGTCTGAGGAAGAAGAAGGAAGAGGAGGAAGAGGAGAAAGAGGAGGAGAAGGAGGAGGAGGAGGAGGAGAAGGAGGAGGAGGAGGAGGAGAAGGAGGAGAAGGAGGAGAAGGAAGAGGAGGAGGAGGAGGAGGAGGAGGAGGAGGAGGAGGAGGAGGAGAAGAAGAAGAAGAAGAAGAAGAAGAAGAAGAAGAAGAAGAAGAAGGCGGGGCTGGTGCTTCCCGTTTGCTGGTCCTGGTTGCTATTGATGCAGTGTGATGAAAAGTTGGAGATATCCTGAAGTGAGGATTGGGCTTGCCCCAAGGAACCCAACGACCCTAAACAGCAGGAAGCAGCTAAGGAAAACTATGACCCCTCTCCCCACTAACCTTCTTTCACTCCTAGTTGGTGTTGGGGTGTTGAAACAGATTGGGGTAGAAAAGATAGGAAGAGGTATAAAAACCCCAATAAAATAGTTTTAAAAAGTATACCAAGAAGTGGCACCTGGACGTCTGGCTTGGAGTAATGGGAAACTGGGTGTCTAATGCCACAGGGAAGACAGCAGGGTACAGAGAAATGAACACACTGTTTCAGGATACCGGCAAAAGGTTTATTGCAGCTGCTACTGCTGGTCTCTTTCCTGATTTACTCCCAGAGGGGATTCTCTGGTTTTGCTTCATTGCCTTCCTGCATTTCATAAAGAAGGTTGGGAGAATGGTTGAACAACTTGAAAAGCTGCAAGTAGATATGCAGGGGTTTGAGAAACAAACAAACAAGGATGAAATAGGAAAATCAGAAGGTCCACTGAATTCTCTCATTTTAGAAAGGATTGCGGAGTTGGCAGTGTGACCAGAGAATTTGATGATAGAGACTGAAGTGCTTGCTTGGAAAGCAAAAAGTGCCACTGGTAAAGGGAGAACACCTGGTAACTGAGAGCGGAAATTTCCCGCAGGATGAAAGAGGGAAGCAAAGTAGGCTAGAAGGCAGATTGCCACTCTGCCCTGCTCCACACTTTTGGTGTCCAGTTCCCATAGCCCCTGTGTGAGGCAAGGAGCTGTAAGAAGCAGAAAGCGGTACAGGACAAAACAGTTAAAGAGAAGCAGCCCATTTCAAGAAAAAGGTTAATCTTGAGCAAACTGAGCTGCCAGAGGAGCAACCTTCAGTTAAGAGATTACCACCATTAGCTTTCCCAGTAGCCACCAAAAGCCTTAGATATCAAAATGCTTGGTGCTTCAATCTGGCAAATTTGGTTACTTGAAAAGAAATTGTGACCAAGCTTTAAAAGCCTCAGAGCTCAAAATGGCCGGTGTGTTGAATCTGAAAAATACTGTATGATAATGTTCACCAGAGGGAGCAAACCATTTCTGGTAGCGCTGGGTTGTCAGCAAGACCTAGAGTTTGTAGATGCTGTGATAAAAGGGGTCATTTGATTATTGAATGCATGTCCAAGAGAGACATATGATATAACTTCTTGCCATCAGGAAACAGCTTTGGAGTCCTAGCTCGAGTCTCAACAGCAAAAAGTACAAGCCATTCCAGACAGGAGCAGCTGGGAGTTACCAGGATATAGCAGAAACTATCGATCCAAAAAGCTTTTGGTTCTGTGATCATCTCCTTTTAAGAAGGCAACAGCAAGTCTTATATTAAAAAGAAAAGCCATTTTCTTCAACAGAAAGGGGGAAACATTGTGGAAGTTTTGGTTTATGATATGTAAGCATGTTTTTGTTTTAATCGCAGGTGTGAGATATGGGACTGATTCACATTTTCCACAGCAGCAAACTATTTGTCTCCTGCGGGCTCTGAGAGGGGCTTTTTGCCAGCTGCAGATAGTTTGAATCTGAGGACTCTGAGAAGGTAGGTAATAAAGGCCAGATCCCAGAGTGAGAAAGGCCCCAAGAAAGAAGAATGCTGGTGCCTCATTCCCTCCCCACGGCTCCTGGTTGCTGTTGTTGCAGTTTGACAAAAAGAAGTCATCAAAGACATCCTGAAAGGAAGTTTGGACTTGCCCCAGGAACCCATCAACCTTAAATAGCAGGAAGTAGAACTATGGCCCCTTTCCCCACTAACCTACTTTCTCTCCTACCTGGTGGTTGAAAGGGAGTGTGATGGAGAAGGGAGATAGAAGCATAACAAATGAAAATAAAATAGATTTTAAAAAAGTAACACCAACACTCTTTCCTAGCTATTGTAAATAGAGCAACAATGAACACGTGTATGCAAATGTTTCTAAACAAAAAGAATACTGCAGGGAGCATCATGATTTCAAGTTATACTAAAGAGCCATAGTAATATAAAAATATCATAGTGCTGTTACAAAAACAGATTTATCGGCAATGGAATAAACTTAAAATCTACGTGTAAGACCATAGAACTACAATCACATGATTTTTTAAATATGCATTGGAGAAAATACACGATGGTGCTAGAAAAACTGGATTTCAACATGCAGAAAAAGGAAAACATAAAAGCTATGCTTCATTTTACTCTTTTTAAAACAGGAACAATAGAGGGTTTAAGCAGGTCAACAAATCTTTAAATGCTTTAAAATTGACTCTCACTATTAAAAAAAAAATTTTTGGAACATAGCCAAATAAAGACGATACCTTGAACGAGGCACTTCTCCATCTTGATAGACTGCCCTTGAACTGTGACATAAGATAAACCCTTTCTCTCAAGATTCTTTTGCCAGAGTATTTTATCACAGCGACAGAAGAGAAACTAAGACAGTAAGGGTCTCTCCCTCCTTGATGATTAGCTTTAAGAGGCAACATTAGCCTAAGTCTTTATAACAAGCTTAATCAATTGATCTCCTGTTTTTCACAGTCTTTCTTATCTATCAAAAACATAGATATAAAAACTTTCTATCTTTGCTCTTACTACAAGTAGTCTGGTCTAGTGAAATTGCGTTATATGTGTTCATAACTTTTCAGGTATTGTGTTAGGTTTTCCTGGAGGAACAGAACCAACGGAGTGAATATTACAAAGGGGAGGTTATAAGATTGGTTGTAAAATAAAACTTAAAGAGTAATAAAAGAATTGCCATTTGCAAGAGGCTGAGAACTGTGTTCTCATGCTTGGTCCACAAAGCTGAATGCCCAGCAACCCTACTCTGGAGCTGAAAGCTTGAAGGACTCCTGTAGAGGAGGCTGGTCTTCAATCCTCATCTGAAAAAAAAAACGTGTACTCTGCTGTCAGAGAAAGATAGCGCACTCACCATCAGTCGAGCTGATTTTCCTCAGGCTACCTTATAACTGGGCCACTGCTGACAGGTGCTACGCACTCACACAATCCTTCCTGGAAATGCTCCCACAGACCATGCCAGAGGTTTTTATCTAAGTTAACGCCAGATCCAATCAAGTTACCGATCAAGAGTAACCATCACAAGTCCTCTCAGGTCCTAAAGAAACCTGGAGGAAGTCTCAGTGGCTATGGGAAGGGGCAGGGGAGAAGGGAGAGATGGGAGCCAGGTGTGGCAGCCAGGAGGCCCATAGGTACAAAGAATGGGTAACCAAATTGTTGGAAGAGTTCAGGGTAGGGAGGAGGGTGTGCCAGCCAGGAGAGTTCTGTACCAGGTAGGGGCTGAGAAACTACAGGAAGAAATTGGTCCACTTTGTTGTGTTAAATAGGCACCTCAGCCATTTGGCTCAGGTTTGAATCCTAACATCATGAATCAGGGAAGTAGATGTACATTAGATAACGCAAACTGACACTAAGTATAAATTAAACAAGTAAATTGAGTAATTTGAGGTGGGTATTATGCCAGACACCAGGAAGAATCTACCTCACTGAAGTCCCTACCTAAATGGAAAGAGAAGGGGCAGGGAATCGCTGGGAGGACAGTTACAAATCATTTTTGTGCCAAGTTTGTGGGTCAGCCATTTTTGCCTTTAGTTGGCCGCCTTTGGACCCTGATGCCATTGACTCAGCAGGCCAAGAAAGAAGTTGCAGATTTTGCAGGGGTGACAGAGCCTGACTATCAAGAAGGAAAGGGTCCTGCTTTTCCACAGTGGAGGCAAGGAGGAATACGTATGGAGTGTAGGAGAGGCTTTAAGGTGCCTCTTGGTACAGTGTCTTATAACTAAGGTAAATGGGAAGCTCTAACCCAAAGGATGATAAGTGACCCGGATCCTTCAGGAATGAAGGTATGGGTCACCCCCCAGATAAAGAACTAAGACCTGTGAGATATTTGGGGAGGGCGGGGAAAATACGAAACAGATAATGGAATATGTTAGCGATTAAGACCATCTCAGGCCACATGACAAACTAGATTTTAATTGCCATGAATGTTTCTCTTATTTTATTAACGTGTATATATTAAGCAGATATTTGTGTTTTATTTCTTGTGTATAACATTTAACAATATTATATAAGTAGGTTAAGTGGTGTGAAAACTATTATTTTAGCTTATTTAAAGACTAAGCATTCCTCGAGGGATTTTATTATTGTTTGGGGAGAACTGTGGTCACAGTTGCATTAAGCAGAATTGTGACCAGTTATTTTCTTCATTTTAGAAATCAGAATGACAAAGACATGGGTTGACAAGACTGAATAAAAATGAGGACATGACTGTTCCTAGATTTGGTTGAGAAGGGTTTTATTGTCAGTTTGAGGAAGAGTACAGCCAAAGGCTTCTGGAAGAGTCCAGACTAGGCAGAGAAAGTGGTAGACTAAACATGAATAACAGATGTAGCCCGGACATAAGAGAGGGAGAGCACAGAGAGAGAGAGAGAGAGAGAGAGAGAGAGAGAGAAGAGAGGGCAAGGATCAAGAGGCCAAGAGTGAGCCAAAAGACCAAAAGAGCATGTGGGCCAAAATGGCTGGTTTGTATTAGAAAGAGAAGGTGGGAAGAGGGAAGCCAAGTTCAGCCTCTGGGCTGGAGAGGAATGGGACAGGGTGAGAAGTGCTGGGAGGAGCCACAGGCACTGAGACTTGCCCCAGGTTTCTTTAGGACCTAAGAGGACTTGTGATGGTTACTCTTGATCGGTAACTTGATTGGATCTGGTGTTAACTTAGATAAAAACCTCTGGCATGGTCTGTGGGAGCATTTCCAGGAAGGATTGTGTAAAATTAACCCCTTTTTACAGTGTACTTAGGACAATAACTGAACTGTGCTTTCAGCTTTAAAGAAGAATAAAATAGGTAGACAAATACTGTAAGGAAAGTGAGGCAGAGAAGCAGACAGACTGGAGTGGTTTATTGAAACAATGAGGGACCCCAGCCTTTCTGCAGTGTGAAGGCTAAGCTATTCTAGAGAGGCTGGGACATGTATATGCAGACAGCTACCAGGAAGTTACAGCTAGTTTTTGTGGTTGACCAAGCAAAGTGGGTTGGTTTCCATATCTGGGGTATCTCATTTTATCCAGGTGGAACTGAACGGCCAGGTGGGGCTGAGCCATTCTTTATGGCTAGCAGCTATTGTCCAGCACACAAAGATAAAGAAGATAGAAAAAGAGTGGAGGTAGAAATATCAGACTTTCATCCCATTCTCAGTTGCCTTGTAGCCCCAAATGAGATCCTATTTTGTCTATGTTTCATATACAGCTTCCTGAGTTCACATTGGAAAATATAGCCATTTTGTTAAGAGAGTTTAAGACCAGCTTGGTCTACATAGCAAGTTCCAGGACAGTCATGTCTCAAAAAAAGAAAAGAAAAAAAAGGCAGAAAAGAAAAAAGAAAGGCGAGAGACAGTACTCAAAGAGGCAAGCAGATTGCTTGCTGCTGAGTTTGAGGCCAGAACAGCCAGTCCTACACAGAGAAACCCTGTCTCAAAACACCAAATAAATAAATAAATCTTTTTAAAAAATGAGAGAAGTTTTCTAAATTTTGTAAGAAAAAATAAAGTAGTAACTATCAAGTAGGAAAATGATATAAGAATTACAATATATATTTTTGCTAAGAAATTTTTTAATGAAAAGAAATAGACCACCATCCTAACAGAAGTTTATAGAAAGGACAAACTTTACTCTTTTTTTTTTTTTTTTTAGATTTATTTATTTTATGTATGGGAGTGTTCTGTCTGCATTTACATCTTCGAGAAGAGGGAATTAGTTCACATTATAGGTAGTTGTGAGCCACCATGTGATCACTGGGAATTGAACTCATGACCTTTAAAAGAGCAGACAGTGCTCTTAACTGCTGAGCCATCTCTCCAGCCCCCAAACTTTACACTTGATCTGGAGCAAACACATACTAATACAGAAAGTGCATTTGGTTTTTATTCTACTGTAAGTGGCTGGGGTCCAACCTTTGAATCTCACTCAACTGGCTAGTCTAAAAATGAACTAGTGCATAGGAAATGAAGGTAGAAAGGGAAAGAGTCACTGCCCAGGCCATCAAATTCCTAGAGCAGTGGGCCTTGAAGTAAACAAAGGTTTTCCTTGGTGGATTAAAACTTTTCAAGTCTTAAATGGTGAGGGAGAAAAAAAAGATCTGGTTTGTTTGGTTGGTTGGTTTTTGAGGCAGAGTTTCTCTGTGTAGCCTGGGCTGCCCTGGACTCACTTTGTAGACCAAGCTGTCTTCGAACTCATATAAATCCAACTGCCTCTTGCCTCCCTGAGTGCTAGGATGCACTAGACATGCACCAATGTGCCCAGCCAACAGAAAGATCTTAATTCTCTGTCTTAAACACAAGTTTTATAGTATTGGATAGAAAAGGTTCATATTTGATAATTATTACATATGTCTGAGAGTTTTGCCTGCACGTACATGTGTCTGTGCACCTGTCAAGCATGCCTGACACCTGCAGAGGCCAGGAAATAGCATCAGATCCCTTGGGACTGGAGCTACAGGCAGTCGTGAGCTGCCATGTGGGTGCTGGGAATAAAGACTGGGTTCTCTGCAAGCGCAGCCAGTGTTCTTATCTGCTGAGCTAACTCTCTAGCCCCAAGATTTTTTTTTTTTTTAATAGAAATGCTCTTGGATAAGAAAGAATTTTAGATTGTAAATTAGTTTTGTCCTAAAGTAAAAGACTTTTCCTAGATGGGAAAGGAAAGATGAGACTACAGCTGGAAGTTAGGGTACCTGATAAACAGGTTATGAAAGTCACACCTTAATATCCGTAAAATGTGACCTACTATATGAATTTTTAATTGTGTCTATGACCTTAAGTCCTATAGACTGGTGGTTAAATGAACAGGCGGCTCTAAGAAATTGCCAACATTGTCTAAAGCTTTCTGTTTCCTTAGCCAAAGACACCCCCATCCCTTCTCCTAAAAATACCTTCAGTCTTCTTATACAACTATTGGGCATCCTATTTAAAAAAAAAAAAAAAAAGGCAAATCTGGCTGTGGTGATGCATGCCTTTAATCCCAGGACTTAAGAGACAGAGGCAGGTGGATCTCTGTGATGTCAAGGACAGCCTGGTCTACAGAGCACGTGCCAGCACAATCAGGGCTACACAGAGAAATTGTGTCTCAAAAAAACCAGAAGTGCTGGGATTAAAGGCACGTGCCACCACGCCTGGCTCGAAATTTTTAAATATTTTATATTTTTAAGAGAGCTTTAAAAATTGAGAACTGGTTACAGAATCAGCTCAGTGAGCTGTCAGATGAAGCACTAGAGGAATGACGGCTAAAATTGAGTGGTTTTGTCAATTAAAACACACCATATCTGAGTCCTGGAAGGAATGGATCCTATCAGGTACTTCTAACTGACCCTGTACTGCAAGACTTCAGAAGATGAGCTCTTAGATTTGTATTTCACACCTCAGACTTGGGCCAGCTCCTTCTGAGAACACAGCTATACGAATGGAATGTCAGCACAGGGCACTTCACTGGGGCATTGTCTGTGAATCCTTGGCTGAAATGCAGGATTTCTCACCTGGGAAGGAAGCCATTGACTGTTGGTACCAAACACATCTGCTCCAGCCTCCTGCCTGGGCCTGAGACCCAGCTGCAGGCTCTTGCTGTGAACCCCTCCAATCTCTAGGGGGCTGGAAGAAGACACTGTCACTTCTGCCACGTGCTCTCTGATTCCCAGGTGTCTGTGGCTGGTCCTGGAGCATGAACCCTCCTGTAATCCTCCTCACCCCTGCCATGCTATTGTCCCTCTCTCTGTCTGTACAACTCTTACAATATGCCCTTCATCCCTTAGTGATCCATCTCAGAGTCTTCTTAAACCATCCTACTCCATCCGAACCCTAACACTCACATGGATGCCAGAGAACCTGGGTGACACTGAGCTTCAACTGCATCAGCTGAGTGCCTTAGCAAGTAGACTGAAAACCTCTCTAACATTTAGTCGTGAGGACTGTCCTCTCATTAGTCATGTTTTTGTTAAAAATACTTTACTAACCTTATCTGAATAGTGTTCTTAAAAGGATTCAAATTTATTAGTTTCATAAAAAAAAAAAAAATTCTTTCATTATTCGGTATCATTTGGACTGTTTTCAATTCCAGTTTTTTTTTTTTTAATTGGCAAAGACTTACTTTAAATCTCCCAAGAAGAATTCATTTTGTGGTACATCTTAGATCTAAAACTAAACTTCTTCCAAGTAAGAAGAGCCAAGCCCAACCAATTGGATTACTGTGTTACTGTTGATAATAAACATATTAAGAAATAGTTGTGGGCACTCATGGGAGCAGGCCCCGTACCTGGCCTGGGCAGCACAGGAGAACTGGCCCTGGGGTGTTGGGGTGTGTGGATGAGCTTGCTACAAGGGCTTGAGTGAGGGAGAGCCAACCACACCTCTTTGTCTGCTATGCAATGCAGTGGTGAGAAGAAAAGCCCCCCTCCCCTCTCTCATCCCTTGCCACCTACGGCACCTCTAGGGTCATGAGAGTGGGTCATGAGAGTCCTGTCTGTTACACTTGCAACACTCAGGAGGGCAGGCCCTGCACCTCCCCTGAGAAAAACACTTATCTCTGAAGAAAGCAGAATGATGTTAGGAGTGATTTAATCACTACATTCCTGAAGCAAAACAATCGTAGATGTCTCCTAGGTCCCTGGGCTATCTATTCTCAGGTTCTTGACATCTGAGCAGTTCTGAGAATGGGTTCCATCTCATGAAGAGGTCCTCCCAGCAAAACACATAGTGGTTGATTATTCTCATACGCTTTGTACCACTGTTGATCAAAGTGTACTTTGCAGGCAGGTCACTGTTATATATCAAAGGGTTTGTAGCAGGGGTGTTTACATTCCCCTCTGGAAACCAGCAGAGTACCTTTTAGTACCATGGATAGTCAAGAGAGACGAAGGCTCTAGGTAGGCGCCAACTGACTTCTCCATGTTCACTGAGCTTTTAGACACTAAGCTTTTTATACTGTTGGATTTGAGTTTTTGCTTTGATTTGATGGTAACTTTGCCCCGTTACTTCCCTCCTTGTGGTAGTTTGAATAGGAATAGCCTCAATGGGCTCTTATATTTGAATGTTTGGTATTTAGGGAGTGGTACTACTTGACAGGGATTAGGAGGTGTGGCCTTGTTGAGAAGGTGTGGCCCTATTGGAGGAAGTGTGTCACTGGGACTGGGCTTTTTGTTTTCAAATACTTAGGCTGGGCCTAGTGTCTTTCTCTATTCCAGCTTCTTTCGAATCCAGATGTAGATGTTTCGGCTACCTCTCTAGTATATGTCTGCCTGCACACTGCCATGCTTCCTGCCATGTTGATAATAGACTGAACGGCTGAACCTGTAAGCAAGCCCAAATTAAGTGCTTTACCTTATAAGAGTTGCCATGGTCATGGTGTCTTTTCATAGCAATAGAACACTGACTAAGACACTCAGAGTAGGAAAGTATTCAGCTTGCTTTTTGTATTATAGGCAACCACAGCTGAGAGACTTTGGCGTTTTAAAGAGATCTTGGACTTGGTTCTGACTGTTTGTTTTAGTTTGTCTGCATAGCCATGGCTGTCCTGGAACTAGCACTGTAGATGAGGCTGGCCTTAAACCTGGAGGTCTGCCTGCCTCTGCCTCCCAAATGCTGGAATTAAAGGTGTGTGCCACCATTGCCCAGACCTAAGTGTCAAAATTTATTTAAAACTGGGACTTTTAAAAGTTGAGCTGTGTTTCATATTGTAATATTAATATTAACATGAGACCTTGGGGACAACCAAGAAAGTAAAGGTTATGGTTCAACTTTGATGTGTTTGTAACATCAAGTTGACAGTGTGCTGGCTGGGTTTTTTTGTCAAGTTGATACTAGCTAGAGTCAGTCATCTGGGAATAGGAAATGTCAACGGAAGAACTGCCTCCCTCAAACTGACCTGTAAGCATCTAGGAGACATTTTCTTGATTAATGGTTGATGGGGGGAGGGTAGATCACTGTGGGCAGTGCCACCTGCTGGACTGTATTACAAAAGCAAACTAAGCAAGCCATGGGGCACAAGCCAGTACACAGCATTCCTCCGTGTTCTCTGCTTCACAAAAATACAACTGCTTTTTCCTCTTTTTTCTTTCTCTTGTCTATCTAAAATTCATACTCATATCATGACGGTTGGTAAGTTTAATATCATAAATTTATTAGTTAATGGCACCTCTTTAATGACCACTCTCCTGAACACTCAGCCTCATCTTTACAGATTCTAGGAATCCGATCCTTCCTAAAACCTTGGAACATAAAAAAATACTCAGCTTCTATATGCATAAAATATGAAGCTAGAAAAACAAGGGAAACTATAAACTGAGATTCCCTCCTCCAGAGGCCACACCTGTTCAAGATTCTCAGTCTAACTGACTGATTAGAACTACTAAAATGAGCCTTTAATCCCAGTAGAGACAGGCAGATCTCTGTAAGTTCAAGGCCAGCCTCGTCTACATAACAAGTTCTAGAGCCAAAGCTGCATAATAGAGAAACCTTGTAACAAAAAGACAAAAAGAAAAAGAAGAAAAAGAGAATGAACAACAACTACCACCATGGTAGAGAGTGGAATGTTGTGTATCTGGACCCAAGTTATTTACTTAGTTTTATTTTATGCATATCAGCATTTTGTTGACATGTATGTATGTGTATCCCATAAACCAGCAGAGACCAGGGAGAGTACTGGATCCCCTGGAACTGGAGCTACAGATGACTGTGGACCACCATATGAGTACTGGGAACCAACCCCAGGTCCTCTGTGCTCTTAACCACTGAGCCATTTCTCAAGCTCCCAAACCCAAAATATCTTGAGCTATCATTAGCCCCTTTAATAGCCATTCACTGCTGACCTCTGTGGAGGGCACAAAGTCCTTCAAAGAAAGAGCTGTATAACCTGTTTTCTACCCAGAAGGCTGGGAATGGATGTGGTTAATAGTCTGGTGAGCTCTGTGCTACCTGTATGGCCAGGTTACACCTACCTCTCTCAGACCACTATGTTTACTTCAGTCATCGTCTTAGCTAGGGTTTCTACTGCTGATACGCTATGACCACAACAACTTTTTTAAAGGAAAGCATTTAATTGGGGGTTGGTTACAGTTTAGGGATTTAGTCCATTGTCTTAATGGTGGGAAGCATGGGGCATGCAGACAGACATGGTGCTGGAAAATAAGCTGAGAGTTCTGCCTCTGGATCCAAAGGCAGCAGGAAGAGAGAGTGACACTGGGCCTGGTTTGAGCATCTGAAACCTCAAAGCCTGCCCCCACTGACACACTTCCTTCAACAAGGCCACACCTCCTAATAATGCCACTTCCTATGAGCCTATGGGGACCATTTACATTCAACCACAACAGTCATCCTCTCCAGACCCTTATCTTGAGCGTTGTTTTTCAGTCAATCTACAAAACCCATCTTTATGGAAGAAGGCACATGAACATTATAGAGAGTTTCGGTGAAATCATGTCTTAAGCTTTGTTATACACACAAGACTTGAGTTAATTATCTCCAGGAAAGTTTAGGGTTTTTTTCCAAATTGTGTTGTGCTTAATTTTGCCTAAAATAAGCTGTTCAGTGTTTGAGCCAACACGAGCTACTGAGTTGTGTTGAACTGGGCTTTTCTGTCTTACCTCACATGGATTGACACTCTGCTGGCCCAGGAGTTTGCAGAGACCACAACGGACCTCTGTGTTTCATGTAACATCGTTATCCCGAATCATTATTTAGCAATACTGGGACAATCAAAATACTTTGGGCTATATTAACTTAACAAACCACTAACTTCCATCTGTCTCCAAACTAAAAATATCATCAGGTAACAAATTTACCCACTTCTCTATAACCCACTCTCTCAGTTACTGTTCTACTGTGTAAAGAGACACCATGACCAAGGCAACCCTTCTAAAGGGAAACGTATAACTGGTGCTGACTTACAGAGGTTTAGTCCACTGTCATCAAGATGGTTAGCATGCCAGCATACAGGCAGACATGGTGCTGGAGAAGATGTGAAATCTACGTCTTGATCTGAAGTCAGCAGAAGGAGACTGTGTGCCACAGTGTGTGTAGCTTGGCCAACAGGAGACCTCCAAGCCTGCCCCCAGGTTGACACACTTCTTCCAACAAGGCCACACCTCCTAATAATTCCACCCCCTATGGGTCAAGCATTCAAACACATGAGTCTGTGGGGACCATACCTATTCAAGCCACGACGGAAGGTTAGTCCATTATACCATGATGGAAAGCAGACAGTAGCTGAGAGCTCTATATCCTGATCCACAGTCAGCAAGCAGAGAGCCTCTGGGCCTGGTGTTAGCTTCTGAAACCTCAAAGCCCACCTCCAATGACTCACTTCCTCCAACAAGGCCACATATCCCAATCTTAAGTGATTCACCAACTGGGGACTTAGCACTCAGGCCTGCGGGGGCCCTTGTAATTCAGCCCACCACACCCATCCACCTGGTATCCCCAACTCATTATTTGAAAAGTGCCTTGATTTATGACTTCTTTTTCTGCTATAATTATAAAACACTTCATAAAGCGGTTACCATGTTGGAATGTGGTTGTCTTAGTTAGGGTTTTATTGCTGTAAAGAGACACCATGACCAAGGCAACTCTTATAAAGGCAAACATTTAATTGCAGCTGGCTTACAGTTTCAGAGGTTCAGTTCATTCTTATTATGGTGGGAAGCATGACATCATGCAGCAGACTTGGTGCTGGAGGAGCCAAGAGTTCTACTTCTTAATCCAAAGACAGCCAGGAGGAGACTGGAATTCCACGGTGGGCAGAGCTTAAGCGGAGGAGGCTTCAAAGCCTACCTGCTCAGTGACACGCTACCTCCCATTAGGCCACACCTCCTCCTAACAGTGCCCCTCACTGTGGTTCAACCACCACAGTGCTGTTTGAAGTAACCTGATCCATGTCCCAGATCAGCTCCAAAGTAAACTCTTACTCCTTTGAGGTGAGCGCTGTGTTTTTGCACTGACATAATATACCCATGTGACATATGTTCCTCGTTTCCTTAATTTTATGGTCGGGACACTGGTAGGAAAAAGTTATTGCTAGATATGTGGTTGTGTATATGGGCACAAATGAAATGCGCAGTCATTCTGCCTCTCTATTTGTACTCAGAAATGAGCCAACTGCTGCTTTGGTAAAAACTCAGGACATGGCCCAGCCTGAAAGCTATGGTTTCACACAAATTAGAGTTGAGGGGTAACTCAGAACACGGAGCTGCCCCGCTACCCAGGAGCCCACTTTTTTTTTGCAGTTATTGGCTTGTCCTCCAAGCTGCATCTGACTCCATAGCCCACTTCACCCACAGCTATATATTTGCTACAAGTCAGCAAGTTTGTTATTACATAACGCTCCTTCAGCACTCTACGTCACAATTATTAAACTGCAGTCCCAAAACAGACCCTCGTGAGCAGAGAAGCCTGGCCCCAAAGCCAGAGTCCTCTCACTTTCTTAGTCACCTGAAGTCATATGAAACTCTCCAAATGCAGGACCTGTTCACCCAGGAACAGAAATATCTGGTCCTCGCTTGGGGCTCGAGCTATATCAGCAATGATTTGCTGAATAACTAAATGGTGGTCCAAAGAGCAGTACCCTAAAGCATATACATTTTGTATTATAAAAAGATAATAATGCTAAGGGCCAGGTGGAGAACAATGTTAATTTGCCTTTCTATTGCTTTTTGTCCCCGGTAATCATCTGTTCCACATTTCACTTCCCCATTCATTTGCCAGTAACACACGATTACATTTAACTAAAATGTTGACCAGCCTTGCCAGACAGTATAATCATCTACAGTCATGTACAAACACCTGGTAAAAGCCAGACAACCGAGTTTCATTTCCTTACGAAATTTCAACAGCTCCTTAATCAAAACCTTACACCATCCAAAACTTCCTTAATACCCCAAAACAGCTCCCTCTATTGTTTAAACTCATATTATAAATGAATTCTTAACTACATTTTCTTACTAAGTAGTTTTGGCTGAAAAAAGAGACTACAAATAGTAAAGAAACAAGACAAACTGTCACTTTCTTAAAAATGGGTAAGAAGCCTGGTGCTCACCTTTAATCCCACCACTTAAGATACAGAGGCAGGTGGGTCTCTTTGAGTTCCAGGCAAGCCAAAGCTACATGAGGCCTTGTATACAAAAAAAAAAAAAAAAAAGATTTCATATTTTACATGATAGAGTCTTGTTCGGTGCTACAGAAAAATGAAATTATGAGATGAACAGAACTGGAAAGATTTATGCTGAGTGAGGTAACCAAACCCAGAAAGGCAAACACTGTATTCTTTAATTTGTGTGCCCTGGCTTCAAAGCTTTGTATGTGTTTAAACTAGAACAAGCCAGGCAACTAGAAAGAGGCCAGCAAGGGAGTCAGATGCCCTAAATGAGGAGGAACAGTAGAGTATGGGTGATATGAAAGGAGAGGGGACATACCATGAGAAGGTTTAACAGGAATGGTATGAAATAAGGAGAAGAGGAAAATTAACCAAAACAAAGGGTGCTTGAAAAAGCATCATAGAAACCTATTATTTTGTAAGCCATGCTCTTCTAGAGGACCAGAATTCCATTCCCACCCAGCATGCATGTCAGGTGGCTCCTGTAACTCCAGCTGTGAGCCCAAGCACATACGTGACACACATTCACAAACATGCAACATGCACGTAAGTTAAAGAATGTAAAATATCTGTTTACATTGGGACAGAGATAGCCTGCATGGCTTAAGAGCTATGGCTAATGAACAAAAAATTCCAGTGCCAGGTGTGAAACAGCTCATGAGTTGTTGACCCGTAGAAGCCCCAGAAGCCACCAAGCAACGTAGGCACTTGCCATTCCTCTTGGTTACCTAGCAGAATTTGATATTAAGATGGTATTGTTGAAGATACCACACAGCTGGATGTAAGAGATAGAGAAACCAAGATGGAAATCCGCTAGAGGCTTCCTCCCTGCTGGCTGGATTATAACGCTGGAATGTGGTGTACAGGCTTTCTGGGGGAGAAATGGCAACAGCCTTCCCCAGCTGTGAAGCCTGTGAGTGCAGCACCAACCCATAAGCAAGATGTGCCCGTGGTGTAATAGCAGCAGGGCTATTAGAGGGCTAACAACACTCTCTGATTGCAGCTAAGGCTTGCTCCACGGAAGGGAACACATGCTTGGTATTTGTAAACACTTAAAAATTCATTGCCAGGAAAGTCATAAGATGGGGAACTTACTACCTGCTGCTTAGTTAATCTCACGTGGCACCAAACTGCCTTCTAAGTGTTTGCATCTATAGACAAGTGCCTCTCTAAGCCCTAGAGACGCCTATCTGCAGTGAACAATGCATTTAGTGAATGCAGACTCACCCACCGCTGCTATAGGTGATGGCTAAGTGCTCAGCCCTCAAGAGGACATTTATACCAGTGCCCCCAAGGCTCAGACAGCGTCGTAGAGGAATGTGAGAGCCAGAAGACGGGGAGACGGGCTGTGAAATGCTTATCGAGGAATGGCATAAAAGCTGCAGTCTCACTGCAGCTGTGGCAGCCTGCACAAGAGGGTGTGCCAAAAGTCAAACATGAACTGGGAAGCAGTACGTCTGGCTTTACCCCTTCCTGATGAACTGCCGAATACTAGCACATTACAAGGATGGGGAGTCATTGTATTCAGTTATGCAACCATTGGTGAGCCCACCAGGCTACAGAGGATTGTTGAAAACCCGGGGTCATACAGATGACCCTGATTAAATTCAGTGGGTCACAACACAAAAAGGATGTGGGAAATAGTCTCGTAGAGAGAAAGCGGTTCGGCAAGGATTGGGAAGAAGATATGAAAGGGTGAAAGGTGAAAATAATCAGAATGTATTATATACGTGATGGAATTGTAGAAGAACAACTTTAATTAATAATAAGAGAATTGGGAAGAGGCAGTTTGGAACATGTGTCCTGCAGTGTGGAGAAGTCTGAAGGCACTATTGGCACCAACATGATTCCCCCCTGGTCTCAGCTGCAATTGTTACATCCATTGCCAGGTGCCTCTGCAGAGTCAAGGTGCTCCAGTGGGTTACATGCATGCCCCAACCTTTGCACCAGACTGTGGATCTGCAGGGCACAGACGGGGCTCCCAGGAGGTTTGGCCATCACCATAAATTTAGCTAATATGCATACAGCAGGAACCCTTTGGGCACCCTCCCCCCCAGCCCCCAAATATGGGACACAAGAAGCTGAGGAAAGGGAAAGAAACGTTGAATACTCCCACAAAGCAAATCTTTCAAAAAAAATCTGCCCAACCATTTCTAACTGCTCTAGAGAGGCAGGTGGCATGAGTGCTAGCTGGAGGCAAGATAGTCTAAGGGTTTAGCCCTAGGATCTGGCAGTCAGTGTGTACACTGTATTAAGCACCTCAGCTCAATTAACTGCCCATGAAACAGGAGAAAAAGTTCAGGTATACTGAGGGTCTCCAGCCTGGGACACCATAAACCACAACCAAAAGAGAAATGTAAAAGACAAAGAAAGGGAGAAGTGTCCCCCGCACTAACATGGAGTTTCTAAGGGACCTGGGGAAAAAGAAAGAAAACACAAATTAGAAAGACAGAGATAATAAATAGATTCCCTCCCACTGGACTGTCCAGATGTTCCAGGTGAGGATCTGAATTAGGACTGTCCCAGGGACATCTGTCGAAGGATACTGGTCTTACATTTGGGTGCAATGACGTGGACTGGGGACGGATTCATGGTTAAACATACGAAGGGGTGGCTGCAGAGATGGCTCGGTGGGAAGAAAACTTGCTGTTCTCTGAGACCACCCACATCAGATGTTCCACAACCCACCGGAAACTCCAGCTCCAGTGATCCAACTCCCTGTTCTGGCTTCTGTGGGCCACAGGCACATACCCACACAAAACCACAGACATAAAGGTAGAGGAAATACTAGGGATAAAAAGACTTAAATAGAATTAGGGGATGGGAGAAGGGAGACAATGGAAGGAGAATAAACCAAAATAAGAATGCACTGGGGAAAGCCATATGGAAGCCTACTATTTTATAAGCTAACTAAAATATGTAATTTTCTTTATAGAGTTTGGACAGGGAGCTGAAAAGATGGCTCAATGGTTAAAAGCACTTGCTGCTCTTTCAGAGAACCCTAAATCAGTTCCTAGCAGCAACGCGGAAGCTTACAACCATTATAGCTATATTTCTAAAGAATCCAATGCCATCTTTTGGTCTGTGGGAGTATTATATCCATGTAGTCACAGACATACACACAGGTAAAACATCCATACATATAAAATAGAAATAAACCTTTAAAGAGAGAGAACAGAGTATAATGGCAGCCACCTTTAATCCTACCCGTTAGGAGGTAGAGGCAGGCAGGCAGATCTCTATGAGTTTGAAGGCAGTTTGGTCTACAGAGAGAGTTCCAGAACATCCAGGGCTACATAGAGAGACCCTATCTCAAAAAGAGAGAAAGAGAGAGTCAGGAAGAGTGAGCGAGTTTGAACAGAGAGAGAGAGTTTGAACAGAGATTCCCTGTATGGGCAGATAATTCTATTCTCAGAAGCCACAGAGTCATGTTATATAACAAAGGTTGACCTTGAATTTGAGATCATCTTGCCTCAGTTTTCCAAGCACGAGGATTATAAGTGTTTGCCACTTTTAGTTGTGAAGTTGTCTTCTCTTTCATTAAAATGAAAGAAAAAAAAAAAAAAAAAACAACTTAAGCACTGAGACATCATATCAGAGCTAAGTTACATTAATTCCAGATAGCGCCATAAGGATACTGGAAAATAAGTTTACCCCGGGGTTTTATTTTATGAATTACATCTAGGGGAAGGGGCTGGAGAGAAGGCTCCACAGGTAAAAGTCTTACCAGCACAAGCCTAACGACCTACACTTAAGCTTCTAAATGCACATCAGAAGCCAGCTGCAGAGGCAGGCATCTGTAATTCTCGGAGCTAGAAGTCATCCAGAAGCTCATGGGCCAGCTGGAACAGCAGCAGGAAAAGAGGCCTTTCCTGACCAAGTGGAAGGTGAGAACTGATCTCCACAAATAAGTAAGTTCAAGGTAAAAGTCTACCAAAAGATGTGAAGGAGAAACCTTAGATAATCACTATTTCATTTTCCACTGATACAGTAACCTTCACGAGCCTTGCTTTCTAAGCACCAACTTTTGCATCCAAATTCATGAATAAAAAGCAAGGTGCCTTCTAATGCGTCACTAATCTTTGTGACAAAGGTCAAGCACAGTTCACTCTAAAAAGCATCTAAATTTAGAGATTTGCCACAGGAGCAAAACGTCCATGCACTAGTAATAGAACAAGACAGGCCTTCCAAAATATGCCAGGCATGTGCTCCCAATGCTGTCACTGCGGGGCCAGGCTCTGTGCCTGTGTGCTGGTGACCTGGGAGACCTCAGCCTTTTCTAAGCCAGTTACAGAGTCATCTAGAACTGAAAGCAGATAGACACGGCCTTTAAAATACATTTAAAAGAAACATTCAGGGGCTTGAGGTGTAAGCCCAGGACCAAAATACTCTCCTAGCCCAGCTATGTGTTACCCCAGACTCAAGCCTCCAGCACTCAACACTGAGAGTAATGGATAAATACAACTATTAGTTGGGTACTTCCTCCATGCACACAATAGGTCTTTTTTTTTTTAAATGTCAAATGATTACTAGAAGAAACAGCTCTCTTAAACTTCTGACTCTTCGACCTGTTGTTCAACGGCTCAGAGTAAACCATGGTTTAAGCTGGCATGTCACCTTTATGTGACAATATTGTAGAAGCAGAGACACTTTCATAGACCTTTAGAGGACAAGATTCTGGTCGGGTGTTTGGAGGGCTAGTTTGTTTTTAATGTATTTTTAATTAAAGTGGCTTTAATATAACGACATCTATAGATCAGTCATTTATTATTTCCTTGTCAATTCCTGAAACATTTAAATTATATTTTCATAAATTATAGTTTTCAGATGGGATATTAAGATTTGTAAAGCCTATTTCCCTGATACTAGTATATCAAATTACCTTTCTTCCAGCTATTTAAAATCTATCTCAACATTTCTAAATGCAGTCTAGTTTTACAACAAATTATATTCCCCCAACACAAACAGTAAGCCCTCCCCTCTGCAATGTCCTTTGTGCAGGAATGTATAATATAGAACAAGTCTAAAGAGGATCTACAGAAGCCTGGTGGAGTAGCACATGTCTATAAACCCAGCACTTGGTAGACTGAGGCAGGAGGATTGCTGTGAGTTTTAATGTTAGCCTGAGATACGTAACAAGACACAATAAAATAAATGAAGACTATTTTAAAAGCTAGGCAAGGTGGCTCATGTCTGTAACTCCCGGCACTTTAGAAGCTGAGGCAGGAGAATTCTAATGAGTTCAATGTCAGCCTGGGTTTCATAGTGAGTTCAAGGTCATCCTGGGCTACAGGGAAAGACCCTGTCTCAAAGCCCAAAACAAACAAACAAACAAACAAACAAACAAACA
This sequence comes from Psammomys obesus, assembly GCF_907164565.1. NCBI lineage: Eukaryota > Metazoa > Chordata > Mammalia > Rodentia > Muridae > Psammomys > Psammomys obesus. The sequence goes on from NW_026596064.1 coordinate 787,391, forward strand.
AAATAGTAACCAGAGAGGCAAGTTTCATAATACCTTTTTCTCTAGCCTTATGAAGCTTACATTTACCTTGAGTTGTGCCAGTAGTTAGCATATGCTTATTTCTGTGACTTCTGTTAGCTTTAATTTCTGAGTTTCTTTGTTAAAACCTATTTTTCTAAGTCACTATAGAGATAGTCTATCTCTTTTACTCTTCATTTATTTCCTTCCTTACCCCTCTTGTTCTTAAGGAAAAAACAGTGTTAGAGGATCGGGAAAGACGGTTTAGTAGTTGAGACCACATAGTGTCCTTGCAGAGGCCAGGGCTGGTTCTAGCACTCACCTTGGAAATGGGGTATCCAACGCCATCTTCTTGGCCTCTGTGGGCACCTATATTCATGTGGTACACTCAGGCACATAAAAGTATACATAGAATAACATAAATATGTCTTTAGAATTGGTGAAAGGATGATGACCGTTCTTGGTTGCTGTTAAGTATTTGCTATATCCTAAGTGCTACACATTTGCTTTTTTTTTTTTTTTCCTTATTGAAGCCTCATAGTCACACTTTTATCTTAATTTTTTTTGTTTGTTTGTTTGTTTGTTTTTTGTTTGTTTGTTTGTTTTTTGAGACAGAGTTTCTCAGGATAGTCTGTGCTCTCCTGGACTCGCTTTGTTGACCAGGGTGGCTTTGAACTCACAGTGATTTTCCTGCCTCTGACTCCCTGGGTGCTGGGATTACAGGCATATGCCACCACACTTGGCCTTCATTTTATTTTTATATTTTACATTTCTTTATTTGTTTTTGGTTTGGTGAGACGGAGTTTTGTTATGTAATCTAGGCTGGCCTTAAACTCCTGATCTTCCTGTCTCAACCTCCCAAGAACTGAGATTATAAGTGGGTATCACCACTCCCAGTTTTATCCTCATTTTGAAGATGAGAAAACAGGCTGAGAAAGATACTCAAATACGTGGATACTAGGAAGCAATGCTAACTTTTGAACCAAGCCTCCAACTATAAAGCAAACACTGAGATAGGGGATACAGCTTTCAAAGCGCTAAGCTTATGTAATGGAGTAAAAAAAGAAATACAACCTTGGGATCACAAATGGACAAGATAAATTCTTAGAACTTGTTTGCATCTTCAAGGAGAACAGTGCCAGGCATGGCAGATCAGGCTGAGGTCAATGCATGCCTTTACATGGCACTGGAGCAAAAAACTGGGATCAGGAACACAAATACCAAACAGACCCTATGGTGCTTTGAATGAGAATGGCTCCCATAGACTCATATATTTGAATGCTTGTTCCTGAGTTAGTGGAACCATTTAGAAGAGATTAGGAGGTGTGGCCTTGTTGGAGGAGGCAAGTGGGCTTTGAGGTTTCAAAAGCAAATGGAAGGGCTGGCATCATTCACATATTCACATTCATTCTCTCTCTCTCTCTCTCTCTCTCTCTCTCTCTCCAGATCACATGTGAGCTCTTAGCTACTTTTCCAGCACCACGCCTTGCTTGCCTGCTAACATGTTCCCTGCCATGATGATCATGCTTCAATGCTCTGAAACTGTAAGCATGTCCTCAATTAAATGGCAGTTCACAATTATCTATAACTGTAGTGCCATAGGATCTGATGTTCTCTTCTCAGGTGTAGACATATCCATACACATAAAAACATAATAAATCTTTTTTTTTTAAATCAGAATGAATAGCAGCAGATAGAGATAACATCATCCTATGATGATGATAACATCATCACAACATCCAGAAGAAATCAACTGGGGAAGTTGAGGCAGTCAGCTGGAGTTACATCTTCAACTTTCTCTCCAGGAATGAGCTTCCTATGGCTGAACCCAACTTCCTTTTCCCATTCTAACCTCTCTTTGAGATGATTCACTTCCTAGCTGTTTTCAAGGACACAGCCATTTTTATGTTTTACTCTTGGGCTGTTTTCTTCCCTCCCTGCCACAGAGTCACAGAACAACTTATCTCCAGATAAGGCACCTTGAAGGACACTTTGAGATACACACGCTTGGGTCTGAGTTGGGAGGGAAGGAACACCACTTCCAAAGCCAGCTTCTTAGGAAGCTCAAACAGCACACAACAATTTACCAATGTACGGTATGCTAACATGCCTGGAACCCTGGCTCCATCCGCAGAACTGGATAAGCTGGGCATGGTTGCATATACCCATAAACCTAGTATTCAGGAGATGGAGGCAGAAAGATTAGAAGTTCAATGGTGTCCTCAGCTGCATTGCTTTTAGAGAACCCAGGCCTTCTAAACCAGACCAAAGTTGCAATCAAGGCAGAACACTCCAGCCTCACTGTCTTCTAAAAGTTAAAGGCTATTTGACTGTTGGCACATTTCATAGGTCACATATTAACCAAGCCATAACTCCCTACCCATCAAGGTGATCTCATGACCTTATGTAGTTCACGTCACATAAGCTCCATTCTTCCACCTTGTTCATATAGCATAGGCCACATATTAACTAATCTGGCTTCCTTACAATGTAAGATCCTCCTTCCCTCAGAAACCTTTAAGAATAGACACATTGTCTTTTACTTTTTTTTTTTTTTACTTTGAATGGAACTGAGCTTCTTACTTTGGACTCCTACCATACTGCTTGCTGCAGCATTAAGATATCACTTGCTTGAAAAATGACTAGACTCAGCTACTCTCTCCTAAATCTCCCTCCCTGAAAAAAAAAAAAAAAAGTGAGTTAGAGGTCAACCTGAGAAATATTAAGACCCTGTTTTGAAAACAAATAAAGGAGCTAGAGAGGTGGCTCCGTTGTTAAGAACACTGAAAGTTTTCCCAGAGGTTGAAGGCTACAGTCCCAGCATCCCCTCCTGGTGACTCACAACCCTCTGTAATGCCAGTTCTGGGGAATCTGGTGCCCTCTTCTGGCCTCCATGGACGATGCATGCATGTGCACTGTGCGAAGACACAGGTGCAGGCAAAACACTCAAATGCAAAAAATAAAACCTTTAAAAAATATAGAAAAAATAGACTTAGTGGTTAAAAGAACTTACTGCTGTATCTGGAGTTCCACTCCCAGCATCCACATCAGGTAGCTAGCTAGCTCCCAATGTCTCTGACCTCCACCAGCACCTGCGCTCAGATGCATATACCCAATACAGACACGTACGCTCAAAGGATTAAAAAAATAATTAAAATAATTTCAAAAAAATGAATGCTAGATAGTTCTCCTTCAAGTTAAGTGTCTTCTTTAAATAAACTTGAAGAGGAGCATGGAGGGGGGAAGAGAAGGGGAAAAAAGAAGAGGGGATCAGGGGAGAGGGGGAAGGGAGAAGAGGAAGGAAGAGGGGAGAGTATATTCAAATGAATCTGTGTCCCGACAAGAGCCAACCAAAGATACGGATTCTCAAAGCTGATAGCAGCAACTGGTCAAGCCAGAATGGCAAGCAGTTTTATTGCAAGTCTATCCATGAACACTCGGAAAGTCAGAAATGTTTCCCCTCCCACAGAAAGTACTCAATAAGCATTTTTTTAAGGTTAGTAGGAGGTAAAAAGGCAGTCTAAAAGCATATTAAATGGCCTGCATGTCAACTCTCCTCATATCTCCACCTTGTGGCAACTCATCTCCTTCCTTTTAACAGAGGCGCGACTCTCTCTTAATGTGTGGAAGAAAGAAATATAACTTTTATCAGAAGCTAGGACTAACTAAATGGTTTAAGGAGGACGGTCATCCTTAAAAAAGAATCTCTTAAAACCAAAACAACATTTTGGAGGAGGATCTGTGCCTTGGAAAATAAAATTTTGTTACAACTTTTGTTCGACTCCTGCACCTGATTAAAACAATAACAACAAAAGGCCAACATAGGCTCTGATACAAGCGACCTTAACATATTTACAAAGATAGCTTCCTCTGTGCTGGTGACCATGCACCTAGCACATTCCGCCCCTCAGGCCCTCTGATTTCCCAAGTGTGTTAGAAAGTGTTAATTAAAACAAACAAGCCTTATTCCAAGCTCTAAGGTCGGCTAAGTCCGGGTCTTGTGCTTTGGCATGTAGAGGGCTCTTTGAAGACAGTCAACATACCACTCGGGCCTTGTTCAAAATGCATTCCTTTATCCTGATTCTACCTTAAATAAATGTTTCGCTCTACAGCGAACCCAGGTGGCCGGGAAACCCAGCGACAGTAAAAACTACATCTCCCAGGGTACTCCGGGAAGGGATGCATCCCCATTGGCCAAGGGTGAGTGACGCTGAGTGTTTTGGCCCGACGGTCACATGTTTCCTTTGTTGTGAGCAGTGGCAGGGACTGGTGGCTTCGGGAGACGCCGGCGCAGCAGAGACAGCGGGTCGCCGCTCGGGCCGCTTCCAGCCTGCGCCGAGAGGTACCAAGGGTGGCCGCTCCAGACGGCCCGCGACCGCGGCACTGACCACCAGCACCTGCGGGAGGGAGGCGAGGCCCCCGGCAGCTGGAAGCCCGGCGCGGCCTCGGGCGTGGGGACCGGGCGGGGACTGCCCCGCGGCGGCGATGCGCTTCGGGCGGAGGCGTCCGGAGGGCTGCGGCCTCGGACCTGGCGTTTCCGTGGGGTGAGGGCGACCGTGGGTGCTGTCGCCGAGCACGGACAGGGGTCGGGTTGCCGGGGCCACCGCCGCCCGCGGCGCGATTGCGAAACCTGCTGGGCGTGGTCACCTGACCGTTACCCGCCCCCGCCGAGCCTTTGTTTACCGGGAGCGGGGCTGCGGGCCGTCCCCGGGGAGCCCCCGCCCGGCAGCCCGCTTCCTTCTCCGGGCTCCGCTTCTTAATTTAGTTCCCAGTGTTCCCGCCCCCAAGTGCTGGACACCCGAGGAGAAGACCGTTCGGGCGGCCGGGATTGGGTGCCGCCGGCGAGACCGGGCCAGCGAATTCCGAGTTTTTATGGGCGGGGGCTGGTGGCTGAGTGGCCCGCACCGGGCAGTCCCGCCCTCGCTTGAAGGTGACCTGGAGGACGCGGGCGCCGCGGGAGGGGCGCAGTGCTTCGGGGCGTGCCCGGCGGAGGCCCGAGCTAACCCGGAGCCGACAGCTCCTGGCCAGCCGCGCTGGGACAGTGCGCAAAACTGCGCTGCTGCGAGTTTGCCCTTGCCTGCTCGGTCCAGCCTTAGGTGGTAAAGGGAGAGCCACAAGGCCACATTTGGGGAAGCCTCAATGTCAGTTCTAGGGGATTTTAACCATAAGTCATTTTTTTTACTTTCTTTCTAAATGGCGTGTTAGTGTTTGCTGCTGATACCCGGCAAATCCACCAGGTGGTTGACAAGGGTTTGGTGTTTTGTTTTTCTTTATTAGGATTTAAAATCTACCCCTTGCCACATAAAAGACCTGAAAGTTGCCTTTTACCTTAAAAAAAAAAAAGAGAGAGAGAGAGAAATTGAAGTTATTCGCCTAAAAGTTAAAGTTTTTTTTTTTTTTTTTTTTTTTTTTTTTTTTTTTTTTTTTTTTTTTAGAATGCGCTTTTCTAGTTTTCCTTGTTTGGGGATTTCCCGTACACATATTTTCTTGTATTAATCTTCCAGGTAATTCCTAAGTTTCTGAAGAGCGATTTGAAGGTGTGTTTTGGAAAGCTGTATGTTAAGATCATTGAAAGGCCAGTCATTTTCAGCCAGAGGATATTAAAGCTCTTAGGCTTGGTGGGCACTTAGCTTTTGTCACTTTAGAGCAGAAAAATTGAGCCGATTCAGTGAAGCAGGCCTTCCTAGTTATACAGTCTTAGTAATACTTTAAGGTTCACTTATTCCCCGTGGGTGTTTCGCCAGTGTGTATCTGCCAGGGTGTATCGTTCAGTGCTGAAGAAGGCCAGAAGAGGGTCTGAGCTCTCCCGGAGCTGGAGCTACAGGTGGCTCAGGTTGTCAGCGACCTTTTGGGTGCTGTGAACCGAACCTGGGTCCTCTGCAAGAGTACTGCTGAACCATTGCTCCAGCCCCTCTTAATATTAAAAATTCAAGTACTAATTAATGACTGTATTAGAGTAAGAAGCTGTCTGATCAGAGCATATAATCACTAGTATACTAAAGGTATTTAATAGACCCTAACATATACAAATTCAGTCCACTATACTTTAATAAAAACTACCATTTGATAAGCATTTTTTTTTTTCAAACAAAGCTTGTGACTTAGTCTCTAAAACAGGAAGAATAAAATAATAGTCTAAGTTATCAGTTATATCTTAAGCTTTCCTGGCTTTTGTCCAAATTGCTAAACCCTTAATGCTTTTTCACTGTGCTTTTTAACTTCCTTGTTTTCGTGCCATTTCATTAAGAGTCAAAGGTCAAGCCTTTGGTAAAGAAATACTTAGCAAATATGTTGCAGCATTTATTCTTGTGTGTACTTTTCTCTTAGGACAGCTCTTTGATCAAATATGTAGGTGTGGACTCTGTGATGAAAAATGTCCTCCCAAGCATTAATACAAAAAAACAACAAAACATGATTTCATTTCTGTTGTGACTGCAACAATGCAGTTGGACGTTTTAACATCTCTGTTTTTCATGCTATGAAAGGCTCAACAAGTTGAGTCCCCTGTGGGAAGTTCCAGTTATTTAGGAGGCTGAGGCAAGAGGACTGATTACTCAGCAGACCCAGGAGTTCAAGATCAGCCTGGGCAGCGTAGACAATTGGGGTCTGGAAGCAACAGCAGAATAGGGAATTAACTTCAAGAATTGCAGTTCTCTCAGCACCGGCCCCCACTTTCCTTTGATACTGAGGATTGAACCAAGGGTGTTCTCACACATGCTAGCCACTGAGTGCTCCCCATTTGGCTGATCATCTTAGAAGACCTAAAACATTCTAAAATAAATGAAGAGAACGTTGTTAAAGTTGAGTTCAAGCCTGTAACGCCAGCAAGGGAGTCTGGAGTTTGCACCAAGCGTGGAATACACAAGGAGACACTGTCTCAAAACAAAGTGATTAAGTTTTGTTGGAGTTTCTAAAATTATTTCTGAGTAATTTGTGCAGAACTATGTTAAATAAAAATCAATGCTTTCTGAGTGGTTTTGTGTATTAAAAGGCCAGGTCACAGAGCATTTGGTTGTTAATGGTTTAGTTGTAGTGAGGCAAAACTAAGTTTGGTAGCAGAAAGGGTAACTGTCAAAAGTCTTATTTCTCCCTTGCACACAAAACAGGATCTTCTTTTGTAGCCCTGGCTGGCCTGGTACTTGCTGTGTAAATCAGAATAGCCTTGAATTCACAGGACTCCTCCTGCCTCAGCTTCTGGAGTGCTGGGATTACAGGTGTTCACTCTTTGCTTGGCCTTTCATTTTTAAATAAAATTGCAGTAAGTACAGGGGTGGGAGATTAAACAAAACAAAACAAAACCCTTCAAAATGGCATTGTTTCCATGTCGGGTCTAGCGAGGAGCGTAACTTAGGGAGAGCTTTTTAGACAGTGAAAATTCCTGAAACTTATATATATATTTGTAAAATATATATATAAAAACATATATTTGTAAAATATATGTTTTATATTTTATGGAAGCTTGTGAAATTTATACAAATATGTGAAAACCTGCCCGGTTGCTGGGTTTAGTATAGTGCTTTGTAAAGGATTTGTCTGTTGGAAGCATTTGTTAGCATTCTTTTACATCTTTTAAGGATAAGTCTCTTCTCAGTTACCCTTTCTTGTTCCTGACTTATCTGTGGTTCAGTTTAGAAAAACGTAATGTGGAACACGATGGATGGATGGATGGATGGTTGGCAAGTTGTAGGTACTATCCTAGTAGAATATCTTTAGTTTCTTGTTCTGTGGTCTTTGGGAGACCCTAGTTGGTCGATAGAGTCTGTGACCTCTTTGTTGAGGATTCTTTTAAAGGAAGACAAAGCTTGTTCTGCTACACTGTAAATCACACCATATATAGCTCCTCCAGGCTTCGTACTTTGATCATATATATCCCTTGCCCTTTATCTAGTTGGCTTCTTGGGATTACCTAACTGGGCCTTCTGGCCCCTTTAATCCCAGAGGCAGCCAGATCTTTGTAAATTATAGGCCAGCCTGATCTACATAGTGAGTTCCAAGATAGCCAGAGCTACACAGAGAAGCCCTATCTCAAACAACAAAAATAACAGTCTAAAAGAAAAAAGCTTAAGTGTTACCTAAAAGTCTTGTAGACAGTCCTGGCTGGATGAGTTATTTTCAAGTTCAGATGGTTTAATTCTACACCAAACGAATCATGAGAGACTGCATTCCAATTTGTGCTTGAGTTTTCTACTAGAGAAATGCTGAGAATTTGGATCCATTTCACTGTTAACCTTGGAGTTCTTGTTTTTTTCTAGGATTGTAGCCAATCCTACAGTGTCTAAAATTGAATTTGAATCTAACATTTGCTACCTTGGTGTCAGACACAAGTGGGACTCTTTCATTTCTTTGGGCCTTACTAACTACTGGTAAAGAATACTTAGGTAGGCCTAACCGTTGCCCGACTTGACTAAGATGCAGCATTCTTCATTAAGTGTATACACAAATTAGACTGCCTAATGAAAGCAAGGAGACATACAAGATAGTATTCATGTCCTAATCATAGCGTAGTCTGGGTATAAAGATGTGATTGTATATATCTTTCTTAAAAATTGGTTATTTATATTGATAGCAACAAGTTCTTTATGGATGACTAGATCAGAAACCAGAACCAACCAGTTGCAGTTAAATCTGATTGCTGTCCTATTCACTGCTCTAAATCCTGGTGGTTCTCCTAAGTATTCTTCTCCATCTCTTACACACTCACTCTCTCACACTCATGCACACGTTACCCTCATGCATAGAGGAGAGATGGTAGTTGCCGTAGACATTAACTATAAGGTTCAGTAAAGCAGAATTCTATAGTAATTATTAGATAAGCTTAAAAATTCTATTTAGAATTGTATATAACAAAAGCTTAAAAGTGGGTGGGTTTTCTTATCCTATTTTTAACTCTTGAGACTTCTCAAATTGATTCCATAGTTATATATGGTATGTAGTGAATAAACTGTTTACTTTGGTCATGTTGGTACATCAACTCTTATACAATAAATTAATTTCATCAAATTTGAATGGAAAGTCAGTTTTTTGGCATTTTTCAAATATTCAAAGTGCAATTATTACAGTGTGTACATTTCTTCATCCTACTGTCAAATTTAGCTTATTATTACCACAAAAAGTAAAAGAAATTTGAATATAATTGCATATAAACTATTAATTTACTTTGGGGGAGTTGGGGTTTTTTGTTTGTTTGTGTTTGTTTTTGTTTTTGTTAAGATGGGGTTTCTTATGTAGCCCTGGCTTTCCTGGAACTCAAAGAGATTCACCTTCCTGTGCCTCCCAAGTGCTGGGGTTAAAGACGTGCACCTCCACACTTGGCAACAAGAAAGTGTTACTTTTAAAGATCTGTGTAAAAGTGAACTTCAGGAAGAAACTGGAATTTACCAAGAACTGTTTTCAGCATATTACTAGGGTACCTGAGCTGATAGCATCTGACTTAATATGTTGTTCTCTATTTTAGGTGTGGACATTTAAACAACACAAGTATTTTGCCTGGGGCTTTGGTCAAACAAATGCTGAGAAGGTATATTTGTGTTTATTGGCTATTTCAACATTGTTATTAGTTTAAACCATTCTATTTCTTTAACCTGGGGTAATTTGATGCTAGTCAGAATAACATTGACCAATTCTCTCTTATGACAGAATCGGGCTGAATCTGGGCTGAGTGTGGTGAGGCACAGCTGTAATCCCAACACTCAGTAAACATGGTTACATTTTTAACTACTACTACTTAAATAAACTATTACTAGTTTATTTTTTTAATTAAGCAAATACTTTATAAAAATGGAAAAACAAAGGCTGATTAATTATAAATGGAAGATCAAAAGTTAACCTTTGAAAGCATGTCATATTGGCAGGCTGTGTAAATCACTGACCCTGGGATAAGTAGTAAGAATTTTTATTTGGTTCTGTTGTGGAAGGCTAGTTAATGGAGTTTTCTTAGAAAGCCAGACACAGCAAGGTGGTTTTTGTTGTTGTTTGGTTGTTTGTTTTTATTTTTGAGACAGGAATTCTGTGTAGACTTGGCTATCGTGAAACTAGCTCTGTAGACCAGGCTGGCTTCCAACTCACAGAAATCCACCTGCCTCTGCCGTCCAAGTGCTGGGATGAAAGGCATGCACCACCAGCAAGTTTTAATAAACTTTTATGTCCCTAAATTTACCTAATGATGATACATTGCACTAGCTACAGAAAGCAGGCGCGTGTTCTCCTTTAAGTATCAAGGAAATGCAAATGTGTGTGGCACCAGAAAGGCCAAGTAGGTGAGGGTGTGTTTGTCTGTTTTGCTGTCCCTGTTAGCTGATTCATTTATTGTTTTATTCTTTTTTGAGTTTTTAGACAGCATGTCTCTGAGTAAGTCAGGCTGGCCTCAGGCCTACAGCCATCTGCCTCTGCCTCCTGGAGGCTGAGACTGTAGGCATACATCGCCACACCCAGCTTAAAGACTTTTTTTTCTTTTTTATTGTCAACACGAGTTATTTATATCACTAATCAAAGTTCAGTGGTTTATGTGATTCTTTTTGAGCCTGAAATACAGTAGTGATGATTATGTTAAACTAGGTGAGCTGATACAAAGAATAAATTCTTGATTTCCTAAATTCTTGATTTGGGAAACTGACTTTTGACTAAGTCAGACTAATTTGAATCTAGACTCGTAAAAATTCAAATGTGAATTATTTGCTATGTCATTAACCAATTCTGTGTGTGTGCTTGTTTTGAGACAGGCTCTCATGTATCAGGCTAACCTAGAATTTTCTCTAGCTGAGGATGACCTTGAACTGGTGATCCTCCTGCCTCTACCACACAAGTACTGTGTTTACAGGGATATACCATGCTTACTTGTTCCTGATCTTCCCTGTCCTCCACATTCTCAGAAGAAATCAATGACTATTATGTTCTTTAGTAATTTTAGGCATCTTAAGTGCTAAAAAAAAAATTAATGTAAAAGGAGGACTCTAATTTGGCATATTGTCTGTGCTACATCATCATGCAGTATTATTTTGTAATCACGCGCTGTTGATTTCTTCTAAAGACTAGATGTACTAGCCAGATAGTCTTTTGCACCTAAGGTTAGAAAATAGAAGGTACTCATTTATTGCTTCTGTGATTGTGCTGGTTATTTTTTTTCAACTTTAGGGAAGAGGAACCTCAGTTGAGAAAGTACTCCCATTAGATTGCTTGTAGTTAAGTCGGTAGGACAATGTTTTGGTGATTGACATAGGTGGACCCAGGCCACATGGAGGTCCTGGGCAGGTGGTCCTGAGGGTGTAAGAAAGTGGGCTAAGCACAACGTAGGATGTAGGATACAAGCCAGTAAATAGTACTTCTTGCCATTTTCTTCGGTTCCTGCCTCAAGTTCCTGCCCTAAGTTTCCCACTGATGGAGTGTGACCCTGAAAGTTGCAAGCTAAAATAAACCCTTTACTAATCAAATTGCTTTTAGTCATGGTGTTTTTGGTTTTTGTTTGTTTGGTTTGTAGGATTTTACTGTGTAACAGAGCCCTGGCCAGCCTGGATTCACTTTGGTTTTTGTTTGTTTGTTTTTAATTTTTTATTCACCTTATATCCCAATAGTAGTCCTCTCTTTCCTCTCCTCCAGACTCCACCTTCTTTCCCTCTTCCACCAACCCCTTCCCTCCCCCACAGAAAAGGGGAGCTCCCCCATCCCAGTACATCAGGTTGAATCAGGACTGGGTGTATCCTTTTCCATGGTGGCCTGGCAAGGCAGCCCTGCCAAGGGGAAGTGATCAAAGACAGCGCCTGTTCCCCTTACTACGGAACCCATATGAAGACCAAGCTGTCCATTGGGTACATATGTGTAGGGGTCTTAGGTCCAGTCCATGCATGGTCCTTGGTTGGTGCTTCAGTCTCCGCAAGCTCCCCTGGGCCCTGGACTCACTTTATAGACCAGGCTAGCCTTGAATTCACACCTGCCTCTGCCTCCTGAGTGGTAGGATTAAAGGTATGCACCTCCATGCCTGGCTTGGGTCATAGTGTTTTATAATAGCAGTAGTAACCCTAACTAATACAGTTTTCTTCAAATTTCCATTACAAATAGGTAGTGCTGTTTTATATTGTTAAATGTGCCTGTTATTTAGGCACTGCTCTTTATTGTCACATTTATTTATTTATCTATATCTATCTATCTATCTATCTATCTATCTATCTATCTATCTACCTATCTACCTACCTACCTACCTACCTACCTACCTACCTATCTATCTGTGCTGGAGGGCACATGTGTGCCATAGAATGTATCTAGATGTCAGAAAATGACTTGCAGGAGTCAGTCCTCACTACTACATGGGTTCTGGGGATCCAACTCAGGTCATCACGCTTATCTACCGAGCCATCACAACAGCTCCCATCTATGACTAAGAAACATGTCGCAGTCCCTCAAAGATGGCTATGAGTGAGCAACCAAAGGATTTAGTCATTCAACTAAAGACAGTTCCTTTTCGTTCTTTTGAGACAGGATCTCATTTAGGTAGCCTTAGTTGGCCTGCTGGTGCTCTCTAGGTAGCCCAGACCAGCCTTGAATTCATCACATAGCCAAGCATGACCTTGAACTCTTGAGTTTCCCCGCCTCTACCTTCCAAATGGTGAGATTACAAATGTGTACCATGAACCTAGTTTATGTGATACCAAACACAGGCTTCATGGCATACTAGGTAAACAGTTTACCAACTGAGCTATGCCCCAACTCAAGTCCATATATTTTTTTTAATAGCTGTAATAAACTATTCCATCATGAAGATATCCAGTGGTTTAATTAAGGGCCTTTAGCTTGTCATAAAAAAGTACTTTCTGTCAGTACAACCCTGAACATCTATGTAAATTGTTTCACAAATTCCTGATCATCTCTTCAAGAAAATGGTAAAAAATGAGGCTGGTCAAACAGTTTATGTATTTTTTAAAGATTTTATTTAGTTTTAGTTTATGTAATGAGTGCTCTGTCTTCTTATACACCTGCATGCCAGAAGAGGGCATCAGATCCCAGTGTTTTGAGCCATCATGTGGTTGCTTAATACCTGTAGAAGAGCGGATAGTGCTCTTACCCTCTGAGCCATCTTTCCAGCCCCCAGTTTACATATTTTTAAAGTATAGTGATAGGTAAATTCTAGAACTGCTATATTATGAAAATAACTTTAAGATTGTGGCTATAAGCCATGCCCAGTGAAGCATGCTTCTAGGAGGCTGAAGTAGGAGGAGTTCAGACCATCCTGGGCTATATAGGGAAGACCTTGTTTCAAACCAAACAACAGCTGAAGGATTGCCAGTCCTGTTCGCTGTGCTTTCTTCTCTGCTGTGTAGGAGAGGGCAGAAATTGATCATCTGGAAGAATGTGTATACCCCTTTGAGCTGAGGACCGCTAGACTCCCACAAATTAATTCTCATATGTTCTAATCCTGAAAATACAAATTTTCATCAGCTTTTATTAAAACGAGCTAGTGTATATTATAGAATATAATAATCATGTGACTTTGATATGTTTACATACAAGTGAAATTGTCTAATTATTTTTATTTTTCTTTAGACACATAAAGAAGAGCCCTAGGAGCCATTTCTCAACAATTATATAGTAAACTGCTATAACAATGGTACTAATATTGGGACGCAGACTAAATAGAGAGGATCTTGGGGTGCGTGATTCGCCAGCAACTAAGCGAAAAGTTTTTGAAATGGACCCCAAATCTCTGACAGGTCATGAGTATTTTGACTTCTCTTCAGGATCATCCCATGCTGAGAACATACTCCAGATATTTAATGAGTTCCGAGACAGCCGCCTGTTCACAGATGTTATCATCTGTGTGGAAGGAAAAGAGTTCCCGTGCCATCGAGCTGTTCTCTCAGCCTGTAGCAGCTACTTCAGAGCCATGTTCTGTAACGACCACAGGGAGAGCAGAGAAATGCTGGTTGAGATCAATGGCATTTTAGCTGAAGCTATGGAGTGCTTTTTGCAGTATGTGTACACTGGGAAGGTGAAGATCACAACAGAGAATGTCCAGTATCTCTTTGAAACCTCCAGCCTCTTTCAGATCAGTGTTCTCCGGGACGCGTGTGCCAAATTCTTAGAGGAGCAGCTTGATCCTTGCAATTGCTTAGGAATCCAGCGTTTTGCAGACACCCACTCACTCAAGACTCTCTTCACAAAATGCAAGACCTTTGCATTACAGACTTTTGAGGATGTGTCCCAGCACGAAGAATTTCTTGAGCTTGACAAAGATGAACTTATTGATTATATCTGCAGTGATGAGCTTGTGATTGGCAAAGAAGAGATGGTTTTCGAGGCCGTCATGCGCTGGGTCTACCGAGCCGTTGATCTGCGAAGACCACTGTTACATGAGCTGTTGACGCATGTCAGGCTCCCTCTCTTACATCCTAACTACTTTGTTCAGACAGTTGAGGTGGACCAGTTGATCCAGAATTCCCCTGAGTGTTATCAGTTGCTTCATGAAGCAAGACGGTACCACATTCTCGGCAATGAAATGATGTCCCCAAGGACTAGGCCACGCAGGTGAGATGGTGCTTTACAAATACAGCTAACAATAGTTGTTTTAAATATGTTTTAAAATGCCTGACTCAATCTCCGCATACTCCGTTGCGTGTATAGTTTAGTTGGAGGCTTGGAGATGTAGCTTAGTTTGTAGAGGACTTACCTACATAAACTGGGCATGGTGGCACATATGTAAACACACAGAGACAGGTGAAGCCTTAAAGGTTATTGTCAGCTACATGTGTAAAACCTACATTTCAGCTCAGTATTTAATGTCAGTCTCAACTTCCAATGATTTTTTTTTTTTCTGGTGTTTTTGCTTTTTGAATGCACACATTATCTGTGTAGCCCAGGCTGGCCTTAAAATCTATGTAGGCCAACATTGAAATTCTGATCCTCCTACTTCTACCTCCCAAGTGCGTAGGATTATGGCATATGCCACCATTCCCAACTTGGGTCCTTTGTCTGAATGTGAAAGTTACATCCATGTTAGAGAATATTTAAGTAAGCTTATATTTGGGGTGAAATGTGGTTATTGGGATTTTGTATGTTATATATTGGTATTATATATGTGCCTTAGTAATGGAAAGCATAGATGTATTTGGCAGGGATATAGCTGTATAGGTGCCCACTGCACACCTGTGTTTAAATGGAAGTTGGAAAACAGCTTTGTGGAGTCAGCTGTCTCCTCCCACCTTTACATTGGTTCTGGGCGTAGAATGGTCACCAGGCTTGTGTAGTAAGCACCTTTACCCATTGAGCCATCTTGTCAGCCCTTGAAAAGAAACTTTTTTTTTCTTTAATTTATGTGTATGGGTATTTGTTTGCCTGCATGCAGTACCAATAGAGAACAGAAGAGGGCATTGAATCCTCTAGAACTAGAGCTAAAGATGGTTGTTAGTCCCAGGGAGTGCTGAGAATTGAACCCAGGTCTTCTGGAAGAGCAACCAGTGTTCTTAACCAATGAGCCATCTCATCAACACCATCTGTTTATCTTTTGTGTATAAATGTTTTGCCTGCTTGTGTTCATGCCTGAAGGACATAGATTCACTTTTTATTGATTGTGGTAAAAGTACAGGACATAAAATTTACTATTACACCCAATTTCAGCAGTACAGTTGTCATTGTTAGATATCACGTTGTTGTGGAACCAGTATATATTTTTCTGTATTACCCCATTTTTCATGTAAATTTAATGTAGCTCACAAAAAATCATGCCTTTACTTTGATTTTGCTTGTCTTTGTTTTAGAATATTCTTAAGATTCATCATACGAAATAGACAGGTTGGTTTATTTTTAATCTTAAGTAATTTAGCTGTCACAGGATTTCATCTTTTGTATATGTAATAAGGATGATGGTGTTGCCTTAATAGTTTCTAATGAAACTATTAAATGGATGTTTTTCCCCCTTGTATGCATGTATGTGTGGGTATGAGGTATGCGTGTGGAGGTCAGAGAACAACTTTTAAGGAGTCAGTTTTCTCCTGTGTGAGCTCTAGGAATTAAACTAAGGTCAGACTTGGCACCAAATGCCTCTTGTCCACTGTGTCATCTGCATGTCCTGTATGTCCCTCTTAAAGCTGATATTTAATCTGCATTAAGCCTCTTTTAAAAAAATTTTTTCCAGTATTTGGAAGACTTTATTTTTTTAGAAATTATGTTCAGAATTTGGTAATTACTAATACATAAAATTTTACTAATCTGCCTTCCTTCCTTCCTTCTTCCCTTCCTTTCTCCCTCCCTCCCTTTCTCCCTTCCTCTATTCCTCTCTCCTTTCCTCCTTATGACAGGGTCTTACTGTGTAGCCTTGGCTGGCTTGGAACTCATAGGGAGTACTGGGATTAAATGTATGTGCTACAATGCCTGATATTTCTTATTTTAGGGTAAGAGTACTTTTTTTTTTTTTTTAAGTAGAAGAATTTAGTTAAGTAATTGTAGGGCTTTTCTTTAGTTTTGTTGAGTCTCATTGTAGCTAAGATTTGACAAATTCTCCTTTCCCCACCTCCCAAGTGCTGGGACAATAAACATAGGGATTATAGGCATGAGCCACCATGCCTACTTTGCCTTTCCTAAAGGATCATGATTAGTATGGAAAGGTATCCTGACTGTATTGAGAAAGCTGAACAACCTCAGGGCAGCATAATTATCAGCTCTTGCAGGACTTTCTACACATAGCATATTCCTCCAAAAAGGAAGTCACTCATTTTTTCCAGCTTAATATCCTTGTTACAGGTAGAATTTTGCAGGTATATGCTACCATACCCAGCTTACATCCAAATTTGTGTGTGTGGTGTGGGCACATGTAGGCACAGTATTTGTTCGCACATTGTGTAGGCCACAGCAGTGTCCTCTAGGTGTCCGCTTACACCTTGAAGTGTAGTCTTCACCAACCTGGGAGTTCTTTTCACCAACGCTGGCTGGCTAGCCAGTTGGCTCTCAGGATCCACTCATCTCTATCTCCAGTTGCTGAGGTTGCAGACAAGTGCAGCCACGCCTTTTGTTTTGCCTTGGTGCTGGAGATTAAAACTCAGGTCCTTACTTGGATCCTCATGCTTGAAGAGCCAGTGCTCTTACCCACTGCACCATCTTCCCAGCTCTGTTTTACATTCAACCTTCAAGGGCACCAGATATATATTTTTCTCACAGTGAAAAATATATATCTATCAGGTTACAGGAGCACCCCATTAGGAAACCAGCATGAAGAACCAAAGTAGAATTTAATAAACTTGGGGCCATTGTATATGCAGTAGCAAGTACTTCTCTCAAGTGGTCATTACCTGAAACTCCAGAGAGGATCCTCCACTGTCAGCCTCTTGTCCTTCCCCCGCTTAGCACTTTCCTGTCCTGTATTGTTACAATAATTACTAGACACTAGCTGGATATTGTACATTAATTTGTATAGATTCTTATCTTTCTGGGAAGTTCCAAACCTATACATTTTCTACTATTTAACTCCAGCCCCTTGTATGAGTTCAGCTTGTCTTCAGTCTTGACTGAGACTCCTAATCAGGCCATCACAGACCTTGTTTTGTTAGTCTCCTTTTAGTCTGGAGCCGGCTTCCTTTCTCTTCCGGGTGTTATACCGTGTTGATTCTGGTGTTGAGGATTGAGTTCATGGCCCTGTGCATGCTAGGTGAATGCTCTACCACTGAGCCACACCCTCAAACTGGGTTTGGCATTAATTGCCCTACCTTGAAACTCCATTCACTTCTGGAATATTCTGGGATCATTGTCATCCTCAGCTTTCTGCTCACCAGTTCTCTGCCAGTATTGAGAGTCCTGATTCCTGTGTCTGGTTTGTAATGTTATCTGGTCAGTTTGCATCTTTTTGTCTTGCTTTACTTACTTTCCTGGGTGACCTTTATCTCATCTAGATCATGGTTTTCATTACCCCTAAAATGCATTCATCAGCTTTAACCATGAATCTGTAGCACAGTTTTCTCATTTGTTTATTCGTATTTCTTTTAAAGTTTTGAATAACTTGTACCTTACTTCTTTTTGTTTTATATGATTTATATAATTTCTTCTTAATTTATATACATACTTACTACTTGATTGTACCTATCTTTTATAATAGCATAACAAAACAGCTCTTACAATTAAAGGTAATAGTTCATTTTAGCTAAAACCTGATTCATATTTAAATACTTCTAAATTGTCGTTTAGCTGGAAAGATGGCTCAGAGGTTAAGAACACTTGTTTTTTCAAAGATCCTGTGTTCAATTCCTAAAAACCACATGGTGATTCATAACCATCTGTAATAAGATCTGATGCCATCTTCTGGTGTGCAGACAGAAATGATATATAAATAATCAATCTATCTATTTATCTAAATTGTCCTTTAATATATCTGGGTTTAGAATCTGTCATTATATGTGTTTGTTTCTAAGAAATCTCTTATATTCCAAATAACTGCTTTTTTATGTTTCTGACTTGATAAAAAATTTGCTTAAAATAATAGCTCATCTTTTAAATTCTTCTGACTACTCTTTATGTCTTTGTTTATGTGTATTTAGATACATATGCTTCCTAGAAAGTGAAAGCTGTCTCTACAAACTTTTGCTTCATGGACGTTAGTTAGCTATTTGGGGCTAAAATTGATTCTAAGTAATGTGAACATTACATTGCTTATTAAAAGGGACATGTGCATATTATCATCTTTCCAGCTATCATTCCGTAAAAAGACTAGGAAACTCAGTCCCAGGAACTGCTCTTTGTACCGTAACCCAGGTAAATTCACTCAAGTTAAAGAATAGCTATGAGTTAATACTATTATACACATGTTCAGAGAAGTACTTTAGTTACAGTAAATTTTGGCTTCTCCTAGAACACCCACTGCCTTCTTAGTAACTTTTGAATATGAATTATTTCAAAGACATTTCATAAAAATGATACTGTCCTTTATAGGACTTTACTAAATATTCTTATTCTTGTTTTTGAGACAAGGTCTCATATATCCCAGGCTGGCCTCCAGCCCTCTAACATGGCCAATGCTGACCTTGAACTTCTGAGAGTGCTTTCACTTACTCAGTGTTATTCAGTACTGGGATTATAGACCTGGGCCACCATACCAGCTATTGCTCGTGTTCTGTGCCCATAACATTCCTAGTTTCCTTTCTTCCCGACCGTTCTTCTCTAAGTATTAATACAGACAGGAAACTTGTCCCCAGGGTGGAAGGTTTTGTACGTTGCTGCATTATGGGAATTGACACGGCCTGTGCATGCTAGGCAGCTACTCTACCTCTGAGCTACTTCTCCTGCCCTCCAGGAGGTAAGCTTAATATTAGTGTGGAAACCCTAACACTTGTGTCAGGATGCCCACATGTAATCCTGTTCTCAGGTGGCTGAGGCAGGAGCGTCGCTATGAGTTTAAGACCAGCCTGAGCTATAGTCGTAGTATCAGGCCAGCTAGGGGAACATAGCAAGACCTGTGTGAGACAAAAAAGGAAAAGAAAAAAACAATTACACAAGTTTGGACTTTTTGTTATTGCCCTTTTTTCCTCCTCTTCCTCCTCCTCCTCCTTCCTCCTTCCTCCTTCCTCCTTCCTCCTTCCTCCTTCCTCCCTCCTCCCTCCTCCCTCCTCCCTCCTCCCTCCTCCCTCCTTCCTCCTTTCTTCTTCTTCTTCTTCTTCTTCTTCTTCTTCTTCTTCTTCTTCTTCTTCTTTCTTCTTTCTTCTTTCTTCTTTCTTCTTCTCTGCATAGGACAGTACAAGCCATGGCATGTGTATAGAGGTCAAAGAATAACCTGTGAAGTAGCTTCTCTCCTTCTACCATCTAGGCCCGGGATCAAACTCAGGTCATTATGCTTGGCAGGCCACTTTACTTTCTGAACCTTGGTGACAGCCCTTGAAAGAATTTTTTTCTCTATAGCTTTTTGTTTTTGTTTTTGCTTTTGTTTTCTGAGTTTTATGTAGACTGTAGAGTGGTGAACTTGCTATAAAGTCAGAGCTGGATTCAAACTCCTGATTCTTTGGCCTTGAACTCCTGATTCTCCCGTTTCTGCTATCCAGGTACCAGGATTGTAGGTACGGACCATTATACCCTGCATGACGGTACCTTTGAACTCTGAAGAATCGTCTAGTAATCACCTTGAACAGTTCTGGTTTTATCTAAATATGTGCCATCCTTACATGCCAAGTGCTGGCCTTCAGAGTGTTTCATCTGGAGAACAGTGACTTATGTGTGTGATGGGCCTCTGCCACACCTTTGACTTGTTCATAAATCTGGTGGTGGTGATGAATCACATCCCTGGCCAATTTTTTTTTTTTTAAGTCTAATTCAGACCTGTACTGTACTTCATTTTGATTTCTTTTTGGTTTTCCTAGACAAGATTTTTCTGTGTGGCCCTGGCTGTCCTGAAATTCTGTAGACCAGGCTGGCCTTGAACTTGGTCCACCTGCTTCTGCCTCCCAAGTGCTGGGACTAAAGGCATGTGCCACCACCGCTTGGTTTTGATTTCTTTTTCAAGTTTTGTTGTGTGTATGTGCATTATGTGGGGGAACATGATATGGAGGTCAGGAAACAGTTATGTGAGTTAATTCTCTCCTTCCACATTTATGGGCATTCCAAGGTTCAGACTCACTTGTCAGGTTGTATGGCAAGTGCTTCATCCACTAAGCCATCTCACCAGCCTACATTCAATTTCTTATTCTAGCCCAAATCCTCATTTTTTTATTTGCCATTCCATCCTGCAAATCGGCCTTTTTTTCCTTTTTTTTTTTTTTTTTGGCTATCTCTGTACAAGCCTGGAACATGCTGTGTAAACCAAGCTAGCTTTAAACTTGGATCCACCTGCCTCTGGCTTCTGAGTGGTAGCACTAAAGATGTGTCCAGCCCTATAGGATACTAGACTTAAACTACTGCTTGTTTGGAAGTTTGTGTCTGAGTTTTTGCATCATGCTTCCATTCAGATTGTCCCTACCATAGTGATTACCTGGAATTTCCCCTGGCACATGCCGATTCTTTATTTTGATAGAACTGGGCTGTCCACCAAATAACATCATGGATAACATTGAACTGGACATGTGTTTACTGATGTAATGGCCCTATCAACAAATTGCTCATATGAGGTGGGGTGTGGGGGATTGAACAGTAGGAACAGCTAAGAGCTTGTCATCATTTTGAGGTTAGAATCAGCAGTCAATGTGTATACTTGAATCCTGACTTCTAATATTTACATGTGTTCATTCTTATGGAAGTAAGTACAGGTAATGATGATGAAACTAAAAAGGGAGCCATGAGGAGAAAAGGGATTTTAAGTCAAGGGGTTGGGAAGAGTAGTAGAGTCAAAGAAAGTGGCCAGGAACTGCTGGCTGAGGAGAGGAAGAAAGGTTGGGGGATCAAACAAAACAAAACTTTGTATGAAAACATCATAATGAAACCTGCTTGTGTGCTGATTTTTTTTTTTTTTTTTTTTTTTTTTTTTGGTATATGGGTGATTTGCATGCATGTATGTCTGTGCACCATACGGATTCAACTCCCTCAGAGGACAGATGAGGGCACTAAATCAAGTCCTAAAAGAACAGCACTGGACCCTCTCTCCAGCCCCTGAATGCTGATTTTTGTTAAAAAAAAAAAAAAAAAGTTACATAGTTATTTCTTCTTCTAATATTCACAAAGATTCATCTGCCTTTGCTTCACTTCCCAAGTGCTGGGAAGTGAAGCTATGTACCACCCCGCCATTCTTCTGATAATGCAGTTACTTATAATGAATATGAGAACCTAATCAGGATAATGATGACAAGTCTGACGTTCCAAGGAATAAGGGAGTTCTGAATATATTTTTCTTAAGAAATAGGATTTTACTGCTGGGCATTATATGGTCCCCTCCTGCCTCATGTCTTTATGTGTGTGTGGATGGAAGGTTATTTGCTGCAGCTTGGGCAGCTTACAGTGTAAACCTTTTTTCCCGGTACTTGGGAAGTGGAGGCAGGAAGATAAAGAGTTCAAGCTCATCTTCAGCTACATAGCATGGTCAAGGCCAAACTGGGCTATGTGAGACTTCCCAAAAAAGTGTGTGTGTGTACATGTGTACGTGTGTGTGTGTTATTTAATGATTATCTAATAAGTCCATTTTATAGGCAATATGGCTGTGATACTGACTTGCTGTGGCCACAAAAGTAGGGAGCAGAGCCAGGACTGACCTCAGTCCTGTGTATAGCTAGCTGTTCCTTTGTGTCTTAACTAAGAATGCTCTCCCATGTGGCTGGACATATGGGTCACCATTATTACATGTTTAGCTGCTTTAAATCGGACACTTTACAGAAAGTATTTACTGTGAGTTTTGCCTCCACCTCACCCTTAGGCAGTCCTTGGTGCTCCTCCTCAAAGGATACTATCCTCTGTTACCAGTTTTGACCTTTAGAAATATTCTCTGTGAAAGAAAAAGTGTATGTGGACGTGCATCTTCTGGACATTCTGTTCAGATGGTACACTACTACACTTAGAGTTCCTCACCTTGCTTTTGCCACTTAACACTTTTTTGGTTTCTTTATTTTATTGTCAATACTTGAGGTCTAACCTAAGTCTTCACCTATGCCAGGCAAGCGCTCTACCACTGAGCTATAAAATTATGTTTGAAATTGTCCTGTATGACCACGTACAGATCTTTCCCTTTTGTATTGTTAGAGAAACTTCCTAAGTTGTTCTCCAGAGTTTACTTTCCATTCCTTACAGTTGTGTGTGTGTTTGTGCCTGTGTGTGTTGTGTGTACATGTGTGTACACGAGAGTATAGTGGCCATAATACTATAGTGTCAGATCCCTAGAGTTGTTGTCACAGGCACTCGAGTAGCCTGCGCGAGGCCCTGGGCACTGAGGTGCTGGCCTCTGCAGCACCAGCATGTGCTCTGCAGCTCTGAGCCATCACTCCAGCTGCCTCCACTCTGTTCTTTTGGGCCACACTTGTATCGTATCCTATTTGTGGATAGGGCATAGGGCATAATTAGGTTTTCTTGTTGTTTTGTTTTTGTGGAGAAAGGATCTCATTGTGTATCCCTGGCTGTTCTGGAATTTGCTGTGTAAACCATTCTGCCCTAGAATGCACAGTGATCTGCCTGCCTCTGCCTCTAGTGTTGGCATTAATAATGGTAAACACCACCACTCCTGGCTCAAAATTCTTTTTTTTCCATTGAGCTTACCATCCGTCAGCTAATGGACATTTCGGTTGTTTTTGTCTTTTGGCTGGTGTGAGGCTTCTGTGAATGTTTAGAGTTTTGTTTTTTGTTTTTTGTTTTTAATGCTTCATTTATCTGTGTGTTTTCATATGTCATGGATGCACTGTGGCAGAGGACAGTTGGGAGTCAGTTCTCCTAGAGAATTAAAGTCAGTTCATCAAGGCCTTAGCAGCAAGCACTTTTACTTCTGTTTGTTTGTTTGTTTGTTTGTTTGTTTGTTTGTTTTTGAGAGAGAAGTGTTTTTTGATTTTAGGGTTTGGGGTTTTTTTGATACCAGAGATAGAACCCAGGGCTTACTCTGCTATAAAGTTATTCCCCTAGTCCTATTGTCTTAGTGTTTTTATTATTGTTTTGACAATTTCATTCATATATATAACATACATACATACATATATATGTATAGTATATGATTCACTACCTAATTTTCTGCACTTATTCTCTCCTATTTCTGCTGACTCCTTCTCAACTAGCCCTTCTACTTTCATCAGTTTGTATGTGTTCAAGAGAATATGTAGGAGAGTATATACTGGCACCTGGACAACTTACCAGTAATTACACTCCTGAAGAAAGTGACATAACTGCTAATAGCAATTCAGGGAAGGAGGGAGCCTCTTGAGCCCCTCCTCCATCCATGATGGAGTGTTGAAGGGGGCCAGCTGTACAGGTAGCCACAGCTGCTTTGTGTTCATTACTTACAGCCTAGCATGTCTGCAGAATAGTATTTTGCATAGCACTGTTCCGCATTCTCTAGCTGTTGATTCTTTGTCCCTCTTCGGCAGTGCTCTCTGAGCCTTGGAATCGAGTGGTAATTGTCTCAGTCAGGGTCTGCACTTACCAGTCACTTGTTCCAGCGTTTTAACACAGGCTGAGAACAGCACTTTGCGTATAAACACAGATGCTTGGAAAGCAGCTTGACCTCATGTCCATTTTATTTCTTTCTTTTTTTTTTTTTTTTTTGAAACAGCCTCACTGGCTCCCTATGAGCCTCCTGCCTCTGCCTCCCAAATGCTGGGATTAGAAGCATGTGATTCAGATGTCTTTTTTAATCTATGAATTTACTGCCCGTTACATGATTATCATCCTCTCTGTAGTGAACATGTTTCCATGTCATGAAATCTATGTATAGTGATCATTACCACCCTCATACTCACTTAAGTTGTCTTGGAGCTTTTTGCCTTCACCTCATGTCAACATCATTGTGTCTCAGTATTTAAGCATATCTGTTAGTTCTGGTGGTAAATTTTTAGATAATTGCTGCTTATGAAAAGTAAATATTGTGAGTCTTTATCACTACATCTGTCTCTTTATAAAAGCCGTCCGCTTAGGGTGGTTCCCAGCAGCAAGCCCTGGTGCACAGACTCAAGACCGTGTCCTCTCCAGGTTTAGAATATAAGATCAGATAGTTTTAGGGACAGATCTAACTATGAGAAACCAACCCAAGGCTAACCTAAGCAGCAATAGTGAGACCCTGTCTCAAAAAACACTAACAGGCTGACAATTTACGTTGGTGGCCAAACACTTGCCTAGCATGCACAAGGCCCTAGGTTTAAAGCCAGTTCCACACGAAAAGAGAGGAGAAAAGATAATCAGCAAGCAGATTAAATGTGCCACCTGCTCAGCATGTCGGTATAGTCGGGTCTCGCCAGGAAGTTGGCAGAGCCTTAGAGCTGGGTTCCTTCAGTAATAGCAGCTTAAGAAACTCTCCCCCAACATAAAAACTTTCCTGCCAAGGAACTTGTAATGTTCATATCACCATTGCCGTGATAATAACTTGAATGGGTGCAAACACTCACCCCTGTGATTCTTCCACTCGCTTGTTCACTCACTCATCTCTTCTAGGTCTGGTCAATGCTGTCTTCTTTTCTTTAGATGACACAGACTTGAGAACTGTCTCTTTAAAGTTTAAAGTCTCATTTTTAATGCACACGTGGATATTATAATGGTTTGATTTACAGGGTTTTTTTTGTTTGTTTGTTTGTTTGTTTGTTTGATTTCCTATATTCCTAGCTGGACAACATGAGGACCTTGAACAAAAAATAACTTATTTCTGAAGAAACACTCTTAAATATATAGACTGTAGATTTATTTTTAGAACAAGCAGCAATGAAAAGTTGTAGAATTCTTGCCTTGGTAGCCCAGTGACCTGTTTTCAGACCCTAGTACTGTATCAAAATAAAAGATTTCAAAAGTCAAAACCCATGAAAACCAGTGTGTGGTCTCTTTCTAGCATCTAGTACCCAGGAGGCAGAGACTGGCAGATCTCTGTTCCAGGCCAGTCTGGTCTACATAGTGCATGCCCAGCTAGCCAGAGCTACATAGTGAGACCCTGTTTCTCAGTAAAAACAACCAACCAGAAAAGCCAGGTTTGGTGGCTGTAATCACTTATCTCACTCACTTGCATTTTCAGGATGAACATGACATGTAAGTCAGCCTGGACTAATGTTTGTGTGTGTGTGTGTGTGTGTGTGTGTGTGTGTGTGTGTGTGTGTGTGTATGTATTTTAAAGACACAAAGACAAAATTTAATGGCAGGAAGAGGCTGGTTAAGAGCTCTTGCAAAGGACCTAGGTTTGGTTCCTAACACCCACATGGTGACTCAGAGCTATCCCTAACTCCAGTTCCAGGCTATCCACTATCTCATAGGAACCAAGCATATACATGGTGTGCATACATATGTGCTGGCAAAACACTCATACGCATAAACCTAAATATTCTTTTAAAAAAAGAAAGTGTGGACATTTTCTGTGGCATAATGATATCACTAATAAATGTTCTCAAAGTAAAAAACTGGCAGCCTATACTATTTGGCACATCTGCAAGAATAAACTCAACTGCCTGTCGTGGTGTTTTTGTTGTTACGGCTTTGAACAATCTTGACTATATCTTAATGAATCACTTACATCGTGTGTGCATTCTTAACAATAATTATTTTAGGTCTACTGGCTATTCAGAGGTGATAGTTGTGGTTGGAGGCTGTGAACGAGCTGGAGGATTTAATCTTCCATACACTGAGTGCTATGATCCAGTAACAGGAGAGTGGAAGTCCTTGGCCAAGCTTCCAGAATTTACCAAATCAGAGTATGCTGTCTGTGCACTAAGGAATGATATTCTTGTTTCAGGTAAATAAATAATTATTACATTAGCTATCACTTTTGATGTGGATGTAGATTGTTTTTTAAAAAATAATATGTTGTTGAAAGTGAAATGGATATTTCAGGCAAACAGTTTATACAACAAAACTAAAAAGCTGTTTTACCCCTGAAAAACAGAACGACTTACAAAAGATCTACCAGAAAATGCTTTGGTCATGATTTTTTTTTTTTTAATGCTTTTGTGCACACTTAGAGTACATGTGTTTTAACTGTGTGTCCGTGCATATATGTGTGTGTACACGGGAGAACATAGACATGCCTCCAGAAGCCAAAAGAGCTCATCAGACCTCCTGGAGCTGGAGTTGTAGGCGATTGTAAGCTGCCTACATTCGAGTCCTCTGCAAGAGCAGTAGCAGCTCCCACTGAGCAACCTCCCCAGCTTCGAGTTACAATTTAACTTTACCTCTTTCCTCTCTTTTTTTTTGCTTTTTCTTTTTTTTAAAGGATCACTGTAAACTGTAAAGTTAACAGTATTCATACAATTAAACGTTTAATGCGCCTATTTTCTGACATTCTCTCCCAAAGTTTATTAATTAGAATTTTTTTATAAAATTCTTAACTTGAATGTATTTATTGTACACGATGTAGTCCTAAAAGTCAGACAAAATTATTTTCAACGACTATAGCTAGTATCTATGCTTTGAAGCCTGTTGACTGACAAATAACTTGATTGGCCTTGCAGATTATTATCTTACTACCCAGTGAAGAAGACTCTACCACATATACCTGATTTTGTGTGGTTTTTACGACATCTTTGAATAATCCTGCTATTTGTAGTTATCTGATGCCCGGTTTGTAAAACTCATTTTTTGTATGTTATTATTTTTGAGCTTATAGTCATTCTTTCTCAGACTAACACTTGGCTCGATTTAAATCTGTTCTGTGCAACTATTTCCATTACACTGTAGAAGGTTCCTCCTTTGTTTGTTGAGAAGATTCTGAACTTCTTGGATTGAATGGGCAAATTCTGCTTTTTTTTTTATCTATCTCTTGGTCGTATTTAGTGACATTACCACATGTACATTGTTTTACATTTTAAGGTGGAAGAATCAACAGCCGCGATGTCTGGATTTATAACTCACAGTTAAATATCTGGATCAGAGTTGCTTCCCTAAATAAAGGCAGGTGGCGTCACAAGATGGCTGTCCTTCTTGGTAAAGTAAGAGAAAAGGCTTTTATTACTACTGCTGGTAACTGTCCAAAAGAAATGCCACAGCTGCATCTTGCATCTCCCTCTGGGTATTTTGGCTTCAAATGGTATTTCCTTCCATTCCTAACCAAGATAAACAAAAGACAAAAAACTGTACTTTTTGAATAGATATTTTGTTCTCCCAATTCCAAATTTGTGGCAGTACAGCACATTTCTCACACATTGGAATCCAAATGCTTAAGAAGAACTAGAAAGGCATTATATCAGATACAAAACCAGGCCAGTGTCTAGTCTACACAACTTCTTTCCCTTTGACTGACTTTGGCAATCAAGCAGATAAATGTTTATCTTAAGTGGTATTATTTAGCCTTCTTTATTTGTACAAGAGAGGATAAAACTAAAATAAACTCTCCAACGTGTTTAGTTTACTTTCTGTGTGTGGGTGTATGTTCTGTGTTGAGTTGTATGCATATGGGTGTAGCCTTGAAGGCCAGAAAACGGTGCTAGAGCCCCTGGAGCTGGAATTAGCCTTTGTGTGGGTACTGGGAATAAAACCTAGGTCCTCTCGACTGCTAAGCATCTCTCCAGCCCCATAGTCACTTTTTTTTTTTTGAGACAAGATCACATTACATGTGATAAATGTGTAATGTGCAGTAGAAGTGGTGTTGGCCGCTGTGGATATACAGAGGCACAGAAAGTTAAATTGTGGACATCACGAAATGTGAAGTGTAGCATGACTCACTGATGGTCTAGAAAAAGGACTGATGGTATTTAAGAAGGCTAGAATATGGTTTTGAGAACCATAAAACCATGTGATAAATGGTAAAACCTTAGATAAATGGTAATGATGGAAAAAAGAAGAAAGGGCAGAAGTGAGAAATCATGGAAGACCCAGTCACAGGAAGACTATAATCGTTCATTAAAAGAAATATGGGTGTGAAACAGGAAGGCTTGATTAAACGTTTCTAATATGCCCCATGATGCACAAGGGATTGTTTAGCATGTAAGTTGTTTACTAAATGTTTTGTTTATTGTTTCAGCTGTTATGTAAATATATTGCCCTACCATTATTCATAGAAAATGTTGAGAAAGCTCTTTAAATTCACTGTGTCTCAGGTACTTTTCTAGATGCTATAGTTGCTAAAAGATGGGCTTTGTCTTTGGAGAGCTCACACTATAGACCCTTACTTACCTGGCGTTGTAGTTGCATGACTTTATTACTTTATACTCAAATATCTCATTGTTGAGTGAACAAAACATGAAAAACCTTCTTCCCATGGGTATGGTAGAATTCTGCTCCTTAAAACGGTTGAAAAGAAAACCAAAAAACCAAACAAACCACTGTCATTGTTAGACAGTTATACAGTAAAGAAATATATATTATGCCTGTAGTATGAAAATGTCACTGAAGGGACCAGAAGAGACCAGAAGAGGCTCTGTAACAGTGGTAGTAGAGGGATGCTAAAATATTTAAAAGGCTCAGAACACTGAGCTAAATTCACTGTAGTTACAGCTGTCAAGGCCTTGAATGAGAGGGATCCTAAAATTTTAATGGAACAGATAAACATTTTAGCCCTCACTAATAGATTCTTTGCCCTGTGTTTTCCATATAGGTGTATGTTGTTGGAGGCTATGATGGGCAAAACAGACTTAGCAGTGTAGAGTGTTACGATTCCTTTTCAAATCGTTGGACAGAAGTTGCTCCACTTAAGGAAGCAGTAAGCTCTCCTGCAGTGACGAGCTGTATAGGAAAACTGTTTGTGATTGGTGGAGGACCAGATGATAACACTTGTTCTGATAAGGTAAGGCATGTGTTTAGAGGAACTACAAAGGGGAGACACAGGTGGTTTGTTGAGTAGGTAGATGCCTATGTCACTAAGTGAGAGATCTTTAAAAAATTCTCTGACATCCTGTTTTGTGAGGGAAAAACATTGAATTTCAACTTGCCACAGTGACACCTTCATGTAGCCAGTGATTCAATGTGTATAACAAGTAGGATCAAATGTTTTTGAAATGAGGCCTAATCTCAGGGTTAAAACTCCAGTATCATCTACAGGATTTAAAACTTACATGCAACACAGAAAATTAATGAGCAAAATTAATAAGCACTAAATAATTATACTGCTTCTAACCAGGTCATTTGCTTTAAACCTTTGAAGGGTTTTGGTGTTTTGTTTTGTTTTGTTTTGTTTTGTTTTGTTTTGTTTTGTTTTGTTTTGTTTTGTTTTAGAGCAACAAAAAAGATTGTCTCAATAGTATGATTAGAGGATGGCCCAAAGTAGCTGCAATTCGTCCACCTCTGGGACAGAGGAGCATGTGCCATCCTGGTGTTTCAGTAGACACCTTTTTTTTTCTGGGGAAGAGTATCCAATGGCAAATTGGTTTAGCGGTGACAAGAAATTTCATCAGGCAATTTATTTTCTTATTTAAATGTTAATATATCATCAGATGTTACTGTGCTAGTGAGTTGGCTCAGTAGGTAAAGGTGCTTACCACCAAACCGGACGATCTGGGTTCAATCCCTAGATCCCCCAATAGAAAGAGAGCACCAGTTCTTCAAGTTGTCCTCTGACCTCCACATGCACGCTGCGGCCATAAACAAGTTACACTGAGGGTTTATGCTAACCAAAAATACACTCAGGGTAGGCTGCCTGGTACTTTTTGAGGTAAGGACTCCCTAAAAATATGTATTCATTAAGAAACTATATTCAGATTGAGACATAATTAACTTACACAGAACAATTTCAGAAAAATTTAAGACTTTTAGAGTATATAAGTAAACCTGGAAGCCATTCTATGTGTATTTTGTAACTGTCTTCTGCTTGATGGTAATAAATTAGCCTTTTTAAATTTTTTTCAAAAAAAAGAATTTTATCCTTGACGAAGAAGCAAGAATTTTCTTAATTCATAAAAATTTTAAAACAGACTAACCTTATTTAATTACTTGAATTACTGAGATTTCATTTTAACTATGTTCCTATATTAATATTGACATATTTTAAGGCAAATTTACATATTTGTTTAGACAGTTTACTCCATGTTTTTCTGTACTATTAGGTTCAATCTTATGATCCAGAAACCAATTCTTGGCTACTTCGTGCAGCTATCCCAATCGCCAAGAGGTGCATAACAGCTGTCTCTTTAAACAACCTGATCTACGTTGCTGGTGGACTGACCAAGGCGGTGTATTGTTATGATCCGGTTGAAGACTACTGGATGCACGTGCAAAACACGTTCAGCCGACAGGTAGAAGCACAGAGTCCAGATAGAACCAGTGTAGTGCTGGGGATGGGGTCCAGGCCTTGTGAACACTAGGGGAATACCCTGAGCAACATGCTCTGTCCCAAGGAATAGCTTAGTAAACTAACTACCTTTTAATCAACCCAACACAAAATACCCATTGTATTTAGGCTTTTGATTAAAAAAAACAAAAAAAATCAGCCTTCACCTTTTTCTGAATCTTGTTCCAATCTCTTGTCCTTTCTCTTTCATATTTCAGAAGAGAAGATAGCCCTCTATTTGTAGGCTTGTTGGTTGTTTTGTTATAAAGGAAATGGTTGAGCTTGACCTCATTCATCCATACACTCCACCTAAAGCCCCATCTTCAGAAAGGCTCCCAGCGTCCAAGGTCTTGGCTCTGCTCACCCTCCTCTTACTATCAAAATGCTGCTTCTAATATTGGAATTCTGTCTCTTCTCAAATCGCTACAGAAGATGAGATGAGAGCATGTTAGTGTGTGCATAGGAATGTGGGTGCCCAGAGAGACCATGAAGAGTGGGGGCAATGCCCCGTTGTTTCAGTTACAGATGATTGTGAGCTACCTGATAGGGGTGCAGGGAACCGAACTCCAGTCCTCCGCAAATGAAGCAAGTGCTCTTAACCCCCGAGCCAGCTTTCTCTCTAGCCTGCTCTCCCAAAATATACTTTTTCCACCTACCCATCCATTCATCCATCATCTGTTCGTCCTTCCTTCCTTCCTTCCTTCCTTCCTTCAGTTGGCTGTATTTTGTCTTTCTTTCTTAGTTTTATTGGCTGGCTAAATGGTCCTTTTTTTTCCCCCTATCTTCTTTCCTATCTTTCTTTCTTTGATTGGTTAGCTGTATTTTGTCTTTCTTAGATTGGTTGGCTAGACTGCCCTTTTTTCTTCCTTCTCTTTTTTTTTCTTTCTTTCTTTCTTTCTTTCTTTCTTTCTTCCTTTCTTTCTTTTCTCTCTCTCTCTCTCTCTCTCTGTCTCTTTTTTGACAGGGTCTCACTATGTAGCTCTGGCTGGCTTGAACTCAAAGATCTGCTTTCTTCTCCCTCCTCAGTGCTGAGATTAAAGATGTGTAGCATAACCTAGAACTCTTGCACAGATGTAGCCCATGGCAGCTCAGTATCCAAGTGGGTACCCTAGTAAGGGGAATGGGGGCTGTCTCTGACATGAACTCAGTGGCTGGCTCTTGGATCACCTCTTCTTGATGGGGTGGGGAAGCATCCTTACCAGGCCACAGAGAAAGACAACGCAGCCAGTCCTAATGAGACCTGATAGGCTACGGTCAAATGGAGGGGGAGGAGGACCGCCCTTATCAGAGGACTGGGGGAAGGGCATGGGAGGAGATGAGGGATGGAGGGTGGGATCTGGAGGGGATGAGGGAGGGTGCTAAAGATACAAAGTCAATAAAATATAATAAATAAAAAATAAATTTAAAAAAGAATCTCCTTATATAGAATACAATGTATTGGTGCCATTTCTGTGTCCCAGCCAAGACTTTCAATAACAGGATTTTGTTACTTTGATTGAAACCTGTTTCTCATTCATTTTTCAGCCTAAAGCTCTCTAAAGGGACTGATGTCCCTGTTCCTTGATCATGTGATAATTACAATAGCTTTCCTGCACTTTTAAAGTCTTGTCAAGTCTACCGAGCCTTTCACATCCTTAGCCTTTGTTACTGACAATGCATTTTAGCACTCACTTCAGTCATGTAAATATCAGCATTCATACATACAACAGGGTTTGGGCAAAAGGTAGATTAGCTTTTATATTATATTATATTATATTATATTATATTATATTATATTATATTATATTATATTATATTATATTTATTATATTATATTTATTATATTATATTTATTATATTATATCGAGATATTACATCTCCCTTTTTTTTCATGTTGTTGCCTTTTCAGTTTATTGTCAAATCCTTTATCTTCAATATTTAATTGCTTTTTTTTCTTGTATATTTGGTTAAACAGGAAAACTGTGGAATGTCTGTGTGTAATGGTAAAATCTATATCCTGGGTGGAAGACGGGAAAATGGAGAAGCCACAGACACTATTCTCTGTTACGATCCTGCGACAAGTATCATTACAGGGGTAGCTGCAATGCCCAGACCAGTATCCTATCATGGCTGTGTAACTATTCATAGATACAATGAGAAATGCTTTAAGCTCTAAAACCCAGAATACCTCACACAAGAAGCCGCGCCAATCCAAGAGGAAAATTTAAAAAAACTACCAAGTGAGAATGACTCTCCTTTGTGCCCTATGCAAAAAGAAAAAAGAAAAAGAAATAATCCTGATGCCTTTCTGCCTAAAACATCAATATTTCAAGCTGCAATAAATCCTTTCCTGTAATTTGGGTTTTTAAATAATGGTGGTTAAAGCCAGGCCAGTACACATCTTTAATCCCAGCACCCAGAAGACAAAGGCAGGTGGATTTCCGAGTTTGAACCCAGCCTGGTCTACATAACAAGTTCTAGGCCAGCAAGAGCTGCAGAAGAAGACCTTGTCTTAAAAAAAAAAAAAAAAAGTAATTTGGCCTATGAGTATACTTTTGCATCTTTGAAAAACTATGTGGGGTAGGAAATAATACCCAGCTGTAAACTTCTTAGGGATTTGTGAACCGTCTTAGGATGTTTATTTCTTTTTTTGTCAATTTTGTAGAGAAAATTGCGTGACTGAATCTTCATTTAGGTTGACTTGCCTGATGTTGAAAATGTTTAGAATTCAGTGTGAGAGGAAGAAATTAGTTTTAAATATCGCTGTCACTGACTTTATCCATACTGGTTAATTTCACTGAAACTTTTTGGGTTTTGTTTTCTTAATTGTAAAAATGTAGTGGCAAATCAGCTGCCATAAAATACCAAATTTTATGACTTTATAGACTGTTCTCTGATATTAAATACTTTTTTGTGGGCTTATGTAGGATATAAAAGTAAGGAGATTTAAATTACACATTAATTCCTAAGGAAAAATTAAAATAACTATCAAAGAAAAAAAAATGTGATCCACTTTGGTTCTCAGGGTATTTAATGATCTTCTGTGAGTCCACTAACAAAGTTCTTCCCTTCAAACTAACAGAGGAGCTGAAATCCCTTTTATAAAGCCATGCAGGTAATACACACCTGTATTTGGGATTTGTATCCCAGCCATGGTAGTAATACACCTCTATCCGAAATCTGGAAGGTACATCAAAAGAAACCAAATTAAGGCTGAAGATTTGGCTCAGTGTTTAAGAACACTTACTATTTCAGGGAACCAGGTTTGGCTCCCACCCATATCCGGTGGCTCAGAAAGACCTGTAATTCTAGTTACAGGGAATCTAGCACCCAGTGACACCTACAGGCACGTGGTACACATAAATTCACACAGGCACACATAAATAAATAAATCTTAAGTAAAAAAAAAAAATGTGTTTTGTAATACTGCTGTAAGGAAAATAAGAGCAGTTTTGCTCTCTACCCCAGCAGAGTTTGACATTACTGGTGCAATGCTTTGCTGAGTACCCTGCCTCCTTGTAAATAGCTTACCAGTCTAGGAATGACTACTGATTCCTTAGAAGCCTACAGCAGAGCCCACTCTTCTCAGTGGGGCCGCTTGTTCATAAGTTAGCTGAGCCACTCTGGCCAGCAACAGTTCCCAGTCGTCTGAGAGAAATCTCTTATTTGGGAGCCTTTGTATAAAATATTGATCAACATTTTCAATTTTCTATCAATTTTTTTTCTAGTTTTTCACCTCCATCTTATAAAACTGACCAGTTTTCCAACGGAAATATGAAAGTTTTTCTTAGAAATCTAAGTGGATACAGCAGGAACCAGTACGATTAGTTATTATAACTTCCGTGTGGACGGATAAGGATTTACAAGGCCGTAGGCCGTAGGAGGTAGTTTGCTGTGTTTAACTTCCCAGTCACCATTGTCTCCCATGCTATAACATACTCCTTGTTGGTGATAATAATATCATTAGAGTTCTGTTCAAATCAAAAGCCTACCATTGGCAAACGCTTTCTTCCTCATCTTAGGAAAATCGCAACATTTTGTATGAGGCATTCTTAATTGGAATTTAAATTTTGAGAAAATGTTAAAAAGTTCACTTATGAAATTGTTTTCAAGTCATAAATTTCAAATGATGGGCTAACTGTAGAAGCACTTCAGAAAACAGTTATCTGTCATTTGAGGCGCAGTTACATGTGCAACTGAGGGTATTTGTACTATAATTTTATCTGCATTGTACTTTGGATAATGGGAACTATTTAGTTCAGAAATTCATAATAGTAAAGTGTGTGAACAAAAGTGTTTTGTAAATGCTTAGGAATCTACAAATGATAATTGTTATTCTAGTGTATAATTGTAAGACCATGTCTATTCATAAATATGTCATATAAAAGACTTACTCAAAGTAAATTTGTATTTTAGTATTTTTGTCTATTGTAAAAGTATTATCTACATGTATTTTGTAATGTTTATCTTTCATATATCCTTGTGTTTATTGTAATTAATTGGAAAAAAGATCTTGAAAATCAGAATTTATTTAAACAAATTAGTCTTTCTTTATGTAATTTAAAACCACATAAATTGAGTAGTTGCAAATTATGTTAAAGGTCACTACAAAGTATCTTGAATCCTAGACAATAACTTGTTAAAGCTACCCAAATGATATTTTAACTACCATTAATGACTTATCTTTCTTCACTAATTATTGACAGATAATGGTGGTAAGCCCTGGCTTAAGAAAAACAGGGTATGATTAGTCTATTAAAAAGGATATAGCAACCATCTTGGTGTCAGACTATATTCATTCTGCCATCCCGTAATTGGCAGGGTTTCTTTTGATAGGTGATGTTTCTATGAGCCTCTAAGTTGGTATTTGTATGTGTTTATATGTAGATAGTGTACTTGTGTACACACATCACAAGTACTCAATGATTTTTGCAGTTTAATTGTCAGAAATATAAAGTAAAATATTAGTTGATTATATTCAGTTCATTTGGATAAGACTAAATTTGAACACTTGTAGAGTACTCATTGCTATTGAGACAGGATTTCTGTAGCCTGTGCTAGCCTCAAACTCTTGGCATTTCTTTGCCTTCTGAGTGCTACAGTTAGTAGTGGAAGCCAGCACCAGTTTTCTAAAATAATCATTTCATCTGAAAGTGCAGATCTGGTCACGAGGACCTATGCACCTGCATAACAGCAGTTACAAGGTCAGAAAGCAGACCTGGAGAGAAGTTTGCAGAAGCCAGTTGGAAAGAACTGGAAGGTATGTTTTGTGGATCAACAGAAAATTACAGTTGGTTTTTGTGTGTATTTTTTCATGTACTTGAATCCTTTTACAAGTCTTCTCCATGCATGCGACAAGGTGGTTGTACTTCCTCCTCTTCTTCGCTGTCCCCACTGACTTTACTAACAGGTAGGAATTGGATTTTCAGTAGCCATTTATCATAGATTTGGATCCACGTGTTTACTCCATTTGAATCAGGTTTAAAAAGGTGTAAATGCTCAGGGAGGGCGTTAGCTTGTGACTGTTGCCTGTTTGGGGTGTGCAAAGTGCTTTCACTCGTGCCATTCAGTTGATGACTCTAGACTAAAATTTTTCAGAAGCTTCACACATGGCAGTGGTTGAACATTTATTCTACTTAGAAGGATGACAATGCTTTGTGAACTGATACATTCTCCTGGCAAATATGAATTGTTTATGTATCTGCTGTCAGACTCCCATTTTGAAACTCAGGAAAGACAAAGGTGGTTTTCGTACTTTTGTCAGTGTCCAAACTGGGTATGTGCTGCTTTTTCTTGATCTGACAATATATTTTTAAAAATCACTCAGAGCCCATATACAGAGAGAGGAAGGGAGGTAAATTATTTGTGTGTGCCTTAACATCTTGAAATTTATTTGTGAAAAGGATACATACTCGATACTTTATGTGGTACCAAGTGATAAGTTAATGTCTAGAGGCTTCCGTGGACTGCCTTGTTTCATAAGTCAGCCCAAGGTAATACTAGTGAATGTGATTTGGCCTTGCTAAACTTAGTGTTGGCATATAGCTGAGTATGGTGGCAATGCCTTTAATTCCAGCCCTTGGGAGGTCGAGGCAGGAGGATCAGGAGAATCCTAGGATGGCATGGCTACAGAGCCAGTTTGAGGCCAGCCTTGGTCACATGAAATCTCATGACAAAAATACTAATGGAGTTGGTTGATAGTATGGAAAAAGCTAGAATTATATTACTTCACCCAGTATTATGTTAAGTAATTAATGCATACCACATAACCAGAATGAAGCAGTTTTCTGACCTGTAAGGTCTAACTAGCTAATAAACATGCTTACTGCCACATCTAGTGCTAGGCATCAAAAACCACTCCCAGGACTGTAAACTAACAGGATGCCAGAGGTATTTCAAAATATGTTAGCCATTTTAAAGTGTTTCATTGGTAAGCGGGTTGGGGAGATGGTTCAGCAGTTAGGAGCACTAGCACGTGCTGCTCTTGCAGAGGATCTGGGTTGGGTTCCAAGCACCTTCATGGTGGCTAACAAGTGTCTATAAACTACAGTTCCTGGAGTTCCAATACCCTCTGACTTCCACAGGCACCGGGCTCACATGGTGTACATACATTATACGCAAACAGTCATAGTTCAGGCACAACAACACTCATACACACAAAAATAAATGATATCATTAAAACATATATGAACCCTTTACACTTTTGCGATTGCCTTAAATATTAAACAGTGTAGTGCTAAAGATGATAATAAGTTTTTAGAAAATGAAGTCATAACTTTATTGTTCCAAAGAAGTTTTATTTTAATGTTTGTGCCTTAAGCTTCCCAGTGCCACTTCAGTCTGATAAATCTTAGCACACATAAACTTCATATCTGTTTCTTGTGTCATAAATGTATTTTTTTTGTTCGGGCTTTTATTTTTTACTTTTTGTTAGGTTTTGAGGGTCTGGTTTGGTTATATCTTTTGAGTCAGGATCATATAGTCTAAGCTGGCCTATATTGAGTGAGTCAGGGTCATATGTAGCTCAGGCTGGCCTAGGGCTCTGTTTTGCTAAAGATGATCTTGAATTCCAGTCATTCTGTCTATATCTCCAAAGGACTCGGATGATAGCATGTGCCACCACCCCTGGCTGGGTGTGTTTTTGTCTGTGGGGTGAGTGGGTTTATTGGTTGGTTGGTTGGTTGGTTGGTTGGTTGGTTGGTTGGTTGGTTTAATGTAGCCCTGGCTAACCTGGAACTCAGTATATTGCTGGGCTAGCTTTGAGCTAGTGGCAGTCCTGCCTCTGTCCCTGAGTGCTAGGATTGTAAGCTTGGGCCACCACTCCCAGCTGTTCTGAAATGCCAACTGTGAAATTGCTTGGCAGAAAGAGGTTGTTAAGTAAGGTTGTTGCTTGGAGTTTTACATTTTTAACTTTTGGTACCTAGGTGCTTTTTAAAATACTCAGATAAATACCCATTAAGCTCTCAAAAAGGTCATTTGAAATATTTAATAGTGAAATAAAGTATGTGTAGTTACTTCTGTTATGTCCTTATATCAGTAATTAGTTCTGCTCTAGGCTTTTCTTGCGAAAGTGCTTCTTCTGCATTACTGACCCTCCTGCAGTGTGTGAGTCTCCAGAGCTGAGGTGAGGCTTTCAGAACTGAACAAGTACAATGTGTTACTGTAACTGCCACACAGCTGTTGCTTTCAGTTTGAATCTTCACAGTGAGAAAAGAATGTTTTCTATGTCCTTGTTCTCAGTTCAGCTGTAGTACATTGACGCTTATGTTTTTGTTTAATTGCACTTCTTTCATAGTTTAAATTTTTAAAAGTTGTATCTAATTAATGTCTTTTAAACATTACTTGACTATATGGTTACATTAAATTTTGTTTACCAAAAAATCTGATGAGTTTTAAGATTGTTTTGTTTTAATATACCTAAGTGTAAAAGTAGACAAGGGGGAAACCAGATGTTTATATTTACCAGAATATCCATAACATAACTCAGAACATAAACAAGTGATTTGAGGAAAAGAAGTCATGGCCAACAAGAATACTAGAATGGATGTGTGTTAGCACGGTCTCCCAAGTAGCAGTGTTGAGGTGGAACTGTGCCTATAAAGCAGGGCTGGGGTTTAATAAAGATATGTTAACACAGCTGACTGTAAGGTTTAAGAGAAAGGCACCCAGAAGGCAGGACACAGACAAGACATACCCAAAGACATGAGTGTTGGCTTCTTCAAGAACCTTAGCACCCACAGACGTCATAAAAGGGTATTGGATCCCCTGGAACTGGAGTTACAGTTGTGAGCTGCCATGTGCACACAGGGAACCAAATCTCAACCCTTGAGAAGTGGAAGTTTTCAGAAATGAAGGCTTCTAGCCTGTTGTTGTTTTCTTCTGCTTTGCTGTGAGTTGTATCTAGGGACTGGCTGCTTTGTGGGCAGTCTTTGAGATCATTTGCCCTTTTATCTGTTGTGACAACTGGACACATTTTCCATTCTTACGACACTCTCATTAAAAGTCCAGTCTCCTGGGGCATGATGGTACAGGCCTTTTATCCCACACTGGAGGCAAAGTCAGGTGAATCTCTGTAAGTTCAAGACCACCGTGTTCTACATAGCTAGCTTCCAGCCAGCCAAAGCTACACAGTGAGATCCTGTCTCAAAAACAGAGGGGAGAAAAGGAACAAAAACAAAACAAACCCTCGTGAGCCAGTGATTTGTTTTAAATATCAGAGGTTGTTCCAAAATCTGTTTGAAAGTTTAGATTAACTTTTATTGGGTAAAAAGAAAAAATGGTAGTTCATGTGCCAAGGAGCACTGACAATAAATAAAAACATCTCCTGTGCAGAATTGAATTCCAGCCAGGGTGTGAGTCAAGAACACTTGTTTTTTTGTCTTGAAGTGCATTTCCTACTTTTTCCTCTAACAGTTTAAAAGTTCTAGGTTTTATGTTTAGGTCATGGATTAATTTGGAGTTGATTTTCAAACAATGTGTGAGAAGGGTCTATTTTCATGCTTCCTCAAAGAAGAGGAGGAGGAGAAATAATTAGGTATCAAACTCTCCCCAAGGACTGCAATGCCCCTGACCAGCAGGGAGTAGTCTAAAGGTAATGTTGCCCCCATTCTGACCCCTTACTTTATTCATGGATCTCTTTTCTTTCCCCTCTATCATTTTTTTCTCTCTTATTTAATGTTAGGGGGTTGAAAGGGAAGAAGAAAAGGGGTGGAGATGAATGTAAGAAAAAAGCCACAAAGTAGCAAACTTCAGCTACACAGAAGTAACTGAATAGAAATAGAAGGTAAATTCAACATACAATTAAGCAAAAAGAAATACTGAAAAAAAAAACTGAAATGTAACTAAAAAAAATCAATAAGCCAAATAAAAACTGAATGGAACCTGAGCATGTTGGCTCATGCTTTTTGTTAGTTAGTTTGTTTGTTTTTAAATTATTTTATTTTTAATTACAGTTTACTTTGTATCCCCCCTCTAGTTCCCTCCTTAATCCCTTCCCAATCCCTCCCTTCCTCTCCCTTCTCCACACATGCCTTTCCCCAAGTCCACTGGTAGGGGAGGGTTTCTTTTTCTTCCTTCTGATCCTAGTCTGTTAGGTCTCATCAGGAGTGGCTGCATTGTCTTCCTCTATGGCCTGGTAAGGCTGCTCCCTCCTCAGGGGGAGGTTATCAAAGAGCAGGCCAATCAGTTCATGTCAGAAGCAGTCCCTGTTCCCATTACTATGGAACCCACTTGGACACTGAACGGCCATCGGCTACATCTGTGCAGGGGTTCTAGGTTATCTCCATGCATGGTACTTGGTTGGAGTGTGAGTCTCAGGAAAGACCCTTGTGTTCAAATTTTTTGGTTCTGTTGCTCTCCTTGTGAACCTCCTGTCCTCTCCAGATCTTACTATTTCCCACTTCTTTCATAAGATTCCCCGCATTCTGCCCAAAGTTTGGCCATAAGTCTCAACATCTGCTTTGATAGTCTGCAGGGCAGAGCCTTTCAAAGGTCCTTTGTGGAAGGCTCCTAACTCTTTTCCTGTTTTCTTCTTCTGATGTCCATCCTCTTTGCCTTTCTGAATGGGGATTGAGCATTTTAGCCAGAGACCTCCCTCTAGATTAGTTTTTTAGGTATATATATTGTAGTAGGTTTATCCTATATTTTATGTCTATATGAGTGAGTATATGTCGTGTGTGTGTTTCTGCTTCTGGGATAGCTCACTCAGAATGATCCTTTCCAGTTCCCATCATTTACCTGAAAATTTTATGATTTCCTTGTTTTTCATTGCTGAGTAATATTCCATTGTGTAGACAGAGCTAAACAGAGAATTCTCGATAGAGGAACATCAAATGGCAGAGAAACACTTAAAGAAATGCTCAACATCATTAGCCATCAGGGAAATGCAATTCAAAACAATCCTGCGATTTCACCTTACACCCATCAGAATGGCCAAGATCAAAAACTCAAGTGACAACACATGCTGGAGAGGTTGTGGAGAAAGGGGAACCCTCCTCCACTGCTGGTGGGAATGTAAACTTGTACAACCACTCTGGAAATCCATCTGGCACTTTCTCAGACAACTAGAAAAAGTACTTCCTCAAGATCCAGCTATACCACTCCTAGGCATATATCCAAAAGAGGCTTAAGTACACAATAAGGACATTTGCTCAACCATGTTTGTAGCAGCTTTATTTGTAATAGCCAGAAGCTGGAAACAGAAATAGCCAGAAGCTGGATGCCCCTCAACTGAAGAATGGATACAGAAATTGTGGCTCATGCTTTTAATCCCAGCACTTGGGAGGCAGAGACAGATAAAGCTGAGTTTGAGGCCAGAAACCAAGGTCCAGGACAACGAGGGATGTTACCCATGTTACCAAAAGAAACTGTCTCTTAAAAAAGTCCAAACAAAACCTCAATGGAAAGCCTCACCAACAGAATGGACTATTTGGAGGACAGAATATCAAGGCTTGAGAACAAAGTACAGAAAGTAATTCAGTTAGTTTTTTAGAAAATGAGCTGAAGCGATTGTTCAGTTCAGAGAGATGCTTAAGAGTGTTTGCTGTTATTCAGAGGACCTAAGTTCAGTTCCCAGCACCCATGTTGGGTGGCTCACAACCACCTGTAACTCCAGCTACAAGGGATCCAACATCCCCTAGACATTGAACTCTGTGGGTACCTGCACTCATACATGCACACACCTATACACATACATGCACTTAAAAATAAAAAAAGTAAAGTATGGACTGTACAAGATCTGTGGGATACTTTGAAAAGACCAAATTACAGATAGATAGATAGATAGATAGATAGATAGATAGATAGATAGATAGATAAACCAAATTATAAATTATAGGACTAAAAGAAAATTCTATGCCAAAGGTATAGAAAATATTTTCAGTAAAAATGTTAAAACTTGGACAGGGTGTGGTGGCACATGTCTTTAATCCCAGCACTCTGTGAGGCAGAAACAGGTGGATCTCTGAGTTTGAGGCCAGCCTGATCTACAAATCAAATTCCAGAACAGCCAGGGCTGTTAAACAGAGAAACCCTGTCTTGGGGGGAAAAAAGAAGAAAGGAAATGTTAGATTTAGCCAGGCAGTAGTGGCACACAAAGAAACCATGTCTCAAAAACAAACTTAAAATTTACCAAATACAAGTAAAGAGGAGTCCATCAAAGTAAAGGAGGTGAACAAAACATCAAATAGACTGGAACAGAAAAAAAAAATGCCCATGTTATATTATAGTCAAAACACTAAATATTCAGGAAAAATGTATTCAAAGTAAAAGGCAAGCCATCTGCATCTGAATTTGAAAGGAAACACTAAAGCCAGAAGGGCACAGAGGAATGGATTTCAAGTTCTGAAAGATTACAACCACCAAACCCAGGTCCCCAGACCTTAGCACAACTTGATGCCTTGGTGGCTGTACCATTCAGACTGTAAAACTCAGGACACAGCACCATGTGCCAGAACTAAAACAAAAGCCTAATCCATCAAAGTCCATACTTCTGGGAAGGTCTCTAAATGGACTAACTTTTCTTTTTGGTTTCTGGTTAAGTGTTCTTGTTAACTGATGTATGTCAACCCAGGATATGGTCTTTGTGCTTAAAGGCTGATCCTGAGAAAGGCTCAGGGCTCTACATTGGGATCCTGAACACCCAGCTGGCTGGTGAATAAGGACTTTCTATTGGCTTAAACCTATGTGCAAGCCGTCTTCCCTGGTGGATACTCCATAACACTATACACAGCCAAACTGATGTCATAACAGAAGAAGAAAAACTTTCCATGCCAAAAGCACCCTAAAGCAATTTATATCCTAACTGCCACTCTAAAGAGAATACTAGAGGGAATACTTGAAATTGAAGAGAATGTTAAACACATCCAAGCCATTACTGAAAAAATTGCTAAGATATTTGTTAAGCAATGAAGACTAAGAAAATATCAAACAAAATCAACAAAATGACAGAACTAATTCAGTAA
Organism: Psammomys obesus; assembly: GCF_907164565.1. Lineage (NCBI taxonomy): Eukaryota > Metazoa > Chordata > Mammalia > Rodentia > Muridae > Psammomys > Psammomys obesus. Next base: position 830,573 of record NW_026596064.1, read on the forward strand.
TTACTCTGATTATCAAAGGTCTCAATTCTCCAAGATATAATATGCCCTACAGTGGTAGCACATGCCATTAATCACACCACTAGGAAAGAAGAGGCAAGCGGATCTGTAGAGTGAGTTCCAGGAAAGCCAGGGCTACACAGAGAAACCTTTTCTTGACAGAAAAAAAAAAAAAAGTAGCAGATTGGATCATAAAACAGGGTCTCTCTTTTTTTCTGCCTCCAAGAAACATGTCTCACCACCGTAGATAGGCATGACCTCAGTAAAAGGAAGGACAAAGGTATTAAAGATCCTGAACAAGGACACACAGGGAAAAATAAAAAATAAAAAGGTCTCTACACTCAAATGAAAATGAAGACAACAAGGACAGACCATCTCAACAGATGCAGAAAAGACTTATAAAATTAAAATCCTTCACGATAAGAGTCTTGAAGAGATGAAGGATGTATGAACCATAATAAAGGGAACTTACAAGCTTATAGGTGAGAAAAAGTGAATGTTTCTACTAAAATCGGAACAAGACAAGGACACCCATTCTCTCCACTCCTTTACTGTGTAGTACTTGAAGTCTTAGCTAGAACAACAAAAGGAGATGGAAAAAATACAAATAAAAAAAAGAAATCCAAGTATCTGTGTTAACAAATGATAAGATTCTATATATTAAAAATATTACCAGAAATTTTTCGGAACTAAAATACTCTTCCAGTGAAGTGGCAGGCTACAAAATTAGTATACAAAAATCTGTAGGTGCCAGGCCTGTTGATGCACAGCCTTAAATCTTAGTACCCCAGATGCAGAGGCAGGCCAGTTTCTTTGGATTTAAGACCAGCCTTGTCTACATAGAGTTCCAGACTAGCAAGAGATAAGTAACAGGAACATGTCCCAAAGAAATAAATCCAGATCCTTCTGTGACGGCTAGTTTTATGTCAGCTGGACACAGGTTAGCCCTCAGAAAAAAAAGGAACCTCAATTGAGAAAATGCCTTCAGAAAACTGAGCTATAAGCAGTAAAACTGTAGGGCATTTTCTTATGTAAAACCTGAAAAATTTGAGGAAAAAGACCAAATCCGCTATTGTCTAATTAAAACAGGCCTTATTTAACACAGGCCAGGACGACAGGCATGGGCCAGGTCCACACCTGGGATTCCCAGGGAATGACCCTGAATTAGTCAGGTGCTTTGTGGCAAAACCCACAAGCCCACACATCCCCACCTCTGTCCCATGTGGGGTAAGCATACATCCTGATGTTCGTCCTGCCTGAGTCCCTTCCCACGTGCATGTAATCAAGCACAGCCTGTGATGCTGGGACAGCCACCTTGTTATCTGACATCAGCAACAGCCTCCAGTGTTCCAGAAAGTTATCTGGCCGAGGGCAAGTGGGGCCTACAGCTTAACTTTAGCTCTCACACTTAATTAGTGATCTGCTGGAGGGCCCAGCTCATCATGTGTATGTTGTGTTGCCGGGTGGGGGCCAGGGAAATCCCATTCAAAATAGCCTCAAAAATAAATAAATAAATAATGAATACTTTTTAAAAAGCAGCTAAGAAACTAAATGAGCAACAACAAAAATCTCACCGGGAAATCCCATTCAAAATAGCCTCAAAAATAAATAAATAAATATTAAAAAAAAAAAAAAAAGCTAGAAACTAAATGAGCAACAACAAAAATCTCACTGGGAAGTGAAAGACCTCTGTAATGGAAATTTTAAGACACTAAAGAAACAGAGGAGCCAGGTGCAGTGGTACATGCCTGTAATCCTTGCAATTCCAGCACTCAGGGAGGCAAAGATAGGCAGATCTCTGCGAGTTCAAGGCCAGCCTGGTCTACAAAGAGTGTGCAGGACAGTCCAGGCTACACAGAGAAACAGAGAAACCATGTCTCAAAAAAGAGAAAAGAAAAACAAAAAAAAAAGAAAGGAAGAGAGGAAGACACTAGAAGGTGGATGGAAAGCCCTACTATGCTCATAAATCATAAAAACTAACATTGTGAAAGCGGTCATATGCCTTAGGGTTTATTGCTTTGATAAAACACAATGACCAAATCAAAGTTGGAGAGAAAAGGGTTTATTTTAGCTTCTACCACATCACAGTCCATCACTGAGAAGTCAGGGCAAGAACTCAAGACAGCTACCTGATCCTGTCTCCTGGTGGTAAACACCTTTAATCCCAGCACTCTGGAGGCAGAAGCAAAAGTATCTCTGTGAGTTAGGAGGCAGCCTGGACTACATATTGAGTTCCAAGTCAGCCAGAACTAAATAGAGAGACCCTGTCTAAACATAAAAAATAAGAAGATAGGCACTTAGAGACAAGAGCCCGTGGAGGACCGATGCTTTCTGGTTTATTCCCCATTGCTTGTTCAGCCTGCTTCATACAGCATCCAGGACCACCTACCTAGTGATGGTACTGCCCACAGTGAGCTGGACCCTCCCACACCAATCATCAGTTAAGAAAATGTGTGACAGGCTTGCCCATGAGCCAATCTGGTGGAGGAATTTTCTCAAGGTTCCCTCTTTCAAAATTACTCTAGTTTGATTCAAGTTGTCATAAAACTACCTAGCACACCATCCTACCAAAACAATCAAATATTCAATGTAATCCCAATAAAAATTCCAGTGACAGTCTTCAAAGAAAAAAAATAAAATAAAAAATTTATATGGTTGTACAAAAGACCCTACAGATCGCAAGGAATCCTAGGTAATATGAAGACATTACTATACCTACTTTAAAGTTATTGTACAGCTATAGTAATCAAAACAGCATGTACTGGTATAAAAATAGATACGTAGATCAATGGAATAGACGAGGTGACACTTACAAAAGGCTATGCATCTACGGCCACCTGGTTCTTTACAAAGAGGCAAAAACTCATAGGAGAGGACAACATCTTAAATGAACAGCAGTAACCTGGCCATCCACATGTACAAAGGTGGAATTAGGTCCTACATCTCAGCCTGCAGGAAAAGCAACTCCAAACAGATCAAAGGCCTCAACATAAAACCTGAAACTCTGAAACAGTTCGAGGAAAAAGCAGGGAATGCAGACAAGATATTAGGATAAATAAGAACTTTCTGAATAGGAATCCAGTACTCAGGAAATAAGACCAACAACTGGCAATGGGACTTAATGGAGCTAATAAATAGAAATCTTTGGGAGAAAATAGAAATCTAATGAAGGATTACTATCTAGAACATGCAAAGAATTAAAAAAAAAACTAAAAACAACAAAACTAATAAAATATGGGCCTTGGAAATGAGCAGAGAGCTCTCAAAATAAGAAATACTAATGGCTAATAAACACTTTAAAAAAGTTTCATATCGGGTTGGTGAGATGGCTCAGAGGTTAAAAGGACTGGCTATTCTTCCAAAGGTCCTATGTTCAATTCCCAGCAACCACATGGTGGCTCACAACCATGTGAGATTTGGTGCTCTCTTTTGGCATGTCAGCATACACACAGGCAGAACACTATACATAATCAATAAATATTTTTTTTAAAAGTTTCATATCATTAACTATCAGGGAAATGTGATTTAAAACAACTTTAAGGACCTATTAGATGGTCTGGAGGTAAAAATGCTTGCTGCAAAACCTTAAGAACTAAATTCAATCCCTAGGATCACAAATGCTACAAGGAATCCATTGATTCTGGCAAGCTGGTCACTGATCTCCACACATTAGTATGTGCACACATAAAATAAACACATAACAATTTTAAGACCCACTTTTGAGTTTCTCAACCCAGTCAGAATGAATGATATTAAGATTAGATTATAGTTGATGTTGGTAAGGTTGTTGGGGAGGGGAACACCTAGTCATTGTTGTCTCTAATGCAAACAACAAACAACCACTAGGAAAATCAGTATTGGGTGTTCTCAGAAGGTTAGAATTAAGCTAGAACTACCATATGGCCCAGCTATACCATTCCTGGGTTTCTACTGAAAGGACGACCACAGAGAATTCTGCATCCATGTTTATTGCTGCACTATTCCCAATAGCAAGGAAATGGGACCAGCTCAGATGTTCATCAACAGAAGAACACATACTGAAAGTGTAGCTCGTACACACAATAGAATTTCATCTGGCTGTCAAGAAAAATAAAACTTTAAAGTTTGCAGGTAAATGGATAAAATTGGAAAAGATTATACTGAGTGAAGTAACACAGACCCAGAAAGACAAATACTATATGTTCTCTCTTACGTATGGATCCTAGCCTTGAATCTTTACATCTGTATGTTTGACCTGAGGCACCTGTAGAGGCCAGGAATATGGGCTCATTTTAGGGAACTTGGGGAAGCTAGTTGAGCATAAGTGATATGAGAACAGAGACGGGGGAGGGGGTGCTAGGAGTGGAAAGGTATAAGTAAGGATTAAGGTGGAGGGACTGGAGAGATGAGCGGGACTAATCAAAACAAAGTATATATGAAGAGACCCACTACTTTGTAAGCCAATTAAAAAAGAGGTGTGTGTGTATTGTATGTGTGTTTACAAAGACAGCTATAAGGGAAATGTTCTGCATGGCTGCATAATGCTGCTCCTAGAAGCTATTGTATATTAAACAGAAATTCCAGACATGGTGTACCTCCCTATATGTTGTTGGTCAGGGACATCCAGAAACATCCAAAATAATACAGGCTCTTGCATGCATTCTTTTTGTATGCCCATTAGAACCAGATGATAAGACCCTATTGCTGAATAAGCTGTACACTTTGGATGCTAGATATAGAGAAATCACGGTTTAACTGAGCTGAAAGTTTCTTCCCTGTCTGCAAGTTTTCATAGTGCTGGAATGTGCTATGCAGAATGCTGGGAGAGAAATGACATCGGTGGTTTTACTTTTCTGAGAACCTTAAGATCATAATACCAACCTGGTGCAATAGTGGCATTACTGTCATGGGAGTTAGTCAGGTTTGAGGTAGGTAGGTGTGGTGTGGTGTGTGTGAGAGTGAGTGTAGGAAATTTGAGTGGCTTACAAGCTGAAGTCTCAACAGGGTGTTCTCAGCAATGGCTGTCTCCTGACAAAGGCCAAGAATCTGGTAGTTCACAAAAACAGATATTTTAGCAGTCTCAGACTGGTGCTGGAGTTCCAGAGGATTTTTTTTTGTTACAGTTTATTGATTTTATATCCCAATTGTAGCCCTCCCTCATCTCCTTCCCATCCCACCCTCCTTTCTTCCCCCATCCCCTTCCCCTAATCCACTGAAAGAGAGAGTTTTCCTTCCCTGACATCTGACCCTAGCTTTTCAAGTCTTATCAGGACTGCCTGGATCCTCTTTCTCTGTGGCCTGTCAAGGCCACATTGCCAGAGGGAAGTGATCAAAGAGCAGACAACTGAGTTCATGACAGAGGCAGTGCCTGCTCCCCTTACTTAGAGACCCACATGGAGACTGAGCTGCCTATCAGCTACATCTGAGCAGGCAGTCTAGGTCCTCTCCATGCATGGTCCTGGGTTGGTGCATCAGTCTCTGCAGGGTCCCTTGGGCTCAGATTTTTTAGCTTTGTTGGTCTCTTTGTGGGGCTTCTGTCCCCTCCATGTCCTTCTATCTGCCCCCTCCCTTCTTCTTCCATAAGACTCCTTGCACTCTGCCCAAAGTTTGGCTGTGAGTCTCAGCATCTGCTTCAATCCCCTGTTGGGTGGACCCTTTCAGAGGACCTCTATGGTAAGCTCCTATCCTGTTTCCTCTCTTCCACCACTTCTGGTGTCTATCCTGTTTGACATTCTGAATGGGATTTAAGTATCCTCCCTAGGGTCCTCCTTGTTGTTTAGCTTCTTTAGGTCTGTAGATTTTAGTATGGTTTTCCTATATTATAAGGCTAATATCTGCTTATAAGTGCGTAGATACCATGCATGTCTTTCTGGTTCTGGGTTACCTCACTCAGGATGGTCTTTTATAGTTCTATCCAAAAGAGCTGTAGGTCTTCAGACCACATTAGAATCTCAAAGTAGTACATTCTAATGGCGTGAAAGGAATGTCTCAGTTACAGGCTAGGTGAAACTTGCCAGTGAGAGTGAGGGCAAGCTGCAAAAAGCAAAGCTTCCTTCTTCCGTGCCCTTTTATGTGGAAAGCCACCAGGTGCAGTTCAGATTCAGGGTGGGTCTTCCTACCTCAAATAATCCAATTAAGAAAATTCTTCTTCTGGCTGGCCAGCTGGTTGGGATTTGGTTCCAGATGTGATCAGCTGACATCCAAGGTTTGCCTTCAGAGTGGGTAGCCAACTGTTCTTGGAGTGGCCGGAGAAAACATGTGCCCGGGTACTGTAAACCCAGTCAAAAATCCATGGATGGGGAGAGTATAGGCCCTAAAGGGACACTTCCTGTGTTGTAGCTCAACTGACACGAAACCAAACTGCCTTCCAAATGTTTACGTTTGGACTCATAGACAAATGATACTCACAGGCTTCATCAGAGAAACCGTTCTTTGCAGTTAACAGTGGTGAATGCAGAATCATGACTGTTCAAGGTGCTGATATCAGGTGACGACTGAGCACTTGGTTCAAAGAGGGCATTTACACCACCCTCTCTGAAGCTCAGGGAGCATCATAGAAGAATGTAAAAGGCAGAAGAGAGGGAGAAGGGCTGTATAATGCTATCTTTAAAAAAAAAAAGGATGTCTATTGATGTTTGAGTCCACAAACCACCGTGTATCTGAGGGTTATCTTGAATTGTGATCTTACCGCCTCTACCTTCCAAGAGCTGAGATTATAGGCATGCATACCACATTCTATCCAAAATCTGGGTTTCTGGCATTCCATCTAAAAGCCACAGAGAGCAGCAGCTCCATCACAAACAGGCCCCTCCCCTTAGGCCACTGTTGGGACTTTTACACTAGGCAGCTTTCCAACTAGACCAAAGGAAGTGGGCTTCTAGCTTCTCAGGCACTTAGACAGATGTTCAATGTGTTTGCCTTGGATTCTGACCAAAACGTCAATTAACTCTAACACACCCGTCCTGACCGCTCCGTAACCTCTTTCTTGGTGTCTTAGTTATTGTTCTATTGCTGTAAAGAGACACTGTGACCAGGGTAACTTATAAAAGAGAACATTTAATCACAGGCTCATGGGGTTGGGGATTTAACTTCGTGGTAGAGCCCTGGGTTTGGTCATGAGCTCAAAAAAATAAAAATAAAAAAAAGACAAAATAATTCAAAATAATTATGGGCTTGCTTACAGTTTCAGAGGATAAGTCTATGACCATCATATTGAGGAACAAGGCAAAGAGAGGGCAGGCATGGCACTGGAGCAGTAGCTAAGATCTTACATCTTATCCAAAAGGTGGAGGCAGAGAAAGAGACCGGTAAAAACCTCAAAGCCCATCCTTGGTGACACACCTCCAACAAGGCCACACCTACTAACCCAAAACAGTTTCACCAACTAGGGACTAAACATTCAAATATATGAGCCAGTGTACACCAGTGTCACTCAACTTCATGAAATTGATTTCATAGGTGCTAGGAATTGAACCCAAGACTTTACACATGTATTGTGTTGCGCACACACACACACACATACACACACACACAAATTTAATTTTTAGCTCCAAACTCCTCTGAATTTTCAGGCTCAAGGAAGCCTTCCTTGACCTAAATTTAGATTAGCTCCAGTTTCCTTGTGAAATGGTAATTCTGTGGAGGCCATGTGTGCCTATAACCCTATCACTTGGGAGGCTAGGACAGCATGAGTGTGAGCAGAAGAAGGTCAACCTTGAGCTACAAAGCAAGAACCTGTCTCAAAAATAATTAATAGGGTGTAAATTTTTTCAGGGCTAATTCTGCTTTATGTACCTCTGTGTTCTCAGTGCAGAACAACAGAAACACAAACACAATAAATCCTTTTTTTTTTCTTTTTTTTTTGGTTTTTTTGAGACAGGTTTCTCTGTGTAGCCTTGGCTGTCCTGGACTCGCTTTGTAGACCAGGCCAGCCTTGAACTCACAGCCTCTGCCTCCCCCAGTGCTGGGGTTATAGGCGCGTGCTACCACACCTGGCTGCAATAAACATTCTTGAGAAAATTAGAAAAATCTAATTTTACTCCTGATAAACCTTAAAGTCAGGAGGCCAGTGGTAAGATGTCGCTAGATTTTTGTGACTGTTCACACAGTTTTTGAGTCTATACTATGTGTCATGAGTGGGCTTGTTTAAGACAGGTTTCATTCTTTATCTCTGGTTGGCCTGGAACTCACTATGTAGACCAGGCTGGCCTTGATCTCAAAGGGATCCACCTGCTTCTGCTTCCCAAATGCTGGGATCACAGGTGTAAGTCACCACTCCTGGCCCATGACTGGGTTTGTTACTGGGGATATAGGAATAACTCTTAAAATATCTCATATTAAACATAAAATGCTGTAAAAAGATTGACAATACATACATAAAATATAATAAAACTTGCTACCCAGCTCATGTGGTAAATATGTACATGCTGATGAGCAAGAACTGAAGAAGGCAAAGGCAGCTCCCAGGACAGCTGGGAGGCTGCAGTCCCGCACAAGCAATAGGAAGTCGTGGGGGGTGGTCGGGGGAAGAAGGCTGGTCTCAAGTGACTTTAAAAGGGGAAAATCAGGCTTAATGCGCTGTCACTCATTAGCTGCGGTTTTCAACGTTTGGACAGGTGTGCTGGCACACACCTTTACTCCCAGTACTCAGAAGGCAGAGGCAGCTGGACCTCTTCGTTTGAGGCCTGCCCGGTCTCAGTGCTAGTTCCAGGACAGCCAAAGCGACAGAAGCCCTGTCTCAGAAAAACAAAAACAGCGACCCCCGCTGGCCCCCCAAAAACCTTCCCGATCCTCTCCCTTTCCTTCCTTGCTTTCAGCCTACACAGTATCTGGGACCACACTGGGAAGGAGAGGCACTACACCCCCACTCCTCTATTAAAATGGGTTCACGATGATTGATTTCTTCCTCGTGTCTTTCCTTCCTTCTCTGTTTAAAAAGAAAAAAAATGTATCAATGGTCCGGGAGGCTGGACCCACGGCATTGCTCTAAGCAAGCACTCTACCATCAATTTTTGAGACAGGGCCTTGACTTCACTCTAGCTAGGCAGGCTTTGTACCTGCGGTGCCTCTGCCTCAGTCTCCAAGCCACAACGATCACCCCACCACGCTAGGGTACGGCCCGCTATGGACACCCCCATCACTTAGCACAGTTGACGCAAGATGGTACGCTAAGCCGTACGGTCACCATGGTCACTGTTGCCATGACTACGAGGGAACCAGCATTCTCTCAAACGCGAAGACTATGGTTGATGAGCTCTCTCGCCAAGTCGATTCCCAGGGGTGCGACCCAACCGGGGTCAGAGTTCAGCCGCCCTGGCCGCGCCGGTCCCGCCCCTACTGCGCGCGCCCGCCCCGCCCCGCCCCCGAGCTGACGTGCAGGGGGCGGAGCCGCGCGGCGGGCGGGCTGCTGTGTCGTGAGCTTCCGCGCGGGCGGGCGGGTCCCGGGCCTCGCGCGCCGGTTCCACGGGCTTCGCCCCTTCGCTCCTTCCCTCCGCGTGTGGGTTCCGGTCCCCGGCGGGGCGTCGCTGCAGCCGGACGCGCAGGAAAGGGTGAGTGCCCGCGGGGGCGCGGGGGGCGCGCGGGGCATTGTCTGGCCGCGGGCACGTGCGCCCCTCCCCCACCGCGGCCGCGCGGACCGCTCAGCGGCGCGGGCGGGTGGGCGCCCGCGGCCGCGGAGAGCGGGGGGTCCGGCGTGGGGAGGCTCCTTCCCGCCGGCCGCGCAGCCTCAGACCGGGCGCTCTGCAGCCGCGGCGGCTGAGCGTGCGCGGTGACCTGCGGGTGGTCCTGAGGCGAGGTCGCCTGGGCAAGTTTGGGTTTGCCCAAAGAAATCGGCGGCGTCTGAGGAAGGTTGAGCGGAGCCTGCACGAGGCGTGGGACGGCGCTGAGTCGCGATGGAAGCTTCGGAAAGTGAGGACTTGACCAGAAAGACGGCTCGGTGGGCTGTAGCCAGATTGCAGAAGACAATAAGGCTTGGAGCTCAGCTCCATTATGCATGCATTTATGTTAAACAGAAAGTACTGTGGCCTGTTAACTCTGCAGCTCACTCAGATCTTACTGGTTTTCATATTGCTAGTGTTTTCGTCTAGGCACATTTCTTACTACAGAAACAACCCACTTTTTAAAATTTCATTTTTTCATTAACATAAAATAACGTAATATTACATTAATTCCGCAGTCTCGTTCCCTCTTAATAAGTAACAAGTATTCATTCCTAGAAAAATTAGAAAATGCAGGCTCGAAAAAGAAGAAAAAGTTCTAATGTCCAGAAATCATTACTGTGTGTATTTGTGTAGTCGTTTTTGATTTTTTCGAGACAGGGTTTCTCTGTGTAACAGTCCTGGCTGCCCTGGAACTCATCAGAGATTTGCCTGCCTCTGCCTCCCAAGTGCAGGGTTTAAAGGTGAGTGCCACCACTGATTCTCTTGTGTAGTCTTTTCTAAAGGTAGGACCACAGCAGAACCGATGAGGGGATGGGTGCCCAGTTTTACATTTTGTTCATTTGAGACCGGTCCTCTTTACATGTATGTAGTGCTGTCCTGGAACCTGCTCTGTAGACCAGACTGGCTTCGACTCAAGAGATCTGTCTCTGCTTCCCCAGACTGACTTCTACTTTTTATCAGAAGCTTGTGTAAAGGTTTTGAAAAGAAAGTGGCACAATTCTTCAACCTCTACATCGAAGAAGTAAAAAAATGGGAGCTGGGGGATCAGGGTGCAACTTTCCGAGGTAGCCTGGACTGAGCTCATGACAATGGAAATAAACAGAGTGAAAAGATGAGAAGATATTTTGGAGGTAGAATTATGAAGACTTGGAAATTGGTAGGGAAAGGGAGTGATCGAATGTAGCCTGGGTGGGCCTTGAACTCTTGCCAGAGTTGCAGGTACCACATGCTGAAGGTGGCTTTTTAAGTTTTCTTTCTTTCTTTCTTTCTTTCTTTCTTTCTTTCTTTCTTTCTTTCTTTCTTTCTTTCTTTCTTT
>NW_026596064.1:841532-862049 GCF_907164565.1 Psammomys obesus
TTTCTTTCTTTCTTTCTTTCTTTCTTTCTTTCTTTCTTTCTTTCTTTTCTTTTCTTTTCTTTAGTTGAGAGTGTGTGTTTGTGCTTACTTTTGAGTATTTAGTTTCTGTTTTGAAACAGTTTTGTGTTGCTCAGGCTGGCTTCAAACTCAGTGTATAGCCACAGATGGCCTTGAATTCTGAATCCTTTTCTTGCCCCTGGACTGCTGAGCTTGTAGGCTTTTTGCCCGCAAGTCCTGCATTGCTCTCTTAATTCTTGTTTTGAGTAACTGAATAGAGAAATAACCATGATATTTATTGAGATGAAGTATCTTGAGATCTATTTTGAATGAAGTAAATCAGAGATATGTATTCATCATAAGGTCAGTATGTTGAGAAAACAGTTACATGTGACTGTATAAAACTGAGGATTAAAAGGTTAAACAAAGGGCAGAAAAGAAACAGAAGATTGTATTTCCTCTCTGGAAACCCTGAGTGCTTACAAGTTACTAGAGTAGGAATTGGTCCTTTTTGGACTGGTAAGATGGCCTTAGCTCCATTCCCAGGAGCCACATGGCAGAAAGAAATAACCTACACCCATACACATTGTTCTCAGACCTCCATATGCTTGCTGCTTACCCACATGTTGGCAGGCACACTTTACCCCCGAGGTTTATCCCTCGCTCTGTCAGTTTTTTATTACTAGCATATTTTAATCTTTTCCCCCACAGTTTAAAAACACTTATATGAGTATTTTGCCTGCATGTATGGCTATGCACCACTTCCATGCAGCCCCCACAGAGGCCAGATGAGGGTGTCAGATCGGTGGGAACTGGAGTTACAGACTGTTGGGACAGCACCACCATGGGTGCTGAGAATCAAACTTGGATATCCTGTGAAAGAGCGCTCGGTGTTCTTAACCACTGAGCCATCTATCTCTGCAACATTCCTGTTCTGTTGTGAGGGACTGTTTTCAGTGCTTGGAGGTGGAACCAGGGCCTTTTGTGTGCTAGGCATTCTGAACACTGAATTACTTCTGCAGCCCATTTATTTATTTATTTGTTAGTTTTCTGATTCATTGTTAAGTGTTCTTTAGCTATTACACATGGCTTGAGGGTTGAATATAAGACTTTGTAAAATTTCCTATAGTTTTAAGTGCTCTCTGCTGTGTAATATTCGACATGCTGTAGTTTGCTTATGTACTGTTTTTGGTTGGATAGTTAGTGTTATGTTTGGAACAGGAGCCTCAAATGGCCTGGGGTAGCTATAAGACCCTGGTACTTCTGCATATATGATGGGATTATAGGTATGTCATGGCACACAACTAAATACTCTTTCATTATAGACTAAGAAGAGCCAGGCCTAGTAGTAGGCCTATAGCTCCAGCGACTTGCAGACTTAAAGTGGGGGATCACTAGCTCAGCAACTTTTATCTTTTTTTTCCACTTATTTGTTTAATCTCTTTACAGCCTGATCCCAGCCCTTTAGCAATTTAAGAGTACTTGATACTCTTAGAGATCCCAAGACTAATAATTCCTAGCACACATGTCAGGTTCCTCACAACTCTCTGTAACTCCAGCTCCAAGAGATGCTATGCCTTTATGACCTCCAAGAGCACCTGTATGTATGTGCACATACAACATACATGTGTATACACCAATAAAACTAAGTCTGTTTAAGTCTGGAGAAGTGACTCGGTGGATAAGAACACTTGCTGTTCTTGCAGGGGATCTGGGTTTGGTTCCCTGCACCCACATGGAGGGTTATAACCAACCATTAACTTCAGGTTCATGGTATCATGTCCTGTTTTGGTATCTATGGATAAGAGCCACACATGCAGTACATTTACCTACATGCAGGCAAAACATGTATACTACATACTTAAAAAAAATTTAAAAGCATCACAATTTAGATAAGCTTTTTAGAATTTATTTATTTTTAGCAGAAAATCACTAGCTCAAAGCTTCAGAGTAGGTTCAAGGTTAGCCTAAGCAACTTTAGCACAAGCTAAAGTCTCAAAGTAGTAAGTCCAGGGTGGTGCAGGAAGGGATTGGGGCTAAAGCTCTGTGGCACAGCAGCTGCACAGCAGGTGACGCTCCAGGTGGCCTACCTGCCTAATTGTGTGTGTGCATCTGTGGAAAACTAAGACTTACCTCGTAGATCTGCGCACTAGGATGGACGCTAGCCTGGCTTGAAAATATTTCATTTCCTCTGGTTATATTCTCAGAAATATTTGGACTATTCTCATTAAACCGTACATTTAAAAAACCATTGCTTTTACTGTGTGTGAACATATGCATGCGGGTGCACACGTGCGCACACCTTCAGACCCTCAGCTGCAGTTGCAGGCACTTGGGGACACCCAGCTTGTTACAGTGTTGCTGGGATCCAAATCTGAATTCTGGTCCTAATGGTTCTATAGTAAGTGCTCTTAACCTGGGATCCATCTCCAACTCTCCTGTCGCGCGCAGCCTTCGCCGATAAGGATGACGCGGCAACCGAGGAGTGTCCAGCAACAACTTTATTGTTACAGCTCTTTTAGCAGATGGTGAAGGAAGGACCCAGACCCCGGGTTGTGCTCTGCTTAAATAGCCAGTCAAGGCGACGTGTTCGTCTGTGATTGGTGCTCCACACAAAACCTGATTAGCATATGATCCCTAATTGGAGGACCACATAAGCCTACATTAGCATAAGGTGGCACATGCGCAGATCGCAAAGCCTTTGGCGGGAACCGCTCCCGCCAAAGCAATGCTGGCAAGAAGAACCAGGAAGCAGGAGACCGGCGCCACCTTGTAGTGGCGGGAGCGGCTCCCGACACTCTCCGCGATGGGTCTTTCTTTTCTTGTTGTTGTTTTAAGGTCTATCTTTTATGTGTATGAGCATTTAGTTTGTATGTGTGTCTGTGTACCACTTGAGAGCCTGATACATGTGGAGGTCAGAAGAGAGCATTAGATCCCTGGTGCTGGACTTTGGGATGGCGTGAACTATGTGGGTCCTGGGACTCGAACTTGGGACTTATGCAAGAACAAGTGCTCTTAACAGTTAAGCCAGCTTTCCACTGCCCAACTGTGGATTTTTAATTTTCTTTACTTGAACCTTTGTTGCTTCTTCTTTAAGTTGGCCATTGCATCTGTAATCCTGCTCCTCTGTCAGTCTGTACATGACTGCTGTTTGGAGGATGGGATGAGTGAATGTTTCCCCTACAGAAAAACAAGAATGTGCAGTGGTTGTTTTCACATTCTCTGGTGTGTATGGTAAAGAAAACAGAATTGTAGATGGAACGCAGTGATAGAATGCTGTGCGAGGCCCTGGGTTCCATTTGCAGAATTACAAGAGAAAAAAGTTTTTGGGGTCTTTTTTTGTTGGAGGCGGTATTTATGTATTTATGTATTTTGAAGGGTTGGAGGTGGAGCAGGCTCACACTCTATAGCTGTAGCTGGCCCAGCACTCCCTGAGCAGGACAAGCAGGCCACAAACCGTTGGCACTCCTCCTTCCCCACTGCTGAGGCTACCATGCTGAGAGTCACCATGCCTGCCTCTCGTGGAGAGGGGGAGACAGGCTCGGTATGTTTGAACTCAGGATTCTTACAATCAGCCTTCCCTATCTCCCCCAGCGCTAGGCCTAGAAGTATGTGCCACTGGAATTCTCACTGGACCATAAACATTTGATTCCCTTTCCTGTGATTACTTTGGTTTTTCCAGATTTTGGGTAGCAGTTGCACACCTGTAATGTTAGCTGTTTAGGAAGTTAACGTTGATTGAAATTCAAGGCCTGTCTGATGTGCCATTGCGTTCGTGAGTTGGAATTTCCTTTGATTCTTGAAGGATGAAGAGTGCTGTAGTAAAATGAGAAGGTCAAGGTAAAATCAGGAAGGTAACTGTTCTGTAGAGGCTTGCAAGCTTTGATTCTGTAGGGATAGACTTGGTGTTCACTAGGCAAGGCATTCTCTGATCGGAAGAGGGAATAGACAGGGAACTGTTACATGGTGATAAAAGTATGCCAAGGGTAGTTGGGTGTGGTGAGTCATGCTTGTAACCTCAGCACTTGGGAGGCAGGGCTCAGGGGCTTCTGGGGGTGGGAGTTGGTCTGTCTTTTTCTCTTTCTCTGGTTTGTCTTTCAGTTTTGTGTGTGTGTGTGTGTGTGTGTGTGTGTATTTAAAGACAGAGCCCCACTATGTATCCTTTGCTATCCTCACTCACTGTATAGACCAGGCTAGCCTTGTACTCATGGAGCTCTGCCTACCTCTGTCTCAGAAGGACTAGGATTAAAAGGCTTGTACCTCCAGACCCCGACAATTTAAGGATTTGTTTGTATTAATATGGAACTCTGTGAACAAATGGATTTGCAAATGTTCTAAAAAGAACTATGAGTGTTAGTAGTTATATAACCTGGGAGCTTTTTACTTTGGCTGGTAGTTTAGGTAGGTGTTTTTTTTTTTTTTTTTTTTTTTTTAGCAGTTTATTGAATATTTTCAGACGCTTTCTAGGTGTTCAGATCAAGTGGCTATTTGAGCTTGGATGAACTTCTCAGGCAGAAGGAACCAGAAACACAGAAGTCCAGAATATCTGAGAATATGTGAGGAACAGAGGGTGACATGCCTATATCTGAGATCAGAGTTAAAAGGGGCCAGGGCATGAAGTTTGCAGATCATGCCACAGCATGTGAATTTACCCTTAATTGTTTGGGAAATTGTTATCCTGAAGCAAACAGGTATTGACATTGTTAGAAAAAATTTTGTAATGCTTTTCCTTTTTCTTTCTTGGTTGTTTTGAACTGGTTTTCTTAGACCAGACTAGCCTCAGACTCACAGAGATCAGCCTGCTGGGATTAAAGGTGTATACGGATACCACCGGCATTTTCAGTGCTTTTCTTAATAGGTATAATTTGCATACAGTAAAACACAGGCTTTCAGCAGTATGAATCGCTGATTTTCATGTAATTTACACTCTAATTAATATATAAGACACTGTGAAAGAGCTTTTATTCTCCAAGTCAGTCCCTACCACCAGCACCCTCGGCTTCTTTCAAGTTTCTCTGGCCAGCCTGGTCTATAGAGTGAGTCCCAGAACAGCCAAAGCTACACAGAGCAACCCTGTCTCAAAAAAAAAAAAAAAAAAGTTGTTTCTATGGTTATGCATTTTTTTTTTTTTATCAGTTGAGGGATTTAAGAAATAGAATCCTTCAACATGTATCCTTGTTCTGGTTCCTTTCTATGGCCATAAAGACTGAGACTCATCTTTCTTGTTGCTTAGGTAGGTATTGATTAGTTATAACAGTTTTCCATTTTGTGTGGATCTCTGAAGAATGGATCACAGCTTTCTTTTTATACTACAGGAGCACTAGTTGTCTTGCTCACAGGGTGGGAAGTTTTGTCTGACCTGAACAATGTGGACAGGGGGACTAAGGAGCACTGAATATCGCTGCCTAGATCTTTGGACCGTCTTGCTTTCTGAGTGATTGTGCCCCACCCCACCCCACAGCACCCCACCGCTAGTGAGCAAGAGAGTGCCTGTCTCATTCCAAGATTCACATGCCTAAGGGATATAAAACTGCTGACAAGATACTTAGGGTAGGGGTAGTCTATGGCAGATTTTCCCAAGAGCATTCATGTATCAGGTTTTACTCCTCAAACTTGCCTGCATCTCAAGTGAGAGGGTTTTAGTTCTAGTTCTTTCCTGAAATGAAAACTGTCTACAAAGAGAATTCCAGGATAGCAGGGCTACAAAGAGAAACCGTGTCGTTTGCAGTGATGGGTTTGCTGTGGTGGTACATGCCTATAATCTTAGCCCGGGATAGGCAGGCAGATCTCAGTGGACTCAAAGCCCATCCGAGCTGCGTAGTGGCTCCTGCCCCAGAAAAGAACTAAATAAACCCAGGGGCAATGTTATGTAATTAGTATAGTGTAATTTTGTTTGCTTAGCTTTGGGTTTGACATTGGGTCTTGCTGTGTGTCTCTTCTTGGCCTTGAGCTCATACCATAAATGGAGTTGTCTGTGGACTTACAGCAACCCTCCCTCTGCCTCTAGTATTAGAGGTATGCACCACTGGGCCCTGCAGGGTTTTTTTTTTTGTTTTGTTGGTTTTTTTTTTCAGACATGTTTTCTCTGTGTAGCTCTGGCTGTCCTGGAATTTACTTTGTAGACCAGGCTGGCCCCTGCCTCCCCAAATACTGGGATTCCAGGTATGTGTTACCGCTTCCAGCTTCATTCCAAGTTCTTTGCCAACCAAGCCTTCTGAGGTCTCAATCATTCCAGGTTCTTAATGCAACAAGTGACCTCCGAATAAATTATTTACTGCCGGGTTTCATCCTTACCAGTACCTTCTTGTCCTCAGTTTGTACATCAGAGGACAGTTTGTACAGTTTGCTTTATCTTTGGAATGAGAACAAAACGGTACTAGTTGGTGTTCAGTGAACTTTTTTGTCCTTTTAGTACATCTCTCTGAGGAGGGTTATTCTTACAATTATTTGGGGAATGGGAGGACACTGCACATTATGAATTTCGTAGGTAGGTGAAGGTGATACCCCACCTGGATTCACCTTTACAGATAATGCCATAAGACTTTTGGGACATTCTCCAGAAGTTAGTTGACCACTGAGGGAGTTCAGGAACAAGCTTGAAGATCTGACCCCTGTGAGTAGAAGATGTTTTGGCTTTTGGTGTTTGGTCTTATTTCTAAGAAATAAGAGACTGGAGAGATGGCTCAATAGGAGCACTGACTGTTCTTCCAGAGGACCAGGGTTCAATTTCCAGCACCTGTAAATGGAATTAATTACTCTATTAATCTTAATTAATGTTGGCTGTTAATACAGTGGCAGTTATTCCTTAACCTTCTATTTTAGAAATAAAAGACACAAAAACTTGTTAGATTTGTAATAAGCCTTAAACACAAGGGCTGGGCAGAAATCAACCCTCTAGGTTATCTTGTTGGCTTCCCATCCAAAATCCCCATAAATACCTGCAGATGTTCCACTTGAGCTACTTGTGCTCCGTTAGGCCAGTCCTCAGAGCAAGCTGCTTTTACCATGTGCTCCTGGTTACAACAACCCATGACAACTTGCTCCTTTCTCCCTCCTCTCCCCCCTCCTCATGGTCCATTTTCCAACTCCAAAGCCCAGGAACCTTAGTTCCGCCTACCTCTCTGCTGAGCCCAGGCAGTTAGCAACTTTATTAGCCAATCGGAATATTTTGGGAGACATTTACACAATGTCATTTTGGATACGGGAGAATTTGCTCGTGGGACAGTAAGGATCTTTGGGGGGCAGGCAGTAGCTCCATCCAGATCAACCCCAACAAGTGCCCACATGACTGCCCCCACCTGTCCAGCTCCAGAGGCCTGAAGCCTCTGGCTTCGGCAGGCACCTACACTCGTGCACATACCCATGTACACATTTATATCTAACAAAAATAAATTAGATTTTTAAAATAGAGATTTTTTTCTTTATTTCTGCCCTTTTAGGTTTTCATTATTTTTTCCTTTATGTCACCAAGAGACTCTCAGATTGACTAAACTAATCACAAACCAAAGATGAAACAGCCTTTCTGACTGTATGCCTGTCTTTTGAGACAGGTTCTCATGAAGTCCAGGCTGGCCTTGAACTCACTGTAACCCAGGATGACCTTTCCTCCACCTGAGTGCTGTGATTATAGGTGTCTGCCAGCTGCTGGTTTGTTTGAATGTAGTGCTTCAACCCAGAGCTTCAGCACAAGCACCCTACCACTGAGCTGCTTTCCTACCTAGCCCCACTTTTTACTGACTTCAGAAAAATAATAGATTCCTCACTTTCCAGATGTATTTACTTTGTAAATTACAGCAGGTAACGAATGGTTTTGAACAAACTTTACATGACTTCATGTAGCCTGCTCGTAGGTGCTGCATGCTTTTTGGAATATTTTAAATTTTACTGTTATTACACAAAACAGTATTACCATTAAAAAATTGTTATCCAGGAGTTATGTATCTGTCATGTAATGACTCAGTCACCTGAGTCAGGTGACTGTCTCTGAGTACCCTTAAGTACCCTCTTGGCTTTCTGTTTTTACTTTTATTGTTATTTTATGTGTGTGAGTGTTTGCCTTCTTGTTTCTGTGCTATCTGCAAGGTGTCAGCAGAGGCCAGAAGAGGGCCTCTGATCCTCTGAAATTGGAGCGACAGATAGTTGCATGCCATCCTTTGGGTGCTGGGAATTGGTCTCAGGTCCTCTGGAAGAGCAGGCCGTGCTCTTAACTGCTGAGCCAGCTCTCCAGCTCCTCTTGGTGTTTGAGACAAGGTCTTCTACAGCTGAGGTTGACCTCCATCATGATTTGTCACTGAGGCTGGCATGGAATTCCTTCACTCCCAAGTGCTGTGATTAGAGGCAACACAGCAGGCTTTCTGTGTTTGTTTTGCTCTCTTAGTGGAAGTAAGGACTAGACAAAGAGCTGAGGTGCTTTTAAATTGGTGTTTTTGTCTTGTCTTACCTTTAAACGAATACAACTTTAAAAAAACTTCTTTGAGAGGAAAAAGTGAACTAGGTAAATTTTACTGTCTTGTATTTTAAGACATTTCCACACAAAGGTATGTATGTAAATAAGTAAGTAGTTTTGAGTTAATGATTTTTGTTGTGTTTTAGATTGGGGTGGATGGTTCAAGAGGACACTGAGGGATTATTGGGAAGTAAGGAGTTTATTTGAAAGGGTATGGATGTGGGGCTCCAAGAGAGGAGTAGTTCAGGCCCAGTATCTCAGAGAGATCATGGTAGATCTCTCCTGTGTGGTAATGGAGGAAGACACTTAGACATTTTAAAGATTTTTTTTTTTTAAGTTTTATTTATTTATTATGTGTGCAGTGTTCTGCTTGCAGTACACCTGCAGGCCAGAAGACAGGCAGCAGATCTTATTATAGATGGTTGTGAAGAACCATGTGGTTGCCTGGAATTGAACTCATGACCTCTGGAAGGGCAGCCAGTGCTCTTAACCTCTGAGCCATCTCTCCAGCCCAAGGTTTATTTTTGTTTTATGTGTGGGTGTTTTGCCCACATGTATGTTTGTGTAGTACCTATGGAGTGGAGAAGAGGACATTAAATTCCCTGGAACTGGAGTTAGAGACTTGCTAGGCACCATGTAGGTATAGGTGCCAGGACTCAAACATGGGTCTTCTGGAAGAGCAGCCAGTACCCTTAGCCACTAAGCCTTGTTTCCTGCCCCATCTTACACTTTTAAGGATGCATTTTGGTTCATGGCAGGCTCTCTGATTCTCAGGCAGGAGGCAAGGAGCAGGGTGGTGAACTGAGGTAGGACTATTCTGATGTAAACTCGCATCCCACATGAGATGTGGCAGGGAGAGTGCTGACTGGTACTCAGTAGTACCCCAGGCGGGTACCTGTCAATGTTGGGACCTGAGTAGATGCTGGATTCTGATATCACGTTAAGATTGTTGGTTGACTGCTTTTAAGACACACTCTCCCTTTTATTTTTATTCTGAGTCTTACTGAGTTGCCTGGGCTGGTCTTGATCTACTTCCTTAGTGTCAAGTATAGGATATCTTCTATCACACCTGTCTTCATTTAAAATAAGCACCTCAAGAAACGGCTAATGTGTATTTCTGCATCTGACTAGGTAAGCTCATCTGTAGTGGTAGGTCACAAGCTTGGGACTCAGGAAGCAGTCTTGTATGTTATAGGCCTTTACTGTGGGCGTCTACCTGTTCCACACCCCCTGCCGTCTTTTGCCTTGCTCTGCCACTGAACGCCATCCCTGCTCCCCCACCCCACCCCCCAGTTTTCTAATCTCAGTAGTGATTGAATGTGCCCACTAAGGGTGCCACTAGCTTCAGGCCATTAATTGAGTCTTGGAAACATGATTAGTGCAAATTATGATGTGCTTTGCATGTACACAACACATCAGATCTTAAAGACTTGGTGAAAATATAGCAATGTAAAAATCGAAATAACTGAGTTGTTTCTATTGGTTAGATTAGTGGGATGATATTTTGGATATACTGGGTTAGGTAATATCAACTTCTTTTACCTGTTTCTTTTAAAATATGGCTGCTAAAAAAATACAAGAATCTTTATGTGGCTCTTATTTTGTTTCTATTAAACAGTGCAATATTTCCTAGGATGGCTCATGTTGTAAAACAGTTTTTGAAGATGTTATTACATTCCTGTTCATGCTGCCTGCCACAGCAGTGACTAGCTTCTGATGGCTGTTGAACACAGGAATGTCAGGAATTCACTGTATATTGCCTTTACTGTGTTTAGTGGACTAGGGAGAGGACATAGGGGGAAATGAGGGAGGGGCTATAACTGGGATACAAAGTGAGTAAATTGTAATAAACAATAAATAAAAAGAAGAAAAAAGAAACAAAACAAAAAAGAAATCACTGTAGCTAGAGGCAGTGGTGGCACACACCTTTAATCTCAGCACTCTGGGAGGCATAGGCAGGTGCATCTCTTCGAGTTCAAGGCTAGCCTGGTGTGCAGAGTGAGTTCCAGGACAGCCAGGGGATTACAGAGAAACCCTGTCTGGAGAAAGCAAAAACAGGGGCACTGGTGAGATAGCTCAGTGCATAACGGTACTAGCTGCTCTTCAAGAGGACCCCAGTTCAATCCCCAGGACCCACATTGCAGATCATAGCTGGGTAGCTTCAGTTCTTGGGGATTCAATACCTTCATAACATGAACATGTAGGCAAAACACCAATGCATATAAAATAAAAATTAATAAGTTAAAAATTTTAAAAATAATTCATTGTGGCTAAAGAAAAAGAAACTGAATTTTATACTTAATTTATTTATGTATATACTTAATTTTATTGTGTGTGTGTCTGGGTGGTTTGCCTATATGTGTTTGTGCATGCCTAGTGCCTATGGAGTGGAGAAGAGGGAGTCACATCCCCTGGAACTGGAGTTACAAATCATTGTGGGTACTAGGATCCAACCTAGGTCTCCTGGAAGAGCACCAGTTTTCTTTAGTTTTCAATTTAAGTAGCCGCATGTAGTTCGTGGCTAATATATGAGGCATTGTGAAATTAGAGGATTTATGGGATTGTTCAAGCATTTATATGTAAGACTGGCTTATTTACCATATTGCAGAGTTGGTCAGTAGTTTAGCATAAGTACACAGTTGTCTTTGTTATAAGTAATACTAAAAGATCAGGGATGATTTTATTGAGTACCTGCTGTAGCAAGCACTGTAGAAGTAACGGGGGGGGGGGGGGTCTTGCATATTGGAATGAGCCCTGAGTTATACTCTTGCTTTGAAATACGCTTACATCTTTTTAAATTACATAGCACTGTAAGCTTACCATTGCTTTTGTCGATGGCTTATTTTCATACTCTGAAAGCTAGACTCCTTTTGAAAGGTGAGCAGGGCTAGGCATAGTGGTGCATGCATTTCCAACACTTGGGAGACAGTGGCAGAGACAGAAGGATCCCTGAGTTCAAGGTCAGCCTGCTCTACACTGAGCTTCAGGACAGCCAGGGGTACATAGAGATATGTCTCAAATTTAAAAAAAGAAAAGAAATGTGAGCAGTAGAGCAATGTACAGCTTTGTTAAAGAATTTTCCCCCTGGAAGGGAAACCCAAGCTTTCAAACAAATAGCCATGCTGATAATATTTTTAGAAACTTTTAATGTTAGACTTAATTCTGTTGGTTAAGTACACACAAACATTGAGAGTTGAGCATTCCTAACCAGAAAATCTAAAATCTCCCAAGGTTGAAACATTTCCGGGTAAGGCTTTTCAGACCAGGCATATTCAGCCTGGGTATACAGACTTATGCAAAATAAGTACCAATATTTTGTAGTGTTTATTTATCCCCTTTGTGTATGTACACAGTATTTTGTAGTGCTATTAATGTGTTTGTTATTGCTTCACAGTAAAGAATTGAATGTCGCCATGTCTGGAATCAAGCGAACAATCAAAGAAACTGACCCTGATTATGAGGATGTATCTGTGGCCCTTCCAAATAAGCGGCATAAAGCGATTGAGAGTTCAGGTAGACATCAAGTTGCTTTGAGACTTAACCTTTGCTGACATTTGCGTATGCACAGGATTTATAGAATCTGCACAAATATCTATCATCATACACAAGCTAAAGGCTATATGAAGGATCAGTCTAATGCTCTGTGCACTTCACCATGGTGACATACAAGGGAGGAGATCTGACAGGAACATGATCAAGTAGTCTGGAGGTAAAGCAAGCTGTAAATCTTAGCTATTATCGCATATAACTTTTTAAAAAATTATTTAATTTTATTTTATGTGCATCAGCGTGAAGGTGTCAAATCCCTTGGAAATGGAGACAGCTCTGAGCTGCCATGTGGGTGCTGGGAATTGAACTGGGTCTTTTGGAAGAGCAGGCAGTGCTCTTAACCACTGAGCTATCTCTCTAGCCCCCGCATATAACTTAACGTCAGAATTTTGGCAACTGGAGAGATGGCTCAGTGGTTAAGAGTGTGTTCCTCTTTTTTTATTTTTTAAAGATTGTTTTTTACCCCTTTTTGGTATATTGAGACATGGTCTCTGTTATGTAGCTCTGGCTGTCTGGAACTCATTCTGTATACCAGGCTGGCCTTGAACTCACAGAGATCCACCTGCTTCTGTCCCCTGTGTGTGGGATTAAAGGTGTGTGCCACTATGCCCAGTTTATGAATATCAGACTTTTTTTTGAAAGTCTTTCTCTGTATAGCCCTGGATGTCCTGGAACTTACTCTGTAGACCAAGCTGGTCTCAAACTCAGAGATCTATCTGCCTCTGCCTCCCGAGTGCTGGGATTAAAGGGGTACCACCACCTAGCATTGTATATGTGTGTAATTTTATGTATATGGGTGTTTTATGGGCATTTATGTCTGTGCACCATGCACATGCTTTTCCTGAGTAGACCAAAGGAGGGTGTTGTATCCTCTGAAACTGGAGTTACAGGAGATTATTAGTTGCTGTGTGGGTGCTAGGATTCAAACCCTGCTCCTCTGTAAGGCTAGTCAGTGCTTCTAACAACTGAGCCATCACTCCAGCTCCCAAGCTCGGTGCTCTTGCAGAGGACCCATTTGGGTTTCCAGTGTTCATGGTAGGTGACTCCAGCTACAGGGAAGTGGATACCCTCTTTGGCCTCCATGGGCATCTGTACTCATATATAAACATGTAATTAAAACTTAAATAAATCTTTAAAAATAATAATACAAAATCAAAGTGTTTCGATGTCCATAATATGAATAACCATGTGCGATGATTGTAGATGATGAATGTTTTAATAGTTTCATATTTTTTTTCATGTGTACAGAAATAATGATTAGGTTTTTTTCATGGGTACTCTTGCATAAATAGGATAACATTATGTTAAAGTGTTAATTGTGCTTATTAATATTTTACCTGTGTGTTAGCCAGCAAATGTCAAAGGAGAGGTTTTTCTTGTCCTGCTTTCAGAGGTTGTCGGGCTCCGTTGCTCTGGGCCTGACATGAGGCAGGATGTGATGACATCATTCTTGTGGTAGGGCTGTTTATGGAGCAATAGTCCAGAAGCTGAAGGAGAAAGAGTGAATTACGTGGGTTTAGGATGAGATATGTCCTTCAAAGACATGGACTCTTCCAACTAGGTCACACCTAGACTTACTAAACCAAGCTTTTAGCACAAGGAACTTTTGGGAACATGCACTCAAGCCAGATGTGATAATAATAATAATTATAAGATTGTAATAATCTTGATCGTCATATGTGAGTAATGAAAATTTGGAAAACACTGATCTAGTCTAACCCTTGCTTGTAGCTACTAGTGGGGATTTAAGGTTCAGTGTATTATATTGTTTTTTTTCTCTGCTGAAAAGTAAATTATCGATTACATTACCATTGTGACTCATGGTTTATCTTCCTTTTTTTTTTTTTTTTTCTTTTCTTTCTTTTAACTGATGTAAACATTATAATATATTTGAGGCTGGAGAGATGGCTCAGGTGCAGTAGTTCAGAGCATGTGCTGCTCTGTTCCCAGTACTTCCTGGGCAACTCAAAACTCCTGTCAGTCCAGCTCCATGCTATAGGGCACCCTCTTCTGGCCTCCACAGGCACCTGCGTGTGTGGTTATATGCATGCGTGCACTCCACACAAGCACAAACAATAAAAACATCTTTTTATTAACTGTATTTATGACCTATCACATGGTGTTTTGCTGTTGGTTTGCATTTTTCTTCCTCATGCATATCATCTTTCATGCAGATGAAAAGAAATTTTTTTTTTTTCTGAACCATTTAAGAACAGATTATATAGCTGTATACTTCTGTGTATTTGTTAAGGATACTGTCTCATGAACCCAGAGCAGTTTCTGTTTTTCTAATTTTTTTGGATGCTGATTTAAATCAGTAGCTACTGATTAATGTGGTGTGTTTTCTATTCTTTATATAGCTCGAGATGCAGCAGTGCATAAAATTGAGACTATTATTAAGGAGCAGTTTGCTCTTGAAATGAAGAATAAGGAACATGAGATCGATGTCATTGACCAGGTATAATGACGATAAATTGAAAACAGTAAATTTATGGAGGGAAAAGACTGTTTGATGAGGTTTTAAGTTTTTGTTTGTTTGTTTGTTTGTTTTAAAATGCTGGGCATGGTGGCACACACCTTTAATCCCAGCATTCCAGAGGCAGAGGCAGAGGCAGATGGATCTCTTTGAGTTCTAGGATAGCTTGGTTTCCATGAGTTTCAGGACAGCCAAGGTTACAGAATGTGTCTCAAAACAAACAAGCAAGCAAGCAAAAAATTATCCTGCTGAGGGATGGTTCCACACCTGGAACCCCAGTGCCTGGGAGGACCAGACATTTAAGGTCATCCTTTGCTACGTAGTGAATTTGAAGACAGCCTGGGATATATGAGTCTTTGTCTTGCAAAACCCAAAATAAATAAATGAAACTGGAGAAAAGATAAAAAGTTCTACTTGAACCTCCACCCTCCCAAATAATCCTTTTTGTTGTTGTTCTCAGTATATTATGATTATTTCTTAATTAATATGCTCACCCACAGTGTATCGCTGTTTTCGTTTATTTTATTTTCAGGTTTTTTAATTTAATTTTATTTTTTTATTTTTTGAGACTGGGTTTCTCTGTGTAGCCCTAGCTGTCCTGGAACTCACTGTAGACCAGGCTGTCCTCTGCCTCCCAACTACTGGGATTAAAGGCATGCGCCACCATGTTTGTAATTTTTAAGACTTTACTAAAGAGGGAAGTACGCCGCCTCTATCCCAGGCGTGCTCTGGGGTAGAAGCACAGACTCCAGGCTTTGCTTATACATGTGAGCACGCATCTGAAGCGCATCTCCAGCGCATCACCAGGCCATATCTTTGCCAGTTGAAGTAGATGACAAATATTTATTTGTTGAAACAATTCAAGAAGCTGAGTTCTTGAGGTTTTTTTTTTTTTTTTTTTTTTTTGCTTGTGTTTATTCTGTGGATTTTAAGTCATTGTTGTTATTTGCCATATTTAAACAACATTTAAACTCTCACTGTTTTTAGCGACTAATTGAAGCCAGAAGGATGATGGATAAGCTCCGAGCCTGCATTGTAGCAAACTATTATGCTTCTGCCGGTCTCCTGAAGGTTTCTGAGGTAAGTGTTCCTCATACTCCAGTCTCTTCCCAGCCACCATTTTCCTTGTGTGAGGGAGGTCGGGGCAATGTGGATTCCCTACCATTGAGACATTTCTTATGACTGTTAGAATTTAATAAGCCTGGCCACCTTTCTGAGGAAGGTGATCATGAGGCATTGTGTTTATTCATGGTCCTGTCCTTACTCTACATGATTGCTAGTGTAATGCTAGCCGGGAGACCTCATTGCGACTTGACCTAGTTTCTTTTGCTGAGTTGTACTTACTATGCCTTGCTCTTCCAAATGCCACTTCTTAATGATAGTTCCTAGTATAAGAAAAAGGCAAACATGTTTGCATACCATGTAAAGTTTAGAATTCTTTTTCTTTCTTTCCTCTAAAACATTTAAAATTAAGTTCTACACATCATAACTATAAACTTTTTTACTGCTTTTTTTTTTTTTTTCTGGCAGTTGTGTATTAAGCCTAGAGTGCCAGTGAAACACATACATACAGAATACCCCAGAAAACACAAAGTCAGAGACCACAATACACAAGCAAAGATTAGTAAGATTTAAAAAAATGCCCTTGGGTGTCTTCCCTGGATTTCTCTGCATCTAAGGTTCCTTCAAGGATATTAGTCCTGGATGAAGGTTAACCTCAGTCTGCACTATTTCCTTTTAAATTGATTACATCACAAAGACTCCCTTTCGCCCCTCCTGTTCTCTGTGTGTGCTTATGCTGTAATTGGCCCCAGGGTCTCACATATGGTCGGTATATAATCTACAGTTTAGCTGTTTCTGAATAGAGCCACAGATTCTGGGTGGGCATGAATTTGTAGAAGTTGTACTTTCCAGTTGAGTACAAATTTTGGTATTGATCAAATAGCTCATTATTGGCCCACCATACTGGATATCATGAGCTGCATTTGTATGATGTAAAGGAACTCTAGGCAGCTATTTGGCTTGAAAAACTGGGTAGTGTTTTGTTGATTAACAATTAGCACTCAGAATCTGTAGTGTTTGATTATCTAGAAATACATCTCCTGATGTTTTGATTAAGATTTACTAAGGCTTGAGCTAGAGAGATGGCTTCAGTTCCCAGCTACACAGTGGCTTGCAACTGTCAGTATCTTCACCTTCAGGGGATCCAGCATTCTCTTCTGTCTTCTGCAGGAATCAGACATTCACGTGGTACACATGTGTACATGTAGGCAACACTTACACAGATAAAATAAATCCTTAAGAAAATCAAACATTTAAGAAGGGTGTTTTTTTGTTGTTGTTGTTTCTTTGTTTTTTGACAGTTTCTTTGTGTAGCCTTGGCTGTCCAGGATTCACTTTGTAGACCAGGCCTCTGCCTCCTGAGTGCTGGGATTATAGGTTTGCACCACCACGCCCAGCAGCGAGGAATCTTTAGCTAGGTTTTCTTCTGTTTTAGGTAGCCATTTAATTATTTTAGTTTGGAGAACACATAACTCAGTAAAGCCCTGTTAGTGAATTATTTAGCTTTGTCTTTTTTTTTTTTTTTTTTTCCTTCTTGTGTTTTGTTTTTCGATACAGGTTTCTTTTGTGTGTGAAGCCCTGGCTATCCTGGAATGCTTTGCACAGTCGGGCCTCTAGCTCACAGAGATCCACCTGCTTCTTGCCTCCCAAGTACTGGGATTACAGGCGTGAGCCACCATGCCCAGCCAGCTCTATTTCTATTTTAAAACAATAGTCTTTTCACCTAGACCAGTTCTTTAATAGTCCAGGGCTTTTGTTTTGATTAATGTAACTGTACGTATGTGTGTTGGACTGAGATCTTGTTCATGCTCCCGTAGATGTTGTAATCCTCCTGTCTCAGCTTCCCAAGCATTGGGATTATTGGGAGTGGCAGCATTCCCCTCCAGTGATGCAGGTGGTTTTTTATTTGTTTGCTGTGTGTGTGTGTGTGTGTGTGTGTGTGTGTGTGTGTGTGTGTGTTAGAGATTTGTTTGATTTTTTTAAATTATGTGTGTGTGTGTCTAGGTATGTACACGTGAATGCAGGTGCCGATGGAGGCCAGAGGTTTCCTTCTGAGCTAGAGTCCCAGTTTTGTGAGCTTCCTGACATAAGTGCTAGAAGAACACCCAATAATACTTCTTCTAAATAAATAAATAAACCAGAACTCAGCTTAGACCCCTGTACTAACCTCAGGGAAAATGTTCTACATTGCTTATTTTAAAGCTGTTTCTATTGTTCTCATTTTTTTATATGGTGTACTTCTGTTTTGTTTTGATAGTATATAAATTGGGCTGATCTTGAGCATAAGGGGATGTACTGCCCTACTTAGATTCCAAAGACCTTGGGATTATAGGTCTGAGCCATAATGTCTGGCTCTTCTGTGCCCTTTTAAATCTTACTGGGGATAGTGGCACTTACTCTCGAATTCCTGGCCTTCCTGCTTCTACCTTGTCGAAGCCAGGCTTCGAGGCAACTTCTGCCAAGCTCCCTTTAGATGGTACTGGCTTTGTGCATGCTGGACAAGCACTCTCTCAGCCGAGGTACATTAAAGCTCTTATTTTACATTTTCAAATGTAGCCCATGGTGGTCCAGAACTTCATATTCTCCTGCCTCAGTTTCTTGAGTGATGAATTCACAGGTCAGTGCCTCACCACACCTGGCTCATGTTTGACTTTAAGAGTTGCTGCTTTTGCACAATCGTTTGTCACTCTAGTTTTTGTTTTGTTGGTGGAGGCTAAGTATAAGCATTTACGAATATGGAGAGAGTCTTTTTTTTTTTTCTTTTGCTTGTGAGCCTAGCCTTTATTGACTGAGCCATCTCTCCATCCAGGATGAGGAGAGATTTTTGAAGGATTGTTAACATGATCTTAATATAGTTGATATTTTCAGGAGTTCAGTTTTTCACCAGTTTTGGTGGATTTGATTAAGTTTGCTGCTTTCATTTTTCTAGGGAGTAAAGACATTTGATCCAATGGCTTTTAACCACCCTGCGATCAAGAAATGTTTGGACTCACCTTCTAGGTCATCATCTCCTACCAACCAGAGATCAGAAACACCATCTGCCAATCATTCTGAAAGTGACTCCTTCTCTCAACACAATGACTTCCTGTCTGATAAAGACAATAACAGCAATGTGGATGTGGAGGAAAGACTCTCCAGCACCGGGGAGCAGAGACCGAGCCGGAATACAGGAAGGGTATAGTGCTGGATGGGAGTGGGCTGGGCTCCAGGGGAAGAAGGACCTACTGTTTGCTAAGTATGGGCACTTTTTCTAGTAGAGGAACAGACCTTTGGTTCTTTGAGATAAGGTCTTGGTCTGTTGCTTGGCCTAGAAGCTCGCCAGTCTAGCCTAATGCTTGAGGCATCTCTTGACTCAGCTCCCAAGTGTTCGTGTTATAGGATTGAACCATTCTATAAGCTTAACGGAGAAACTGTGTCCTTTTTTTTTTTTTTTTTTTTTTTTTTGGCCTCTTGTATTGTGGCCAGGCTGGTTTCAAACGACCTTGGCCTCCTCTGAATACTGGGTTTTAGGTATGAACCATCAACCCAGCAACACTGAGTATTAGCAGTTACCGCAACTGACAGTTGAACCTCTGGTATGTATGTATGTATTTTGACAGTCTCACTTTAGAGCATAGCACTCCAGAGTGTATCATAGCTCTTGGATGTCCGTCACACAGATGGGAAAGAACCCTTAAGGGTTGGATTTTCATGATCTTGCCTCAGATCCAAGTAGTGGCTAGTGCAGAAAACAAAACACAACACAGTTTTTTTCATGACAGGGTTTTGTTAACGAGGCCCTGGTGGGATAGGCACTGATTACGTAGACCAGGCTGGTCTGGAACTTGTAGTGATCCCCCTGCCTCTGCCTCCAGAGTCCTGGAATCACAGTTGTGCCACTGTGCCCAGCTATGATAGTGTGAGTTCTAGACTGAAGCTACTCTGTACTTGGCTTATTTGGTGTTTGTATTTATGTGTAGAGTCACTAAAGTCAGACCAGTGATTTCACAGCCACAGCTTCTGTGATAGAGGGAACTTTCAAGTTGTTCCCCATATATTCAGACATCAGTATTAGATTTAGTTTTTTCATAAAAACACATTGTTATTTTTTTATTATAAATTCATTTGTCCATTGTTGAAAAATAAAACAGGCCTTTTCTAAATTAACCCATAGTTTGATGCCTCATGATCAGAACTTTTTGTGTTTTGTTTTGATTTTTTGAGATAGGGTTTCTCTCTGTAACCGTGGCTGTCCTGGACTCACTTTGTAGACCAGGCTGGCCTCGAACTCACAGAGAACCACCTCCCCTCTGCCTTCCCCGGTGCTGGGATTAAAGTTGTGCAGAGTGCCTGGCCAGAATTGTATACATATTTATTATGTATACAGTGTTTTGCCTGCATATGTGCCAGAAGAGGGCATCAGATTTCATTGTAGATGGTTGTGAATCACCATGTGGTTGCTGGGAATTGAACTCAGGATCTCTGGAAGAGCAGACAGTGCTATTAACCTCTGAGCCATCTCTCCAACCCCCAGAACTCTTAATATTTAGATTTACTTGTGTTTGGCCAATATTCTTTCTATAAATGCTACCTTTTAAGCTCTGACTATAGGCACATGTTACATGTCTGCATTATATGGTGCTGGAGCCTGAACCCAAGGCTTGCTACAAGCCAGAGAAATATTCTACCAGTTGTTCAATTGTTACATCTCTAGACTCTGATTCGTGTGTGTGTGTACGTGTGTGTACGTACGCGTACGCGCGTGTAGACATAGCTATCCTGGAAATACTCCTTGTAGACCAAGCTGGTCTCAAACTCACAGAGATCCTCCTGCCTGTTTCTTTCAAATGCTGTGATTAAAGGTGTGTACCACCATGCCCAGCTCTTTTTCTTAAGAAAGAGAAGGGAGAGAGGGAGGGAGGGAGGGAGCGAGGGAGGGAGGGAGGGAGGGAGGGAAGGAAGGAAGGAAGGAAGGAAGGAAGGAAGGAAGGAAGGAAGGAAGGAAGGA
>NW_026596064.1:862059-863347 GCF_907164565.1 Psammomys obesus
GGAAGGAAGGAAGGAAGGAAGGAAGGAAGGAAGGAAGGAAGGAAGGAGAAAAATGATCTAAAGAGATGGCTCAGTGGTTAAGAGCAGTTCTAGAGGACCTAAGTTTGGTTCCCACCATCCACATGGCAGCTCACAGTCATCATAACACTAGTTCCCAGGGATCAAAGTCCTCGTGTGGCCTCTGTGGGCTGCAGGTACACACATAGTAAGTAAACACACATGCGAGCAAAAAACGTTTGTAAATTAAACAAAGAAAATACTCACACTGCCAGGTATGGTGGCCCATGCCCACACTCAGCACTTGGGAGAACAGATGAGAGCTACATAGTCCCAGGCTGCTGGGCTGTAGAAGACCCTGGCTTCTCAAAGACTAACATTATTCTTGGTTGTTTTATTTATGCCTTCCATTATCATTATCGCTTGAATGAGTACAGATGTTAACGTCCTTTCTTTCAGGACAATTCTAGTGTTAGTGGCTCCCATAAAAGAGAACTGCGGAATGCTGACCTCACAGGAG
Source organism: Psammomys obesus (assembly GCF_907164565.1). Classification (NCBI taxonomy): domain Eukaryota; kingdom Metazoa; phylum Chordata; class Mammalia; order Rodentia; family Muridae; genus Psammomys; species Psammomys obesus. The sequence goes on from NW_026596064.1 coordinate 862,577, forward strand.
AGGAGACTTCCCGGCTGTTTGTAAAGAAAACAATAGTAGTAGGCAACGTATCCAAGTGAGTATGTGTGCAGTTTCTCCTGCCAGCCTCCATTACTTCACTTAGTGTACAGCATGGGGACGGCTCAGGAATTCTTTCTTCCTAGCTCTTGTTTTTAAAGGAAATGATGGTTCAGAGACTTTCTTGGGGAATCTTGCGTCTTAGTTAGGAAAATCAGAAGTAGAACTAAGAAATTTTTGTCTACAGTTTCCTGGGTCCAGTGATACTCTGCCTTGCACCATATCTGTGACTCTCCCTGGTGATAAATGAGGTGTTTGCTCTTGAGTGTCGCTAGAGAAGAAACAGGGTGGTGTACTGTGTACACTCCGTGTTAATTATTTTTTTATTTTTGTTTTACTTGTGTGAGTGTTTTGCTTGTGTGTACGTATTCCATGTAAATGTCTGATGCCTGCTGAGGTCGGAAAAAGGCATCAGTTCCCAAGACTGGAGTCACAGAGTTGTGAGCTTCCATGTGGGTGCTGGGGACCCAACCTGCATTCTCTGAAGAGGCAGCCTATACTTTCAACCTGTGAGCCACCTCTCACTCCTGCTTGTTTATTTTTGAGCCAGTGTCTCACCGTTTTGCGAAGCCACCCTCAAGTTCACAGTCTTAACGCCTCACTTTCCTATGTAGTTCAAGTTCAGACCCGTATCACAATGTCCAGTTGCTTCTTGAGATATAGATAGATAGATAGATAGATAGATAGATAGATAGATAGATAGATAGATAGATA
>NW_026596064.1:863357-869752 GCF_907164565.1 Psammomys obesus
ATAGATAGATAGATAGATAGATAGATAGATAGATAGATAGATAGATAACAGAGACAGGGTCTCACTATTCTAGAACTCTAGAGACATGCTTGCTTCTCTCTTCAGAGTGCTGAAAGGAAAGGCATGCACTGGATAATCAGTTATTTGAGTGCCAGTGAGGTAGTAAGATTTCATCACTGCCTTCTACTCCAGCTTTCAAAGACAGGATGTCTTCCGCTTTCATAATCTCAACATTTCATATTTAGCTGACATTGTCTCAGCCAAAGCTGAACCCAAAGTCTTCTTTCTAAATCATTCATTCATTCATTCATTCATTCATTCATTCATTCATTCATTCATTCGGAATGGAATGACTTAGGGGCCTGAAGAGGTTGATCAATGATTAAGAACACTGGTTGCTCTTCCAGAGGACCCAGGTTCAATGCCAGTCTCCTCATGGTTGCTCATAGCTGTTTGTAACGTTAGTTCTAAAGGATGCAACATCCTCTTCTGTTCCCTGCAGGTCCTGCACACATGTGATACACAGACATATATACATGCAGGCAAAACATCCATACATGTAAAAATAATAAAGTTTAAAAATGGAATGATTTAAGTGTGACAGCATTTGTGATTTGATATATATTTTTTTCTCTCCTTCAAATTCCAGCATTCAGGCTCACTATGTTTCAAGGCTAGCTTGGGCTACATAGTGAGACCCTATCTCAGAACTAAACAAACAAAAAGCAAACAAAAACAATATTAAGATTTTTAATGGCTGAAAGGTGAGCAAGAGATTTAAATTATAAATTATAAAAATCATTAGTGTTTACCATCAAGTAGAAAAGTTCTCATTTCTGGATGCCTGATGAATAGTTTGACATAAATACTTTTAAGTCAGTTTTTGTTTTTGTTTTTTTTTTTTATAATAACACAGTGAAAGTTTTATTGTGTATATAGTTGTTGTTGTTTCTTTTTTTTTGGTTTGGGTTTTTTGTTTGTTTTGTTTTTGTCTGTCTGTTTTGGTTTTTGAGACATGGTATCACTATGTAGCCCTGTCTGACCTAAGATTACCCACCCCATCCTCCCAGTGCTGGGATTAAAGGCATAGCTTTTAATGCATAGCTTTTTTAAATCCTTTAAAAAAGGAAGAGGAGCATGCTTTGGAGATGACAAGGTGGTTCAGTGGGTAGTAGTACTTGGCCATGAGGGTCTGGTGACCTGAGTTCCATCCTGAACACACATAAACATTGACAGAGAACTACTACACAGAGGTTATCCTCTAATCTCCATGGGCACTTCCTGGCACAGGTACCTCCGGTGAGCAAATGAGTGAGTGAGTGAGTGAGTGAATGAATAACTAGGTCAATAAGTGCAAGTAGAATACTCTAAAATACTCTTGGATGTCCATGTCTCTTTTTGAAAGTATTCACTGTGAGTTTTAGCTTTATATATATTTCTTGGGTATGTACTTGATGGAGTTTCCAGAGAATGCTTGAGTCTGATCTTGAGGGAGGCTACACTTGGTAGTCTTCCGTCTATAGCGTTACTAGCTGTGGTTTGTCTTTGTCCTCTAGCAGCAGTGAAAACTTTTTACAGAACAATGTCACTATGTCTCATAAAATCCACTTTATGTACTAGTGATAGGACTGCAATGTGACAGTGCTTAACATTTAGCCAGTTCAGAGCCCCATCGGGTTCTAAATCTGACTAAAACAATAGCTGTCCGTCATTATGGTAGTGTTCTCAGAGATTTCTGTATCTTTCTTGACCTGACCTGTTTGTGAAAATGAACTGGATGCTTGAATTCCCTATGCTGGATCCTAGTGCTGGAACTATATTCTGGCGAGTGAGCATTTGAAGGTATCCGTTTGTTCCTGTTGCTGGTTTAGCCAGTGTTCTAGCCCAAGCCATAAAACGTAAACTTCCTTACTCAGACTCTGGAAGCCTGAGACTCTGCCCAGCAACCCCATCATGATCTTTGCAGTTTGTCCAGAAGGTGATGAGGCGCTCATCTCTGTCTCTAGGTGGGAATGTGAGTGAAGGCTCAGCTGTCCTCTTGATCCCTCTGTAGGAAACAGCTCTTGACCAGAACAAAGCCAGCCATACAGATTGAGGGAAATAGCAGCTTCTGCCTCAGCCTATTTGCCACAGATACTTTACTTACCCTGGTGTTACAGTAGGAAGAGGTCTCAAAAACAGTTTCCCCAAAACTTCAGTCATTTTGAAAGAAAATTGTGTTCCTAAAATGTGAGACCTTACCTTAATGTGTCTTCTAGTCTTTGATTTAGAGTAAAATGTACTTGGCAAAAATTTTAAGATACAATGTGTTGCATAAATATTTTTTGTCGATTGTGTTAAGTTTGGGGAAATCTTTTAGAACTTGGAGTGCATGTGGGTTTTGTGTGTGTATGTACATGTGTGAGTATGAGACTGCATGAAAGAAAGAGGTCCATGTGTACAGCAGAGGACAGTTTGTGGACTCGTTCTTCTACCTTTACATGGATTCCTGGAATTGACCTCTTAGTCATGAAGTTTACATGGCAAGTGTTTTATCTCCCAAACCATCTTTTAGGCCCGAAAACCAATTTCTTATTTTTAGGATGAATGAAAGTTTAGCAAGATTATTGAATATGGTATCATTACACAGAAGTCAGTTCTTATATGACACTCACACATTAGAAAAAATTTAAAAATCATATTTTCATTAGCAATCAAAATATGCCCAGTAAACAAAAGACAGCCTAGCCCTTCAAGAATAAATTTTTTTCTTTTATTGTTTGTTATTATTAGTTACATTTTATTAACTCTATCCCAGCTGTATCCCGCTCCCTTATTCCCTCCCAATCCCACCCTCCCTCCCTCAGCTTCTCCCTGCCCCTTTCCAAGTCCACGGAATGGGGAGGACCTCCTCCCCTTTCGTCTGGCCCTGTTTTATCAGGAATCTGTTTTATCAGTCCTCCTCTGTGGCCAAGAAGAATTTTTATACTTTATTAAAAGAACTAGAGCAATATGTCAGGCTAACAGACAAGGACGTTCACTTACCACTGCTCCCTAAGTTAAAATGATCTGCAGACAGTCCAGTGAAAATTTCAACAAAACTCATAGAGCTTGCAATCTATAGCTTCTGCGTGAAAGAACAGAGTGTCAGGTCTGTAGAGCGCTTGTGTAGACTGGGTGTGGCATGCCTTGTCCCCTGCACCACTAAGGATAATGAGAGACCTGGATATCAGAGGCCTTGTTCATGTTTTTCACCAGAATCTGAGAAGGGTGCCTCATTCTCTGAAAAGGCAAAACCCGTCAAGGATAAAGAGGCTTTGTGTGCTGTGGTCATATCTAGGGGTGAATGGTTTGGGTGTTGAAGGAGAAGAGCGTGGACGCCACTTTCTTGGGAGCCAGTGATTAGGCTCCAGAAGGGCCCCATACTCTGCCTGCCTGATACCTGAATGGAAGCCTGAAGCTCCCTAAGTGCCAGTTGTATCTCACTGATAAGAAAACAAGTTTGATCTTTTTTATTTTGGGGTTAATAACCAGAAAACAAATTTTAAGGGAATTAAATAGGCACAGGGGATATCGGGAGCTTTAGGAAAGATGAGAGAATGCTCACCGTGTGACTGCTGTTAATTATTGCTAGAGTTTTAATCTTAATTTTAAACAGGACCTCATTAGTTGTTAAGGTTTTTTTTTTTTGTGTGTGTATTTATGTATTTTGCTTTCATGTATGTATGTGCACCATGTGTGTACTCACAGAGGTCAGAAGAGGGCATCACATGCCCTAGAAGATAAAGATAAAGGTACCTGTGAGCCATTCTGTGGGTACTGGGAGTCAAACCTGAATCCTCTGGAAGAGCAACCAGTGCTTTTAATTCGTGAGCCATCTCTCTAGCCCACAAAATCAGTTTTGAGGTTGTTTTTAGTTTATTATTATTATTATTATTATTATTATTATTATTTACGTACATATGTGCATCATTTTTATATGTGTGGACCTGTATATAATGGCACATCTGTGGAGGCCAGGACATCTTTTTAAGTGGGATCCTGGGTTCAAATTTAGATCATCATAATTTTGTGGCAAGCACCTTCACTTACTGATCCATTTCATCAGCACAAATTATTAGATCTTTAAAGGAAGAAATTCATCTCTTTCTCTTTCTTCTCCAGGTACATACCTCCAGATAAGCGGGAAGAAAATGACCAGTCAACTCATAAGTGGATGGTGTATGTCCGAGGGTCCCGTAGAGAGCCCAGCATTAACCACTTTGTCAAGAAAGTTTGGTTCTTCCTTCATCCTAGCTATAAACCAAACGACCTTGTGGAAGTTAGGTGAGCACACCTAAGATTTACTGAATCCAAGAAAAGTGATTATCTTTTATAATGTACCTTAGAAATGTTTGTATTGTTAGTAACTCAGTACTTGCTCTTGGTAGCTGTAGTTTCTCTGCAGCGTTTCACTAACTGGCCCTGTCACCTCTTGTCATTTTGTCACTGTACTGTGTTGGTAGCCTTTGAAGCACTGGTGCATATAAAATGTTACTGATAATTAAATACAGCAGTTTAACATTACACACACACACTTTATGGTGTGGGGTTTAGGAAGGAGTGTCTTTGTTTTCATATCTGTAGTTTCTGGACCATCTTTCATCCACCCCTAAAAACACCATTTTAGCACTGCTTTCATTTTGACCCAAAAGTTTGGGTACATTATGTATTAGTTTTCACTGAATTCTAAAAAAATCTTCATTTCTTTCTTATTTCTGTCTTGACCCAGTTTTCAATCAGTAGAGAGTTGTTCAGTTTCCATGAGTTTGTAAAATTTTTGTTGTTTCTGTTGTTGAAACCCAGCCTTAAATCATGGTGGTCGGCAGGGGCTTATTTCAGTTTTCTTGTGTCTGTTCAGACTTGGCTTGTGACCAAAGTATGTGGTCAGTTTTAGAGAAAGTTCTGTGGGGTGCTGAGAAGTTACAATCTTTTCAGTTTTGGGTGGAATATTTTTTAAATATCTGCTAGGTCCATTTGGTTTGTAACATCTGTTAGCTCTATTATTTCTCTGTTTAGTTTCTGTCTGGATGACCTATCCGTTGGTGAGAGTGGGGTATTCAGGTCAAATGTTTGTGTGTTTGTGTGTCTCTGTGTGTGTGTGTTTCCCTTTTTTTGGTTTTGCTGGTATGAGATTATTTCCCGTGTTTTCATGGGTTGGAGTGTTCCATCTAGAACCTGCTGCAGGGCTGGATTTGTAGATAGATATTGCTTAGATTTGACTATATCATGGAGTATCTTGTTGTTGTTTTTCTGTCTAGGGTGATTGAAAGTTTTGCTGCGTATAGTAGTTTGGGCTGCCATATGTGGTCTTTTAGGGTCTAAAGCACATCTCTCCAGGCTCTTCTGACTTTTAGTCTCCATTGGGAAGTCAGGTGTAATTCTAATAGGTCTGCTTTTAATATTTTTTTTGTTCTTTTTGTTTATGTTTCAGTTATTACATGGTGAGGGAACTTTCTTTTCTGATTTACTCTATTTGGTGTTTTGTAAGCTTTTTGTTCCTAGATAGCCATGTCCTTTTTTAGGTCATGAAAATTTTCTTCTACACATAAAATACCCAAATAAAAGCTCTCACGTGCGCACTCTTTTTTTTTCAAGACAGGGTTTCTTTGTTTCTGTCTTGGACTCACTTTGTAGAGCAGGCTGAACTCACAGAGATCCACCTGCCCCTGCCTCCTGAGTACTGGGATTAAAGGTGTGTGCTACCACTGCCCAGCTGAAATAAAAGCTTTTAAAAAGCATTAAAAAAATATTGGTTGGGGTGGAGAGATGGCTTAGAGGTTAAGCGCACTGGCTTTTCTTCCAAAGGTCCTGAGTTCAATTCCCAGCAACCACATGGTGGCTCACAACCATCTGTCATGAGATCTGGTTCAGGCAGAATATATATAAATAATAATTAAATCTTTAAAAAATATATATTGGATAGCTCCTAAGGAATACACCAGAGGTTGACATTTGGTATGTTCTCTCTCTCTCTCCTGCACATGCATGTACATAGATGCAGATGTAAACTTTACATTCCATGTGGGTCTTGAGGAGTAAATTCAGGTAGCCAGCTAGGTTTATGGTTTCCTCACCTGTATGCTTCTTGCATTTGCAATTAGAGAAAGTGCCAGGCAGTGGGACACATCTTTAATCTCAGCACTCTAGAGGCAGAGGCAGCTGGATCTCTTGAGTTTAAGAGTAGCCTGGTCTACATAGTGAGTTCCAGGACAGATAGAACTATATAGTGAGACCCTGTCTTAAAAATAAAATAAAGTAGAATAAAATCATTTGCTCTTAATCCTACCTGTTTTTAAACAACTAATATATGCAGGTTTGTTCATGTACTTAATTAGACTTTAAGCTTCCTTCCTTTCTTTTCTGGTTTTTTTTTT
>NW_026596064.1:869762-912936 GCF_907164565.1 Psammomys obesus
TTTTTTTTTTTTTTTTTTGTTTTGTTTTGTTTTGTTTGTTTGTTTTTTGACATGTAGACCCACTGTGTAGCCGTAACTGGCCTAGAACTCAGTTCTGCCTGCTTCTGCCCCTGCCTCTACAGTGCCGGGATTAAAGATGTGCTTCCACACCCTGTCTTGACTTTGCGCTCCTTGAGGTTTGGCCTTCTTACTAATAGTCCCTTCCCCAAAGGGTCTAACATGGTTCCTAGGAACTAGTAAGTACTCATTTCATGTGTGATGCAGAGTTGAGTTACTGAGTCTTGAGGTGGGCCATTCCATTGTTTAAAAAAAAAAAAAAATCGGCTTGCCAGGGAGTTTTAAATTATACTGAACAGTAGCCTAAATTTCTTAAGAGTTCTTTTTTCAGGGATAAGGGGTGAGACAGGGCCTTGCTATATAGCCCTGGATGACTTGAACTTACTTTGTAGATCAATTGGCCTCACATGAGGCAGTCTCCCACATGCTAAGATTTCAGGTGTATATTTCAAACTGTTGAAAAGTAAATTTTTCTGTGCCTTTGGTACCGGATGTAATCATAATGTTCGATAGCAAATTTCAAATATTTGAAAGAGGCTCTTGAGTCTCTTCCATTGTCCTTATCTCAGGATGCTCTTATTTCAGATATCATTCCTATCCCTAGGTCATAGTTCCTGACACACTCCAGCATAGCTGTCATTTATGTAACTGTATTGTGCTCCCTGTCACTAGGTTATAGTCCCGGACACACTCCAGCTTAGCTGTACTCTCCTTAAAATATTTTTCTAAGACCTGATGTAACGTTCCAAATGTGGCAGTGTGTAAAGTAGTAATTAAATTAGCCTGTGTCTTGAATTTAGTTACGACTTAGAGTCTTCTCTGTGGTACTCCATAGCTTTTTCCTGATGTCATAATTGATTTGATGTAATTTGATACAGCTGCTCGGGCACTTCAGTTTGTTTCTTAAATAAGAGCACAGATGTGTGCCTCATGATTGCCCAGTCTCATCATCGCACATTACCTGATGAAGAGTACGGGTTGCTTCAAAAGAAGCCGTCCTTTTCTTACTTGATTCACTTGTCTTGGCTGCCCCGGCCAGCTTCCTAAAAGCTGTGAGAATGAACTTTATAAGCCGGTCACTGTGTGTTTGTGGGGATTACAAAAATGAATGCCTCGTTCCTGCCTTTGGGGGCTAAATGGACTATCCCTAGCCTTGGTGCATGGGAGACTATGTGGGCTAGAGTGACTCCAATCTGACAGCTTCTTACCATATTCTTGAACATCCAGAGGGAGGACTGGCTAGTGAGGAGGTCTGCTCCTATGGGCACTTAGACTAGCATGGTGGTAAAGAGCATGGCCCCTGCAGCCTTAGGGCCTGAGTTTGAATTCTGGTTTTACTGCTTGCTTGCTGTGTGGCCTTGCAACAACTGCGACTCGGGCTGTGAACATTGGCTAAGTTTAGAACAGCATTTGTATTAAGGAAATACTCTGAACGTTTGCCCCTGTCACCACGGGAATCAAAAGTGTTCATCCTAGAAGACCTTGGGGAAGTGTTTTGCTCTTTTGAAGGTCTTCCGTGTAGAGGAATGATTGATTCTTTGTAATTCTAAATCTAGAACTTTCATGCAGCAGATAGACCTAACTCAACCCTCTGCCTGGACCTCCCCAGTACTTCATTTGCATGAGCGCTATGCCCAGCTGAAGCCTTTAATAAGTAGTGTGTCCTGAGTAAAGAAACTGAAAAACTGGTTGGCCATTGCTTGTGGTTTTTCCTGGTCATTGATATGTTTCAGCGGAATGGCTGTAAACCTGTAGTGCCTAGTATTAAAGCCATGGAGGTGACTCCCGGCTGAGAGAGCAAATGGGAGGCAGAGACAGAACCAGACTTAGAAGCTATCCACGTGCTGCCTCCTGGCGGATGGCTAGTTTTGCTGTAGTCTGGCACGTGGAGCAGCTGCGTGGTAGCTTGCTGCAGAGTGAGAGCCACTGGCTCAGATCCAGAGGACGGCCTCGCTGCTATTGGCGTGATTGTTTTCCCTGCTTTCTGGGCTATTCCTGAGTTCAGGGCTACTTTTGTCTCGGATGCTCAGTTTCTGGATCCGCTTATTCCATCTGTTAGGCTTCTATCAGGTTGTATTCTGAAACTCTGACCTAACTGAATTCATATCTCAGTTTTCCGGAAGCTTATCCCAGGGAGAGCGCCTTCCCACCCAATCCCAGCATCTTACGACAGTTTTCAGCCTACACACCTGTTAAGTATATAGTTGGAATACTTCAAACTCTCTCAATTAAATTTCTGAATTTTTTTATTATGGAAAATTTCACATGTAAACAAAAACAAAAAGTATAATGAGCCTTTATGCACTCAAAGCAATTAGTAGCACTTGCCAGCCTCATCCATTCGTTTTCTTTTTTCTTTCTTCGTAAGTTATATTGTGACTGGATATTCTTTTGTGCTCTTAGATCACAGCCCCTGTGTAGGCAAGAACATATTGTGAACAGCTTGCTTTCATTTTATAAGTCCTCTTAGCAAGTAGCACCAACTAAGTATAATACTTTCAGATTGAACTTTGTGATATTTTGGTTTGGGATGTACATCTCACAGCCTGTGCCTGTGAGGGTTTCTGACTCCGTATTGTGACATTTTCAAACAGTTACACTTAAGAAATGACTGGGTAAAACAGACTGTACCTCTTAGCAGTAGTCATTTAGTAATTGAAGGTTTAATGTAGACTTGACTTACAGTATTTTTAGCATTTTTGTTGGTGTGAAAGTTACCATGTTGATACAGCATCTCATGAAGAAACCTGGTTCTTGGGAAGACATGAGTTTCTGTTTTGTTTCAGGAAGACCTTTAGGATGAGAGTGAACATTAGTGAGTGTGTGAAATTTCTGCTTTTCCCTAGAGAGCCTCCTTTTCATCTGACTAGAAGAGGCTGGGGTGAGTTTCCTGTCAGAGTGCAAGTCCACTTTAAGGACAGCCAGAACAAGCGGATAGATATCATACACAATCTGAAGGTACTGTAGCAGAGTTTGCTTCCTAGAAACAGTGTCTATTTTGATTACCTGCTTTAATCCCACGGACCAACCCTGCAAATGGAGGAAGCAGGGTAATCCTTTGAGCATATGATGCTCACTGCTTCAGCTGCCTTCTCCTCAAAGCTGGGGAAGCAGTTACTTGACAGTGTGTATTCTTCAAAAAGGTGAATGAACTCTGAGTAAACAAAAAGACTTCAATTCTCTATGAAACACACCATTTGTTGCTTGAGACCCTCCCTGTTAAATTACTCTTGTCTTTCCTTTTTAATCTATTTATTTTCCTACTATGTAAGGCAAATACTTTGTGCTGTTTAATCCCTAACACTGCAAATTCAAAGTACACATAGAAAGATTAAGAGAAGTGAACATACTTGGACAATAATATATAAGTTTGTAATAATTTTGAATTGAGTTTTCCTCATTGGTCTACCCATGTAGACCCAATGCTGTTATAGTACATGAAAAGCAGAGCATTAACACTGAATGCAGAAGAGTTTGAGCATGTACAAGCCCTAAAGTAAGATACTAGATTTGCTCCCGAGCACCAGTTAAAAGTAAAGTACAGGTTGTAGAGTTGTGATACAGTGTACTAATGGTAGATAACTTGACTAGCATGTGCAAGGAATTCTTAGCACCACATATTTTAAAAAAAAGGTCACCCATGATTTTTTTTAAAGGTAAAAAACAAATAATACCAAAATGTTGGATTAATTGAAATAATTACGTTGTGGCTAGTTTTTCTGCTCTATTTTGTTGCTTTTGTTTTTATTTTTGAATAATTTTTTTCAGTTACATAATAAATACATGAAACTATTACAGCTGGAAGACTAGCAATTTTAACGTTCCTCTTGGCATCCTTTACAGTATAGGCAATAGGTTGTTACATTCATATGTGATTTGGCTCTAATAGTGTGCTTTCCAAGTCACCCTTCCTTTGTGGTTATCATTAGTGCTACCAAAATTGAACCAAATAAAGTTGAATGCATCAGTAGTTTACCTTTGTTGTGCAAATGTAACATCTCAATCCTGAGACGTCGAAATTTTCCTTCTATTGATAGACAGCACTGTTTGTTTCTAGTATTTATTTTTTCTTGAGATTAGAGAAAAACAGAAAGCAGATTTAAAGAGCTTGATGTGGGCTTTGATCAGAAAGGCAGGCTCTGCCCCTTACCATTTTTTTGAGGAAAGGTATTGAATAGTTTTTACTTTTTAAAAACATTTTTATTTTTTACGTATGACTATTTTGTCTGCGTGTATGTATGTATGTGTACTATATGCTTGCCTAGTTTTCACAGAGACCAGAAAAGGTCATCAGATCCCCTGAAACTGGAGTTTCAGAGAGGTGCAAGCCGCTGTGTGGGTGTAGGCAACTGAACCCAAGTCTTCTACCAGAGCAGTCAATTCTCGTAACTGTTTTGCCGATTCTCCTGCTCCAGTTTGCACTTTCCTTTGTTCACTGCACATACCATTTTATTTGGCAATGGAACCAGACTTAATTCATCAAATAAAGGACATGTTTACATAGTTCTTACCTATTAAATTTTTTTTCTCTGGAAAGTTATTTTGAGACAGTTTTTTTGTTTTTTTTGTTTGTTCATGTTTGAGATAGTTTCTCACTATGTAGATCAAACTGGCCTATAACGCACAGAGATCTGCCTATTAAGTAGTGGCTTTAAAGGTTTGAACCACCACACCCAGTATTAAAGCACTGTATTATAAAATGATAGTGAAGTGCATTTTAAAAAAGATTACGGGCCGGAGAGATGGCTCAGTGGTTAAGAGCATGGCTGCTCTGTTCACTTCCTACCATCCTTACGGCAGCTCTTAATTGTCCATAATTCCTGTTCCAGGGATCCAATACCCCTCACACAGCCGTGCATCAGGCAAAACACAAATGTATATAAAATACAAATAAATTATTTGAAAACAGATTACTATTTTTAGCTCTATGAATGTGTATGTACACATGAGTGCAGGTGTTCATGGAGGCCAGAGTCACTGGATCCCCCTGGAGCTGGAGTTGAAGTTATAAGTGGTTGGGAACTGTTTAACATGGGTGCTGGAAATCAAACTCAGGTCCTCTGCAAGTACAGTCTACAGTCTTAACTGTAGAACCATTTCTCCAGCCCTAGTAAAGTACTTCTTAGCCGCTTGCCTTGAAGCATGCCTTTACTATTTTGTTGTGTAATGAGCCTGATCCCAGATTCAGATGAGGACCAGAGAGGGAAATAGAGCAGAGTCTGGTCTTCTCTGGAACCCCACATTGGGCATTTGTCAGTAGCTCTAAGACTACAGGTAAAGTGGCTTAATTGGTTCATAGCTTAAATGTAACAGTATAGATTAGAGCAACTTCTATCTCTAGATGAGAGATAGAGACATGGATGTAACCTAAAGTGGTCCTTGTCTTTTGAGCATCTGTCGTCCTAAGAGCTTAAATATTAAAACTCTTAAGATGTCCAGTCTTGCTGTGCAAGCCACAGAACCTGCAGCATCATTTGTTTTCCCACAGGAATGCTGCTCCTCTGAGACACTGTGACTCTGGGTAGAGCCAGACAGCACCAGTCTCGCTGCAGAGGCCACAGAACTTGCAGCACCCATTCCCCTCCACAGACGCTCTACTAAGGCTTTATGACTGGCTAGCATACTTCCAGTTTCTCTCACCTGGAGAAATGGTTTATATCAAAGCAGGTCTTGCTGGCCATACATGGTGTCCCCGGCCCACTTCCCTGCCTCCCACCTGGACTCAGATAGCCCCAGCTACAGGCTTGTGCTGAGAAGCCACCCCCATCCTCAGGAAGATAAAAGAAGAGGCTGTCATTTCTACTGTGTGGGCCCAGATTCCTCCCTGTCTGTCTGTCTCTGGTGCATGGAATTGAGCTGTCAGAGTCATCACCCATCCAGCTGTTTCTCTGTCCATGGCATTGGTAGCTTTTTCTAATTCTGTCTCAGTGTATCCTTAAAGCCGCATCTGAAACCTGTGATCACCATTACTCGTGCTTTTAACTTCAGCCATCAAAAGATGGCAGACTGAGTTACTACTACACAACTTACCCACTTTGCAGTCCTGTGTCTTAGAAAGCCTTGAAACCCATGCTTACTGCTCTGTACAGCTTCTGTTTATCTTTGTTTTTCTGCCCAACTTAGTGTTTCTCCTTTTGGTCTTACTGTACAGTGTTAGTACTGATAAAGTGTCAAAAATTAATTTTTTAGTGTGGGATTTATTGAAGTACTGCAGTAATAAGAATTTCAGTGGAATCGTGAACTCCTGTTACTAACATCAGCCCCTCAGTTTATATTCGTTGCTGAAAAATGAACCTTTTGTGGGGGTATTTAATGTTGGCTGTACCACTTAAATTTTTGTTGATAACTTTTCAGTTGTGCGTTGTATCTGCACACTGTGCAATTGTGTCACAGCATTGCACGTGCATTTCTGTAACCTGTCATTTGAAATATTTTCACACAACTTTCATAAACTCCTCTCAGTGCCACATGATACCTTACAAATCCATGTGGTGTGATGTGGTGAAGCATTCTTTGTGACTACAGTTAAGGCTACAGAAATCTGTGTGAAGCCTCGCTTTCGGGTTGTCCTTAGAATGGGTTTTTAAAGTGCACAATTTATAACTATATAATTACTTTTGGTTTTACTCAAATTTCCCCCAGAATATTGAGGATCAGCTTGCAGTGAACTGGTGCTAGGTGCTCAGGTTCAGGAGCAAGGTGAAATCTAACATTTCTCCTTTGTTTTTGAATAGCTGGATAGAACCTACACTGGCTTACAGACCCTGGGTGCGGAGACGGTAGGTACCATCCTTCTGCCCTGTATGGGGCAAGGTGGTTTGTGTGTGTTTGTGTGCGTATGTGTATGTGCAGGCGTGCCCCCAAACTGTGCTCAGCTCGCCTCTGTGTAATATGGGGTCTCACCCTGTAGGCACAGCACAAATCCAGTCTTTTGAGTGCTAGGACTACATTCATTTGCAACCACCCCAGCTGACTATTATTTTTATTTAACAACAACAAAAATGAGTCTTGGTCTTTTTTTAAGGTTTTTCTCTGCTACCCCACCCACTGTGGGTTTTTTGTTTGTTTGTTTTGGTTTTTGTTATTTTTTTTCTTTTTCCTTCTAATTGTGGTTTTAAAACATGACAAAATTTTTAGGATCTGAACCATTTCCAGTATACAGCGCAGTGACATGAAATATGGACACATGATATGTCAGCCATCTCCTGAGCTTTTCTGATCTTACAAGTTCATACCTTATAAGGTCACTCCCACCGCTTGCCTTTTGTCTGTATGAACTTGCATCCTTCACATGTTGGAAGCGTGGAGCGTTTGGCTTTTTGTGAACACCCTATTGCAGTGCATACAATGTCCTCAGGATTCACCCATGCTGTAGGAGGCATTAGAATCCATCCGCCTTTTTAAGATTTACTTTTAGCCATGCAGTGGTGCGCACCTGTAACCCCAGCATGCAGAAGTGAGATTGCATATACCCAGAAGTGAGATTGCATGTCTTATGAGAATGGTACTTTCAGTATTTTGAAAAAAATGCCACAGTATTTTCTATGTCATCTGTACCATTTTATATTGCCTCTACAAGTATGGAGTACAGATTGTTTACAGCTTTATTAATACTTGTTATTTTTCTGTTTCTAAGTTGTAGATAGCTACTATAATGTTGGTTGTAAAGTGCTGTCTTAATTGGCATTTTTTAGTTGTTTGTGAAGTGAAGCATTGTTTTAATGGGCTTGTTGGCTGTTGATATTTTCTTACAAGAAATATCTGTTCAAGTCTTTGCCCAGTTGTTGTTGTTATTATTATATTTTTGTATAGTTATACAAGAACCTGTGGGCACTGCAATCCCCACGTTAGTAGTCTCAGATGGCTTAGCAGGTTAAAAATGCTTGCCATTTGCCAGGCACAGTGGCCCATGTCTTTAATCCCAGCACTCAAGAGGCAGAGGCAGGTGGATCTCTGTGAGTTCAAGGCCAGCCTGGTCTACGAAAAGAGTTCCAGGACAGCCAGGGATACACAGAGAAACCCTGTCTCAAAAACCAAAATAAATAGGTACGTACATACATACATACAAACAAACCTACCTACCTACCTACCTACCTACTTACCTACCTACCTACCTACCTACATACATGAAATGCTTGCCACTAAGCTTGATGATCTGAATTTGATCCCCGAATACACATGGGGAAAGGAGAGAACAGACATGTATAGATTGTCCTCTGGCCTCCACATACACGTAATTAGATAAACATTAAAAAGAAATTAAAAGGAAAACTTTCTAATTTTAAAATTTTATTATTTTGTATGTGTGAGTGTTTTTCATGCACATGTATGTGTACCACATTAGTACCCGGTATCTGAGGAGGTCAGAAAAAGCTATTGCCAGAGGACTCGAGTTTCGGACAATTGTGAGCCACCATGGGGGTGGTAGCAATTGAACCCAGATCTTCTGGAAGAAGGCTCAGTGTTTTTAGTTGCTGAACCGTCTCTTGAGTATCAAAATCAGAATTTTAACCTACGTTGAAAAAGCCTTTGCTTTTAGTGTCAAGTGCAGGAACTGATTGCTGAATCAGTGAGGCATCCCCCGTGTTTTCTTCTAAAAGTTTACTTTAGCACAGGGCTTCTATGTGGCAGTCAGAGGACCACTTGTAGGAGTTGGTGGGGCTAAGGTCATCAGCCTTGCTGGCAAGCACCTTTACCTAATGAGCCATCTCCTTGGCCCATTTTGAGCTCTGAAGTGTAGGTTTTGCTTAACTTTGTTATCTCTTAAGTTCCGACTTCATTTGTATGTGAATGCCCAGTTTTCCTAGCTCCACTAATTGAAAAGACTGGCTTTTTCATTTCAGAATGATTTACACTTTTGGGATACCTGTAGTTTATTCCATTGATCCATGTGTCTGTTTTATTTTAACACATACTGTTTAATAACTAATACTTTGTAATAAGTTTTGAAACTCCCAAGTATTTTATTCTCTACCCTCCTGCTTTTGTATTTATCGTATATCTACAGTCACCGTTATAGTCAGCTAGCTAACTCTTCACTAGAAGTGGACTTTATGATGCCAGAAGAACACTTTATTAAGTACCTTCTGTATACTTTCACTGGTCCAGATGTTAGCTGTAAAAAGATGAGTAAGATAATTCTTATTCTTGGAGCTATTCTAGATGGTTTTGATCATAAGGACAGTGACTCAGTCTCTTTTATTGCTGTGCTGAAAGCCATGACCACAGCAACTTGGAGAGGAAAGGACTTATTTCATCATACAGCTCCCAAGTCATAGTCCAGTGGTTCACAACCTTCCTAATGCTGTGACCCTTTAATACAGTTCCTCATGTTGTAGTGACCCCCAACCATAAAATTATTTCCACTGCTACTTCATGACTGTAATTTTTATGAATTGTAATGCAAATATCTGATATACAGGATATCTGATAAGTGACCCCCATGAAAGGATTGTTAACTCCAAAGGGGTCACACAGGTTGAGAACCACTGTTATAAGTCCATCACTGAAGAAAGTCAGGGCAAGAGTTCAGGCAGAAACCTGGAAGCAAGAACTCAAGCAGAGACCATGGAGAAATAATGCTTCCTGGTTTGTCCTCCATGGTTTGCTCAGCCTGCTTTCTTATATAACCCAGGGGTAGCACTGTCCATAGTGGGCTGAATCCTATCACATCGATTATTAATCAAGAAGACAGGCTTACCCACAGTCCAGTCTGATGGAGGTATTTTCCCAATTGAGGTTCCCTCTTTCCAGATGACCCTAGCTTATATTAAATTAACAAAAAGTAACCAGCACATAATATTAAATACTAAACACAAAAGCAAATAAGACATTTTCAACTACCACTAAACGTCGTGAAGAAGAGTGGCTGGTGAACAGTTTTATGTTGTCACAGTGCATAGGGAAAGTCTTCTTGAGGGGGTGACATTTGAGATGTCCTGGTGGGAAGGTGGCCACACAGGAAAAATGTTTTATGCAGTAGAAACAATAAATGGAAAGAAAGGGACTCCACTGAGGTATCCATGTGTCAAACCAGAATGATTTGAGCTCATTCTCTTGAGCTGTGGTTAGAAGTTGCTTGTTTCATCTCCTAGAGCAGTTTTCTGGAACAGAACTTTGAGCTCTGTACCACTGACGATGGACTCATGAGCTTACTTCTTTCCCAACTGTGTAGGTAGTGGATGTTGAGCTTCATCGGCATTCTCTTGGTGAAGACTACATTTATCCTCAGTCGTCTGAGTCAGACATATCTGATGCCCCTCCTCCATCTCTGACCATTCCAGCCCCCGTGAAAGTGTCACCAGTGGCACGGTCCCCTGAGCCAGCGTCTGCTGCCCCTGTGGGAGAAGGTAATGCAGTGTGGTACTCTACGTTGAGGAAATCACTCTGGGTGTTTTTCTCATGTGTGGATGACACCAGACTTCTGCTCTCAGCAGCTTGAAATAAATGGAAACTATTGTTTTTATGGGCATGCTGCCTCTAGCATATAGTTCTAATGTGAAACTTCTGTTCTTCGTAACAAGTTTTCATAAATTTCTATATTTTATAAAGGTGAAAAGGTCACAAAACTATTATATGTTTATTCTTTTTAAACATTTTATTTTATGTTTATGAGTGCTTTGGCTGTTAGGTATGTCTGTGCACCACATGCATACCTGGTGCTCATGGCAGCCAAAAGACGTCACCAAATCCCCGAGAGCTGGAGTTTCAGGCCCTGGGAATCAAGCCAGGTCCTCTGGGCAGCCAGTGCTCTCAACAGCGGAGCCGTCTCTCCAGCCCCTGTCTTTTTATCCTTTGCTGAAAACTTTCTGGTTCAGATTCTGATTGTGTGAGTAGACTTTAATACTAAATATTTAATCTCCTGTTTATAAAAAGTCAACATTTGACTCTGCCGTTTTATCATTTATAAGAACATAAACATACTAATGTCTATTTAAATTTTTATATAGATGCAGTTGATTCTGTTTATTTTATCTCTAAAATGGCATTTTAGTGTGATATTTTAGTTTTTATGTAAAATTTCAACTTTTTCTCTAGATTTCCATTATATCCTTTATAGACATTAAGTTCATTACAGTAGATGAATGCAATTTGATTTCTTTTGTTAGTTTTTAAGTATTTCTTCTCTGGTTTTTAAATTCATATTCTAAAACATGAGACAATGGACTTGTATTCTTTTATATTACATACCTCATGGTGCCCAACAAACAGCAACTTATAGAAGACAGAGCTCATTTTGGTCATAGGAATGTAGCTTGTCACACAGGGAAAGGATAAAATTAAAAAAAAGAAATGGCTAGGACTTTCTCTTTTTTTCCTTTTGTTGAGTCCATAACTTTAGGCCATTGGATTGTGTTAAGTGGAATACAGGGTCAAGGTGGGAGCTCCTGCTCGGTGAAACCTTTCTGAGGAGGGTAGAAAAGCCAACTCAGTTGGTTAAGGGCTTACATGCAAGCATGAACACCTGAGTTCAGGTGCCAAGCCAATTTAAAAGCTAGGTGAAGCATTGTCCATCTGTAACCCTGCACTGAGGTCTGGAGACCGGCTCCTTGAGCTCACTGGCTAGGTAGTCTAGCCAAATAGGTGAGCTCCATGTTCAGTGAGAGACTCTCAAATAATAAGGTGGAGAGCAACTGAGGAAGGCACCTGCATCAACCACATGCGTGTATACACAGACAGACAGACACACCCCTGAAAACTCCCTCAAATTCTCCCTCAGCGATAGTAATCTTAGTGACTCCAAAATCTAGTCAAGTTCACAATGAGAATCAACTGTCAGAAGGCCGCTCTTGCTCAACTTGACTCCCAAATACATCTAGATTTTAGATTATTTAATTTTGTGTGTGTGAGTATTGTGGCTGTATGTATGTGTGTGCACCACATGTGTGCTTGATCCCACGGAGATAAAAAGAGAGTATCAGATCCCCTGGAGCTGAAGTTACAAATCTTTGTGAACCATGATGTCAGTTCTGTGTTTTGAGACTGCGTTGAACAAGTGCTCTTAACTGCTGAGCCGTCTCTTTCCTTCTAACACAGTATTTTTGAACCATAATCCTTCATCCCAAAGGCTTATAGTCATCTCAAAATGAAAATGTAAGAATCCTCAAAGTATTTTTTTTTTTTTTTTTAATAATCTGTTTTAGGTTTTTAAGACACCATTTATTTATGCAGCTCTGGCTATCCTGGAACTCACTCTGTAGATCAGGCTGGCCTCGACCACAAAGATTCATATGTGCTACGTTTGTGCAGGAGCCTCCTGAGGCCAGAACAGAGTGTCAGATCCCTGGAGCTGGAGATTATAGCAGTTGTGAACCTCCCAGTGTGTGTGTCGAATCAAACTTTGATCCTCTGCAAGAGTAGCAAATATTCAACCAGTGAGCCATCTCTCTAGCCCCATAAATCTCCAAAGTTTTAAACGTTCTGTTTTTGTTTGGTTTCTTTTCTCCCCTCCCTTCCCCTTCTGTCTCCTCTCTGTCCCCCCTCTCCTTCTCTTTCTTTTTGGCTTTTGAGGTAGAGTTTCTCTGTGTGTAGCTCTGGACTGCTCTATAGACCAGACTGGCCTCAAATTCACAGAGGTCTGCCTGCCTCTGGTGTTAAATGCATGCACCACCACACCAGGCTTTAACAGTTCTAACGTTGCTCAAAAGCCTGAATTAAAAGTCTCTCCTAAGATTCAAGGCGGTTTCTTAACTGGACCCTTTATAATCATAAAAGCATACATAATTGGCAGTACAGAGTGAACATTCTCATTCCAAAAGGAAGGAAGAAAGTCCTACAAGGAAAGATTTAACCAAAGCACATACCAAGTCCTGCAGCTTTATGTCTGTCATTTGGCTTCAACATCCTTGAGTCCCATCTGTGTCCTATATCCCATTTCCAGACCCTGTACCTCTAGGAATTTACGTGCTTGTAAAATCAGCACCATATGGATACTGCCTGCTTTTGCTATCCCTTTGAGATATAGCCCGACATACTTGGACCACAGTTCCAGCAGCCTCTGTGGCCTTGAATAGGATCACTGCAGGCTTTGTCTTTTCAGGTCTAAGTTTTGCAGTGTGTTTGCTTCTTCAGCCCTCCATGGGTAGAGTCCCGTATTCAAGGCTATATTCCCATCATTCAAGTGCAAGTGTGAGCGTATTCCTTCATGGTGAAAACCTCCTTAATGGTGACTGCTGCCTTGAGAACACCTGTTGTGTTTGTCCCCCTTTCCTCACCAAACACACACTTCCTGGCTTTGAGTTCTCACTGTGAACCTCAGTATAAACAGTGAAGGATAGCCTCAGGGGAGTCTGAATGCTGCACTACCTTACAGTGTCCTCCACCTTTCAGCTTAAACAAGAGACTAAACTTAGTCTCTTGTTTAAATTCAGCCTCATTCAAGTTACCAGGGCAAGACTGGAAAACAGCCAGTGTTGATAATGGTTTTAGTTTTGGTTATGTGTGTTTGCTTACCAGAATATAACACAGAACAGCTTCTAATCCAGTTCTCACCGGAGTCCTTAGTCCAATCTGAAGCCCTATGAACACAGTCTTTATGCCTGTCAGCATTCTGATCCTCCATAGTCCCACCAGAATGGCCTTTACATTAACCTCTGCTTACAGTGTCCTAGGGCTTCTCTAGCCACAGATCCGAACTCTTTCACCTTCCTCCTAAATGCGAGTCCAAAAGGCCTGTGACCCATATGTTCAGGTTCATGACAACAGTGACCTCACTGCTGGTATAGGGTACTCCTGGAACTAATTATCTGTATTACTTCTCACTGTCCAGGTGAATGCTACCACTCACAATCAGAGTAGGTCTTCTCAGTTAGTAGGTTTTCCAGTCTCTAGAAATTTCCATAGATCCATAGATGTGTGTTAGTGACCTTAGTCAGGTTGACAAATGTGATAGTCAGGTTGACTATCACATCCTTGAGGTAAATGTTTACCAAATTTACTAAGATAACTATTTTGCCAAGTAGGAATCTAAACACAGAGCTTATTTCTACCAAAATTATGTAAGGGGGTACACCAACAATTGTTTTAAATGGGTCTTGAAGTAATATTGATTAATGTATTGACAGTTCATTCTGCTCATTTCCCACAGTTGGAAGATGTTTAATTAAATTTGTCATTAAATTTCAAACAGGATTCCCAGACAACCCTGAAGTTGAAAGGCACGGTACACTTTATTCCTTACCATCTTCGCTGGAAAGAACACCCACAAAAGTGACAACGGCACAGAAGGTTACCTTTTGTTCACATGGCAATTCTGCCTTCCAACCGATTGCATCAAGCTGCAAAATTGTGCCACAAAGTCAGGTGCCTAATCCTGAGTCACCGGGAAAGTCCTTTCAGCCCATTACCATGAGCTGTAAGATCGTCTCAGGTATGCAGAGCACCGCTGAAGGTGATGTGGGTGACTAGGTGGGATAGTTTAAGATAAGGCCTCAGATCATCAGACTGCTCTTGAACTTACTGGGTAGCTCAGGCTGCCCTTGAACTCTGGCCTTGAAAATGCTGAGATTATAGTTGAGAGCCACCACACCCAGCTCAGAGAGACACTTTTACATCCCATGTGTATCCCTATTGTTTGGCAAAGCTGTCAAAGAAAAGCATAACTCATTTATATGGAAAGAGTGAGTAGGGGGAGAGTCTCTTGATAAGTGTGCTCTTGCTGTATGGCTGGGGTTATGGTTAGGATTTATTTTGCAGAGTCTAGAAACCAGAGTAACAAGTGAAACAGCTGAGGCCTTTGAGTTCGTTTTAAGGGTTGAGTTACTGTGGAATTGAATTACCTTTTATTTTTCTCTAACTGTGCTAGGAAATTGTTGATCTTATGAATAGTCATCCTGAGATTTCCTGTCTGCTGAGGCCTTTGTGTTGTGACAATTTCACATTTATGCTAACTGAAGTGCTAATGGGACCATACTTTGGCTATACCTCAGAAAAGACAGGAAGGGACAGTTGAAAACGTCCCTTCAAGGGACGTTTCCTTATAGGGGAAACACTTCTTTATAGTTTTATTTCATGTGTATGAATATTTTGGCTGCTTGTATATGTGTGCACCACTTATGTGTCTGTGGAGGCCCAGAGAAGGCATTTATTTATCTCCTGGAATTGAAGTTGCAGGTCATTATAAACCACCATGTTGGTGCTAGGAATTGAACCTGGATCTTCTACAAGAACAGCCAGTGCTGTTAATTGCTGAGCCATGTCTCTAGCCCCTCTCAATAAATTTTAAAAGGAAAATGGGAATATTTATTGCTCTCCACAGCTAAGCAAAAATGCAATACAAATCTTTACAATCAGTAAAGGGTAGCAAACCTGTAATTTAATCTGCTGCTAAGAATTTTGGAACGTCTTGCTTGAGGTGGAGTGTACTGAGTGTACAAATTGATCTGAGCTTTAGAGAGATTTACAGGGAACAACTTTGTGGTGGTAGGAGATAAAGGATGTTTACCTGTGCATGAGTAAAGTTTGAGAATGTTCTTTGGGATTCTGACTGTCACATAGTCTTGACAGATTTCTGTCTCAGTAAGTAAATGTCACATTTTCCTATTCAAAATATATTTCGGATCAAAACATAAAATTCTGCAACCTAGCTGTTCACTTAATTTTAGTGTCTTTGCATATTCAGTCTTATAAATACCGGCCTGTGGTATTAAGATATTTATCATACTAAAATACAGTAGTTCCACATTGTTAATAAAAAAAACACTGGTTTTTGAATTTTTTTATAAAAAATGTATTTACATTATGTTTCCCCTATCATATCTCCAACCCTTCCCATGTGTTCATGGCTTTTTGTTTTTTAATTATTGGGGCGAGTGTGCATATGTGTGTATAATTATATAAATGTACACTGTTGAGTCTGTTCAGTGTTGCTTATATGTATATTTTTTGGGTTGGCCACTTGAGATTGGATAGTAACTTAGGGTGCTCATGCCTGGAAAACAGCTGTCTTGGCAGTCTTTGATTGCTTTAATTGTCTGTGGCTCTTCATCTAGGGTGAGGCCCCTCCCAATTCTTCCTGTTTGTTGGCATGTCAACTGTCTTGTCATTTTTCAGGTCTTGTTCAAATTAGCCACATTGTTGAGATTTTGCAGCCTAAGCTAATGTGTAACTGCAATCTTTTTTTATTTTTTGGTTTTTTCAAGACAGGGTTTCTCTGTATAGCTTTGGCTGTCCTGGAACTCACTCTGTAGACCAGGCTGGCTCAAACTAAAAGAGATCTGCATGCCTCTGTCTCCTGAGTGCTGCGATTAAAGGCGTGTAACTGTAATCTTAAATTACGTGTTCTTCCATGTCTCTGACCCAGTTATGCCTACACATGTGTTTGTATATGTGCTGCTTGTGTACATGTTGTTATGATCACTTGCCAAGAACAAAATATTGGTTGAAAACATTATCATAAAAATGAACACTATAAATTTAGAACCAAATATCTGGATCTTGTTTGTTGGTGTTTGTTATCTTTGTCATTTGTAGTCCATTAGAGTCAGTGATTTAATCTCTTATAAAACTTAAAAGATTCTGTAAGTGTCCCTCATTTCTTCCCCATGTGATACTTTTTGTGCTGTTCAGTGAAAGAAAGGAGTCCTTTGTTAGGGACAGATACACAGGGACAGATGCAGGCTTGTACAACAGACAGAGACAATGGAAGGTGAAAGAAAAAAAAGTAAAGAATTCCAATCTGGGCTGGCTTTTGGCCAGTGACACCAAAAGAGAATGTAAAGATTTCCTTCCTCTAACTCACAGAAATGCTGCCTCTTGAGTGCTGGGATTAAAAGCATATGTTACCACATCTGGCCTGCTTTTAGGCTTTAATGTGCATGCCCAGGGATCTTGCTAAAAATGCAGGTTTGCTTTCAGTAGGGGTTAAGGATGGGCTCAGAGAATATATCTTTTTTTAAGACAGAGTTTCATTATGTATCTCCTACTGGCCTGGAACTTGATATATGGAGCAAGCTAGCCTTAAACTCTCAGAGATCTGCATGCCCCTGCTGGTATCAAGGCATATGCTGCCACACCTGGCCTCAGAATCTATTTCTTTTCCTTTCTTTTTAAATTTTCATGTGTAGGGGTGTTTTGCCTGACTGTATGTCTATGGCACTGTAAGCAGTGCCAGTGAGGCCAAAAGAAGGCTTTCAAAGCCTCTGGAACTGAAGCTACAGACAGTTGTGAGCTGCCATATGGGTGCTGGGAATTGAACCTGAGTCCTCTAGAGGAGCAACAAGTCAAGAGCTCTTAACGACGGAGCCATCTCTCCAACCTCAGAGTCTGTTTCTAATTATTTCCTCAGTTTGCTGGTCCTGGTCAGGATGATGTGCATGGTGTAAGACTGCACACTCTGGGCTCAGCTACACTGGTATGACCGCCGCTCAGTATCTGAAGTGCCAGGCCTGTTCTCTCTTCTGATTTGTTACCTTTGTCTTTGACATTCCTGCTTGAATCATATCCTTATTTTTTCTCTCCTTTCTTTAATTAACAAAGGTTCTCCAATATCAACTCCGAGTCCGTCACCATTGCCTCGTACGCCAGCTTCCACTCCAGTTCATCTGAAGCAGGGGACTGCTAGCTCTGGCATAAACAACCCTCATGTTATTGTGGATAAGTCTGGGCAGGGTATTGCAGCCTCCACGCCAAGTACAGGTATGTATGAGCAGAGTCTCTGCCATCTAAAGGATTTGGTCATTTATTAATGATAAAATCCTAGCACGAACCCTCTGCTTATAAGTAAGTGTGTGTAAAAGGAACTTCATACTGTTTCTCTGAAGAAGATTTGTTGCGAGTGAAAGTTCCGTGTTTAGGAATTAGAATCCTGTCTGCAGTCATCACACTATACTATAGCCCATCACAGCTGCATGGTGCCTCTCAGGTTTTCTGGTGTTGGTTTGGTTTTTTGTTTTGTTTTGTTTGTTTTTCTACATTATTTTATTCAAAAGTATGTTGTTATAATTATACCTAAAATTAGAATACAATCTCATGAATCTAAATACATATTGTAAGCATTAATGTGGCATTGTGTCAAGAATAATGGCATTATGGTAATATATTTAGCCAAAGCATAAAAACTGGTTCTGGTTTTTAATATTCTTTTACTAACATTGTATTAATTTTTCTTTATTTAACCCACCACACATGCTCCAAAAGTGTAATCTTCCTTTGTTAAGGGAAATAGTAAAAAGGGAAATAAAATGAAATGAGTGATTATAAAGTAATGAGGCTGGTTTCTCTACCTCACACTGTTCTTCATGAAGTTTTAAGAATCAGCCACAATTCTTGAGGCAAATTTGGTAGGTGAAATAAGTTACTGATATAAACTTATTGACTATTGATAGTGTAAGTTATTTTTGTCAGACTGTGAAAGCTGTGTGTGGCTGCAGGATAACATGTCTCACATGGTCAGCATTTGGAAATAGGTGCAGCAGAAGCTTCCATTTGCTGGAATGCATGCATGGTGGCCCATTTGTTAAGTGACCTGCACCCTTGTGCTGTACTGTCTCTTCAGTAAGGAGCATAGTAAAGATTTCATTGTTTCTTCTTTTTGTCCTTATAGCCTCTTATTACTTTCCAGGTTAGGCAGGGAATTAGCTTGTAGGGATTAACTTTCTTTTCTTTGTTTCTTTTTTGTTTGTTTGTTTGTTTGTTTGTTTGTTTCTTTCTTTCTTTCTTTCTTTCTTTCTTTCTTTCTGTTTTATTCTTTCTCTCTGTCTTTCTCTTTGTGTTTAGACTTTTAGTGTTTTGGATTTTCAGCCATTAGAAATGAAAGGTTAAGTAATTGGAAACAAGGAAGAATGATGAGAAATGATTTAAAGTTACATTTTGTAAACTTTATTTTGTTAATACATAATTTTTATATCTGTTTTGCTTATCAGGAAGTCCTACAAGCAAGCTCCCAGTGGCCGTTCAAGCTTCCCAAGGGACAGGGTCCCCTATTCCTAAAATTCATGGAAGTAGTTTCTTAACGTCTGCTGTCAAGGTAAATTTAATGCTTTATTACACTGAGTAGGCTCAGCAGGCATACTAGCCAGTGACAGCATTTGATCTTGAAGATCATTTTGCTTAGTTTCTTTTCGGTATAGAAGACCGTTCTTAGCATATCTATCAAGTCATCACACAGTATTATTTGAAAACTCAGTGTTGGGAAGAGGCAGCCTTTTGTACTTTATTAAAAATATTTCTTTAGAGGTTGGAGATTGGCTCTATTGTTTGCTTGCTGCTCTTACAAAGGACCTCAGAGGTTCCTTGTAAGTCCCAGAAACTACATTGCAGCTCACAAGCTACCTGTAACTCCAGCATCAAGTGATCTCTGCCCACTTCTAGTCTCTGTGGGCACTGCACACATGTACACATGCATATTTTCTATAAAAATGTTAAGTCTGGCAGCATGTTTCCTGGTGATACAAGAGCAAACCTTGTCCCCTTTGCACACATTAGCCTTGTAGGTAGTTATTTAGAAGTAATTCTTAACCTCTCAAAGTAGAGAGTAGTTTAAGATATGACCTTTCCCTATCATGATTTGACTTCTTCAAAGATCTGTTCATTATTTGGCAAAAGCACTTCCCTGTTTGGTTCCTGTTTACTCAAGATGGCTGTCTTATGTGGAAGCCTTTGAGATGATGACTCTTGTCTGAATGGCTCTGAGAACATAAATCTATTCCTGGGGAGAACCCAGTCCAACATTCCTCTTACTTAGGTAGCTAACAGCAATCATGGTTTTCTGATTCAAATGAGGTTTTCCTGTAATAACTCCCTCATGAAGATCTTACCTCTACCATTTATTTTAAAATATTTGTTGATGACATTTCATTGCATAGTCAAGAGGTAGTCTTAACTTTAATTCTTCTCCGTAAAGTTCAATTATGGCACATTTTCCCTGAGATTTGGTTTTTGTTTTTGGTAGTGGAGGCGAACTTCAATGGTTTTGTCTTATGTTTGGTTGATTTTCATTTTCTATTCGTACCTTCAGTTTTACTTTTTTTGTGTTTGTTTGCTCGTTTTGTGGTAAGGTCTCACTTTGTAGCCCAGGCTGGAACTTAGGACCTTCCTACCTCAGTGTCCTGAGATCTAGGATTTCCTTGTCTAGGTCATTGTTTTCTTCTTCTTTTTCTTGCTTTGGAAAAAGTCATTTTCCTTTGTATTCCAGATACTGAGTGAAGTTTTCAAGGCAAGTTGAGGGGGGTGGGGGAAGCACATCACTGTTATTTGTTAGAATCATTTATTCAGTGCCTATGCTTTATGAATATAAACCAAAGTACAATCCTTATCCTTTACCATCTGGGAGATGATGAGACATATGAACCAATAAAGAACCAAATTAGGAAAGGGCGTATAGATCGGTTGGTGTTGTGTAACAAGACTTCCTGGGGAGAAGCAACACTTATCTACTCAGCGCAGATAGGTAGCCAACAACAGACCAGAGTCCACCTTGGTGAACCCATGAGTTTTATTCGGGGGACAGAAATGATTCAGAGATAGTTACATCACCAAAGTTCATCCCAGTATGGGTGACAGCTCACAGAAGCCAGGAAACCCAGACCACACTGCACAGCCTTCAGGCAGCTCTGTAGGCTGAAGGGTGTCCTTTCCAAGTGATTCAAGCAGCATGGCTAGCTTCTGCTTCTTCCAGGCTGGCCTGGCCTCAGTCTTTTTGCTTGTCTGAGAGTCTTTTAACAGTCTTTTATTGCTTATTCTGAGAGGGAGGGCCCTAGTGAATCTGCTGGGTTATTTTGAGTTGTTTACCTTGAATCTTCAGGAGCTTCCCTGGGAGGTGGAATGTTTTAATCTCCTGGAAACTGGTACACAACACTGGTAGAATGCTTGCCTAAGGTGTACAGAGCCTTGGGTTTAGTCCCCAGTGCCACATAAAAACAAGAGTGAGGGTGTAGGCATGTAATCCCAGCACTCAGGAAGTAGAGGCAGGAGGATCAGAAATTCAAGGTTATCTTTAGCTAGACAGTGAGACCAACCACTCTACATGACACCCTGTCTTGTAGGACACTTTGGGACATAGATGAGTAACCTTTTGCTGAGTTAATTTCCTTGTTTTTATGTAGTGTAGTCACTGTGTAGTCCAGGCCAGGCTTGAACTAATAGTCCTCCTGTGTGCCTGCCTCCTACGAGGTGAGTTATTACAGGTGCTCAGCTGGGATTGCATGCCACATTTCATTTGCTTTAAAAAGGAAATTACAGAGACTATATGGAAGCTTGGAAAACCCATAATATTGTGAGCCATTTGTTTTCTTTGTCTTTGGTCATTTGTGTTGCTGGATTCAGTAGTTTTGTATTAAGCTTGAGTAGCTGGAATATCTGCAGTCACCCATTTTGGTCTGTTGTGTGATAAATGTCTTTCTATGCAGCAGGAGGATTCTTTGTTTGCGTCTATGCCACCTCTTTGCCCGATTGGTAGTCACCCTAAAGTGCAAAGCCCCAAAGCTGTAACTGGCGGACTTGGAGCCTTCACAAAGGTGAGTGTGTGCACCAGCCCTGCCTGTGTCCTTTTCCGCTCTTATTTTATGGGCCTTATGTCGAGGTATGCTTCCACTTACATAGTGCTGTCCACGTCCCAGGAGTTCAGTGAAATGGGAATTCGGAAGTCCCAGACTGTATGGTTTCTCTCCGCTGCCTTTCCACCACTAGTCACTATGATAAGCGACAGAAGAAGTATGGGAGCAAGTTGAGATCCTATTTGGCTCCTTTACCAGCTCTTAAAGACTATGTTAAGGCAATATTTTACCTTTTTCATGGAGCCATTCTGTTCATACCAAGCTTCATTAATACTGCAGAGAGACTAGACTCAACTGTTAATAGTAGGTCTGTCCTCTTACTGTCCTGTGGGATACTTACTCAGTGTCATTGTTTGTTGCAAGGTGATCATCAAACAGGAACCTGGGGATGCTCCTCATGTGTCCACAACAGGAGCTGCCAACCAGTCAGCATTCCCTCAGTATGTGACTGTGAAAGGGGGTCACATGATAGCTGTGTCCCCTCAAAAACAGGTCATAAGTGCTGCAGAAGGGACGACTCAGCCACCAAAGATACCACCCTCCAAGGTCTGTATCGCTTTGGGGTTTGGGGTAGGTTCAAAATAGAAAGGTTATTTGTCCACACAGTTGACAGGTGCCAAAATGCCTTAGTGACCAAGTTGCTGATCCTGTACAAACCTGTGGATGTTAGCCTGCTTGGAAAAGACCCAGCCAGTTACATACATGTGCTCCTTACTGTCTATCATGACAAGGGTCAGTGTGTGTCAACAGAAGACCCAGGAGCAGTCTGCAGGGCAGAGGGACGGTGTAGCCTCACTCCAGCAGAAAAAGTAACAGCTTCAGGGGGTTTCTGTTTGATTCACATCTGAAGTGGAAGCACTGTTTTGACCTGTAGAGTACTGCACTGAACACCTCCAATGTCCAGGCTGTGTAATTTATTTTGTTTTGAGATAGGAAACTTTAGACTCAAGGCAATCTTCCTACCTCAGTATCACAAATGCTAGGATTATGGGTGTGTGCTATTTGATTCTTTCATTTTATTTATAAATATTATTTATAGATATACCAGAGGATAAATATATGGGGAGCTGTGAAGTAGCATATAAGCTGTATTTTTCCATATACTATATTGTAGTTCTTAAACTACACCTGCAAGGCACGTATTTTTTTTTTTTTTACCTCTGTTTTATAAACCCTGAGTTTGAGGGTCTAGGAGCCTTCCTTGAGAGTGTATGAACATACAGCATACTAGCATATAGCATATATATAGCTAGTAAGCAGCGGGTGGTTTCAAACCTATCTTCCAGCTCCAAACATACCAGAGCTGGTCAGATTTATAGGCTGTTATTTATAACCTAAGCATGCTTTGGAACACGTTAAATTATTCCTGTGTTTTGGCAGATGTTCTAAAGCTATTGGGAATATTTTGTGGTGTTTATATTTCGGCTTCAAAGCACAGCCTGTCTAGGAGTGAATTGTTTTGAGAAGAATATTCCAAAATGGATGACATCATTATCTAACTTGGGTTAGTTAAGATAAGTAGATCTCTCTGGGGACAGAGATGAAAACTTAGGGTTACAGGTTGTTTTTAAAATCTGTAAAGTTTCCAAATTGATTTAATCAGACAGTTCATCTAACATAGCAATTCCTAATCTGTCCCAAACTTATACTGAGTAAGAATTTTGTCAAGGGCATGATAGTCTGCTTTTTCCTAAGCTGCCTGCTGACTCAGATACCCTGGACAGTTGGAAACTGCTGCAGCATTGCTTTGGCCTCCAGTTGACCACTCCTGCCACTCCTGCCACTCCTGCAGTGAATCAGTTGCTGTTTGTAGACACTGCTCTGCTGTAGTCAGCAACAGAGGTTGAGCCCGGGGCCTCACAAGTGTTACAACTGAGCTGAACTTTCTTTTAACTTTTTATTTTGAGTTTGTGCCAACCTGGTAACCTAGACTGGCCTGCAGTCCTCTGCCATAGCAGAGTTGGAGTTGCTGTGATGGTAGTCCTGTGTCTACAGCTGGCTTCTAGTGCTTCCTATTCAGCCCTGCCTTACACGTTGTTCCTTCTTTCTTTTTTAACCTTTCACTTATTTTTTATGTATATATGCAGGTCTTTCACCTTAGTGTGTATCTGTACACCTTGTACCTGCAGTGCTTCAGAAACCAGCAAAGGGCGTCAAATTCCCCTGGGACTGGAGTGACATACAGCTGGGAGCCGCCATGTGGATGCTGGGAATTGAGCCCCGTGCTCTTAGCTGCTGGGCCATCTCTCTAGCTCCTTACACAGTATTTAAAATATATTCAGCTTCATATAGGGATGTAGTTTTTTTGTTTGTTTACATTTATTTATGTGTATAGGGATGGAAGTGTATCAGAACACGTGTCAGAAAGTTAGGGGACAACTTGCTGGAGTCAGTTCTCTCCAGCATGTGTGTCCTAGGGAACAAACTCAGATGGCAGGCTTGGCAGCAAGTGAGCCATCTCACTGCCCAAGGAAATATATGGTTTTACCCATTTCTTTTTTTAACAAACTTCGTTTGTTGTGAATCCCACAGCATGCTGGTGGAAAGTGGAGGACAACCTGTAGGACTCATTTTTCTCCTTCTGACATGTGGACCCAGGGACCAAAGTCAGGTCACTGGGCTTGGTGACAGTTGTCTTTACTGATTGGGCCTAGCTGGCCCCAGTGTGAGCTTTTTAACATATTCCGGGCTACTGATGCCTAGAAGACCTGAAGTAGGTCAGTCTCCACTTTTAACCACTTTTTTTGCATTCTGCCAAACCACTCATCCAGCAGTGCTGTGCCGTCATTCTGTCTTGTCACAGCTCCACCTCTTTACTAGTAGCAGAGTAAAGAGAAGGTAGGTGCTGTCATGAATAAGGCTTACGGATGCCTGAGAAAGAAAATCACAGGGAAGAACTACAGAGAAGCATGAGCAAAGATCCCGCTGTTCGTCTGAGTAGTTACATACACCTCAGACTGGAGATGAGCAGCTGTCCACCCATGGGACTGCAGAAATGCATTCCTAAGAATTAGCCTAGACAGAAGGTACAAAGAGTGGGCGCTTTCCTTTCACACAACTTTAGAACAATAGAAAATCACTTACCTGTTTGGTTTTTGTTTGTGGTAGGCCCCTGGGGTTTTTGTTTTTAATGAAAGTGGGAAGAGGTGCTACCCATAACTAAGAGAGCTGAGGACTGCTGGGCTGTGTATGGCAGAAGCAGTAAGGTATAACCGGCAGACATGAGCACTGACATTTGTTAGCCATCTCAAATTTAAGTGCTCATTACTTCTGTAACCCAGCCAGGTTACTTGATATCTCAGGAACTTAAGTTTATTCATCTTTTGGAAGGCCTGAATGAGAGTTAATGAGACTAAGACCAGTAAAGATTTCCTGAGTATTCTGTTGTGTGTGCTGTGCACTAACAGTATTGAACATAAGGGCTGCGGCTGTGAGCACCTGTCTGTCCAACCTGCAGCTCCCCAGCCACCTGTGGCCAGAATCCTGTGAGTACAGCCCAACACAAAGATAGGAAGTTACTTAAAGCAGCATGACCCTTTTTGAAAATTCTTTTTAACTTCATTTTGGGGCTCTTGAGCAGGAATGTTGTAGATGACAACATTATGAAATCTCAAAAGGATGGACATGGCCACATCTTGCCAACATTTGTGAATTGTTACCTTGATGATAGCCGTTCTGGCTTGGTTAAAATGGAATAATTTTTTTTCTTAGATGTACTTTCACTGTGTAGCCCCAGGCTGGCCTCAGGCTTTCAGAGGTCTGTTTCTGCCTCCTCAGTGCTGGGATTAAAGGTGTACACCATTATCCCTGGCTTTTTAATTTTTTTTTTAATTTGTATGAGTGTTCTTTATGTCTGTGTACACACCTCTGAAAATAGTTTAAAGGGGATTCCAGTTAATGTATAATTTCGCTGGAAAATAATTTCTGTTTAAGTAACTGAGTCCAGGTGGGGTCTTTTTAAAAGTCCATTTCTCTACCTTTATATGTTTGTGTATTAGGGGTATGTGTGTGTACATGTGCCTGCACGTGCACACAAGTGCATGTACCAGAGCTCGAAAGTGAGGCCCAGAGGATGACTTAATCAGTTCTTTCTCCCACCCTCTAAGTCCCAGGAAGTGAACTCACTTCCTCAGGCTTGGTGGCAAGCACCTATTTGAACTGAGCAATCTCATTGCATTAGCCCTTAATTTCTCTTTCTTGCTTTTAAATTTCATATTTGAGATTCCTATTGTTGAGGGTCAGTAGACACATATTTCAGTTTGTACGTAACTCTTTTTCGGTTGGCTGGTTTCTGTTTTGTTTGCTTTGGGTTTTTGAGACCCTGTCTCAAACAACAGCAACAACAAAACAGAAAAAGTTTTAGCCTTTGGCTCTCCTTCTCATTTTCACTTTGCCTTTTGATTACCTTTTTTTTTTTTTTTTTTTTTTTTAAGATTTATTTATTATGTATACAATGTCTGTTTGCATGTACACCTACATGCCAGAAGAGGGCACCAGATTTCATTTTAGATGGTTGTGAGCCATCATGTGGTTGCTGGGAATTGAACTCATGACCTTTGGAAGAATAGCCAGCACTCTTAACCTCTGAGCCATCTTTCCAGCCCTGATTACCATTCTTCATTTGATAGAAATAACTTCCTGTTTGCTGGGCATTTTATAAATTTATTCTCATTTTTTTTTTTTTGATTCTTTGAGTTAAATATTGCCAGTACTTAAGCTAATTTTAAAGTTCAAGGAGGTTGAATAATTTTTTTCAGCTGCCAACTTGGCACTGAACTAGAAAAATAAGTCTGTTTGGTTGCTCTGTACTTAAAAGTGCTTGCTTAGGGATCACTGTCTTCACATTATATCCAAGCTCATGACAAACATGTTTGTATCACAGTCTTTGAAAAGAAACAAGTGGTTTAGTAGATTTTAATGAGGGTGGGCGAGAGGTCATTTGTCTGTTGCTTATTTTATTCTGCCTCCTGACTGATTTTTTTCCCCCTATTCTTTAAAAAAAAAAAAAAAAAAAAGATACATATCTAGTATGATGGGGGAGGAGGCTGGAGAGATGGCTCTGCAGTTAGGAACACTTGCTGCTTTTCCGGAAGATCCACATTTAATCCCAGACATCTACACAACCGCTCACAACCATCTATAACTCTAGTGCCAGGGGATTCAGTGCCCTTCTGGCTTCCTCAGGAACCAGGCATGTATGTAGTACACAGACATAGATGCACACAAAACACTTGTACATATAAAATAAAAATCTTTATTAAGTCTTGGTGAATTTCATACAGTGTATTTTTTAACATATTAATCATACTCTTCCTCCTTACTGTCTTAGTTACTTTTTTATTTCTATGATAAGATACTATGATTGCCATGGCAAGAAGCGTGGCTGCAGGCAGGCATGGCTTTGAAGCAGTAGCTGAGAGCTCACATCAGATCCATAAGCATAAGACAGAGAAAGCTAACTGGGAATAGAGCTTGCTTTTGAAACATCAAAGCCCACACCAAGTGACACTCAGGCCATACTTCCTAATCTTTCCCAAACAGTTTTACCAACTGAGAACCATGTAGTCAAATATATGGGTTTTTGACTACATTTCTCATTGAAACCACTACACCACCCAACTTGGAGTGGGGTGCTGTTGTCCCCATCACCACCATCAAGTCCAGTTTTTGTTGCCCAGCTAGCCTTGGGAGTGACAACCCATTGGTCAGCAGCTCAAAATGGTAGCCTATATTGGCTATGGAGTTTTTATTAGCTAGTACGAATTATCTAGTTGGGATATTGTGGCCCCATTGAAGAGTAACTCCATTAAACATTTTTATATGAGCACAGTACCTATTAAATGAAGCGTCTACGGTAGTCATTTCTGTGAGTTTTTTCAGAAGATCTTTAGTGTTAATTATCGCTCACCACAGTTCCTTCTCTGTCCCACCCTCACAGCTTTCATAGTAGTTTAATTCTTCCTGTTACATTATTCTCCTTTACTTGTTTAATCACTGTGTCCTATCTCCCTCCCTCAATAGTGTACCTGGGCAGACAGCATGCATCACCAGATGGGTGCTGGGAATTGAAGCTGGGTCCTCTGCAAGAGCAGCAGTTAAGTGCTCTTAAGCTCTGAGCCATCTTGCCAGTCTGGTTCATATTTTTATCATATCAGTACATAGCCTTAGATAACTTGGAATGTCTGTCTTACAGATGTACATAAAAGATAATTATCTGTGTGGTTTCTTGCAACCGCTTTTTTTTTTCTTCTTTTAGTCAGTGTATTCTTTCAAAGTTGTTGTGCAGGCCTAGATAGTTTTTCATTCACTATTACTAGTAGGTGATGATACCATTGTTTCTCATACAGCTGCCTACCTGTGCTCTATTTGTAGACATTAAAAACTTTTCGGCAAGAGAGCTGGTTATGTCAGTAACAAGCAGGACGACCTGAGTTTGCTCCCCATAGGCCACATCTAAAATGTTGAGTGTGATGGTGCATAGTTGTAATCCTGGTACTGGGGAGGTAGAGACAGGCTGTCCCAGCTCTAAACAGACACTATAACCAAGGCAACTTTTTTTTTTTTTTGCTCGTTTTTGTTTTTTGAGACAGGGTTTCTCTGTGTAGCCTTGGCTGTCCTGGACTCACTTTGTAGACCAGGCTTGCCTCAAACTCACAGGGATCCGCCTCCTTGTGCCTCCCTGAGTGCTGGCATTACCGGATGTATCTCCACGCGAGCCCAAGGCAGCCCTTAAAGAGGAAAACATTTAGTTGGGGCTGGCTTACAGTCGTCACGGCAGGAAGCATGTCAGAATGCAGGCAGACATAGTGCTGAAGAGGCCAAGAGTTCTACATCTTGATCTGCAGGCAGCAGAAAGAGATAGTGTGCCACACTGGCCATAGCTTGAACAGGACAGTGTCCGAGGAGTGACACCAAGGTTGACCTCTGGCCTTAGTATGTGCACATGCCCCCCCCCCCCACCACCACATAATACACAGGAATGTTCTGATGCGCTGTATACATTAAAGCTTCTTATGAGCATAACTAATGCTACTATGGATATTCTTGTGTATGTTCCCTTGAGCACATATCTAAAATTCTCTATATTCAGGGAATTATACAGAACTTCTGTAGAAGTTATATAGAATTTCTATAGAACTAAACAGAACTTCTATAGAAGTCTGGGGGTATGTGTGTGCAGGTGCCTATAGAGGCCAGAAGAGGGGGTCATATCTCCTGAAGCCAGAGTTAAAAGTGATATGAGCTGCCCCAAAGTGGATACTGGGAACTGAATTCAAGTCCTCTGGAAGAGCAGCTAGCACTCTCCACCTCTGAGCCATCTGCGCAGCCCCAGCTTTTTAAGCAGGGTCTCATATAACCCAGGCTGACCTCCAAATCCTAATTCACCTCCCAAGTGCTATAATTACAGATGAGTGCAAGTGCCCGCAGCCTATAGCCACCTCTGGTGGATGAAAAGTGTACTGTTCTGCTTGACTTAGAAAGCAGGGCCTGTTGTGATAATCTGTACATAAAGGTGCTAGGACAGGACCCACATGGTGGGAGAGAGCTAATTCCCACAAGTTGTCTTCCCAACCTCTGATCTCCACATGTTCAGGCACATGCACACAAAATATACATACACAACAATAAATTAATGAATGCAGGCAGCTTACATTTCTTGTAGACATCTAAAAATACTAATTTGATATTTGTGTGTGTGTGTGTTAGTGTGGGCACACATGTAGCACAGCATGTATGTATATCCACAGACAACTCTGGAGTTGGTTTCCTGCTTCCAACTCTGTGGGCTCCAGGGATGTAACGCAGGTTGTCAGGTTTATGAGGCAAACACCATTACCCACTGAGTCATCTCACCAACCCTAAATTATCTCTCAATTTAACATCCAATTGCTTATTCTGTTAGAACAAGCTCCTTAATTTTTTTTTTTTTTAAATTAAGAAGTGACTTTACTTTTAGAAACCAGTTACAACTTAATTTACTTGGGTGCTGGAATTTTTTTTTTTATTAGTAGGCCTGGAGATACAGCTCATGTGGTAGAGCATGTACCTAGCATGCACAAAACACCCTGGATTCAATAGCCAACACCAGGTAAATTGGACACAATGATACTTTCCTGTAATCCCAGCACACAGGAAGTAGAGCAAGAGATCAGAATTTCTAGGTCACCCTCAACTAGATAGCAAGTTTGAGGACAACCTAGGATACATGGAACCCAGTCTTAAAAAGGCTATTTTCAATTAAGTATTTTGGTTTAAATGTTGCCTTTTTTATCAAATGTTTGCCTTTAAGGAGGGAAGGATTGGGAAAATAAGGAGGTTATTTTTCCCAGAATCAAATGGAAAGTTGTCACATGGTGAGGAAAGAAAAGATCACACAGATGGGCAAACTACAGAACTTACGAGAATAATCTCTAAATGGGGTAGAGTTCAAATTCATGAGGAAGTTTATTGCAGTTTTCATAATGTGATGTTAATCACCTGCCTCTCCAGCAGCAGAAAATACTTACGTAGGAATACTGTAGTATTCCTGTTCGGCTCTGCACTTGGTCAGCTGAAAGTGATAATAAATATAGCACTGGAAAATGCTTACGTTACCTGTTAATATAAGACTGTACAGCATAATCTCAGTTCTGTGTTTATTAAAGTAAACATTAAAAGGAATTGGAAGTAAATACATTACGAATATTTTATTTGTTTGAGAATTGGACTTTGAAATATAAAGTATTCCTCTTACGGTCAAAACTTTGAAAAGCAGCTACCACTCACTAAGCTTTTATTTTATGGCAATACTCAAACCATAAGAGATGCTTTTCTTATGTTCCCAGGAACCCTTGTTTGGGAAGTCTAACCCTTGTTAGACTTCTATGTGGCACCACCCTACCCGCCCCAACCCCTGCTATTGCTTTGTTCTTGCTGGAGCAGAGTGGCCCGTGGAAAGTGACATTGTTTGACTGTCTTCTGTCTTGAACAGGTTGTTGGTGTGCCTGTGGGCTCTGCCTTACCTTCCACAGTGAAGCAAGCTGTGGCAATCAGCAGTGGCCAAATCCTTGTTGCAAAGGCCAGCTCTTCCGTCACCAAAGCAGTTGGTCCAAAGCAAGTTGTGACCCAAGGAGTTGCCAAGGCGATCGTGAGTGGAGGTGGAGGGACCATTGTGGCTCAGCCAGTGCAGACTTTAACCAAGACTCAGGTCACAGCCGCCGGGCCACCGAAGACTGGCTCCCAGGGCTCAGGTAACTGACCTTCATTAAGGACCTTTCAGCTATCACTGTGTGGAATTAGCAGTGATTTGATTTGCTATTGGGTTCTAATGAGGGAAGCCACAGTAGTTGTACTGTCAGTTTGTTTTCATGGAATATTTTACACAGAGATCTTTTAAGTTTTTATTTTATGGATAGACTGTAGTTTTCTTTGTACGCAAAATAAAAACTAAAGGTATTCCTGATACTGCCTTCAGGTCGCGACTCATTCTCCCACTTTGAGTTATGCTCCAGACTTAGAACTCTGGCATGACCTGTGTCGGCAGTATTTGAAATGTGTAACTAGTGAACTCTACCAAGCAGAAGTGTGAGCACCTCAAATAAGCTTTAACCCTTAATGTTTCTGAGAGCATGAAAACAAAAAGCTGAACTATTACATGTTTACTCTAGAAGTCTTTTGTTTTTGAGGTTTATTTATTTTTATTCTATGTGTGAGACTGTTTTGCCTGCATGTATATACGTGCATGGTATATGTGCCTGACTCCCATGGAGGCAAGTATCAGGTTGCCTATAACTAGAGTTACAAACAGTGCTGGGAGCAAATCCTAGGTCTTCTGCAAGAGCAGCAAGTGCTCTTATCTGCTGAGCCATCATGGCAGTCCTTTTTTGGAAGTCTTGATGCGGTTGGTGAATGAGACTTGAGAAGAGAAAAAGTGTAGCCAAACTGGAGATTTGGGGGCTGGTAGAGTTCGTGTTTTAGTATTAAAATAGGCAAAAAGGGGACTGGTGGAAAGGTGGCTCAGCCATTAAAGGTGCTTGCTCTTCCAGAGTTCAGTTCTATACACACCCAAATGAATAATAAATCTTTAAAAAGCTTTAATGTTAGAAAGCTTTGTATGGTCAATAAATAAGCCTTATTTCCTTCTGTGGCCATAGCACCTAACAAGAGTTAGCTGCACCTTTGTTAAGTCATGCCCACAGATACTTCTCAGACCAGGATTCTCCCGCCTGTTTCTGCTGGATCAGTGATAGCTGCTCTGTGCTGGCTCCTTTTACTATTCACGTAGGAGTTGTGCACAGTGCCTTAGTGACACTGAAAATAATTTCCTGTAGTCTAACAGAAGTTTCTCCAGTAAACTTGTTGTTTTTAGTTCAAAAAACAATTGGGGGATTATTTATTTTTATTTTATGTATATGGTGTTTTGCTTTAATAAGTATCTGTGTACCCTGTGCATGAAGTATCCTCAGAGGCCAGAAGAGGGAGTCATATCCCCTGGACCAGGAGTTGGAGATGGTTTTGAGTTAAAAATAGGTGGTGGGAATTGAACCCAGGCCATCAGGAAGAACAGTCAGTGCACTTGAATTGCTGATACAACCCCTAAAATAATAAGTGCATAAGAGCCTGGCGTGGTGGTTCATATTCATAACCGCAGCACGTGGGAGAGTCATGAATTTGAATCCAGCCTGCTTTCTGTGTGAGACCTTTTTTTTAAAAGCAGGGGAGGAGGCAAAAGATAGAAATGCCAGGCTGTGATGGCACACACCTTTAATCCAGCACTCCGGAGGAAGGGCCAGGCGAATCTCTTGAGTAAGAGACCATCCTGGTCCCAGAGTGAGTCCCAGCTGGCCAGGACTACACAGAAAAACCCTGTCTTAATTAAAAAAAAAAAAGAAGAAGAAGAAATGGTCAGGGCTTGTAGAAATGGACTCAACAACATGCAAAATTTATACTATAGGCTCAGGCTTTGTATACAGCAAAATTTGTGGAAGGCTTTTCTAGTATGTAAATTATTTTTAGTTTAGGACATTTAGGGAATGAACTAGGTTTATTCTTTGCCAGTGTTTTTAAAATATGTGTTATTGCTCCATGTTTTAATTTTAGAATGTTACCCATAGTTGATTATCTTCTTGTTTTTCCTTTCCTCACCTCATCATTTTAGTAATGGCAACCTTGCAACTACCAGCCACTAATTTGGCCAACTTGGCAAATTTGCCTCCGGGCACTAAGCTGTACCTAACCACGAACAGCAAGAACCCTTCAGGAAAAGGGAAGCTGCTGCTGATTCCTCAAGGAGCCATCCTGCGAGCTACAAACAATGCCAGTTAGTCCATCATTGCATCCTTTGGTCCCTGAGCCTCTGCGTGGGTTCATCTTGTCGAGCT
The DNA here is from genome assembly GCF_907164565.1 of Psammomys obesus. NCBI lineage: Eukaryota > Metazoa > Chordata > Mammalia > Rodentia > Muridae > Psammomys > Psammomys obesus. The sequence goes on from NW_026596064.1 coordinate 902,671, forward strand.
GAGGGCCTTCCGTAACTGAGCCAGGAAGCGTTTCTGTAATTCTGCTTGATGGTGTAATGGAAGAATTTGCCTGAGTGGATTTTACACATACTTTGACTGGAAAGTGGATTTAAATAATCATAGTCTTAGGCAGTGACACTGTTGTTTGGGATTTTCTGCTTACAGTAGCTGGGTTGTTTTCTTCTGAAGCAGATGTGTTGGGGTAGGAACCATTTCACCCTGTGGTAGTTTTCAGTTTTATTACTCAGTTTGGAGGTGAAATTAGAATTCCAGGTTCAGTCTAAGTGTGTGTCTTAAAGCCCCAAGGAAACCAAGTAGTTTATTTAGTTACATAAAACTTTGGCTTGGACAGTGTGGTATTGGGAAGTGTGGATTTCCTTCTGAATTGAAGTATAAAGGTTACAGTAGCCAGCCTCATTAGAAATGACTTGTCTGTTGGTAATCCATCTTAAATGACTGCACTTTGGTCATGCCCAGTCAGTGCTTAGATTGGAGAAATGACTGATCCTTGCTTGCCCAGTGCATTGTGTAAGCCACTTGCTATTTCTGTAATGGGTTGTTGCCACTTATTCTGGTATATTCTTCTCACACCCAAGTAGTGCAGGGTCAAAAGGATAGGTAAAGAAAGGCCAGCCTCCATATTCCACCATGGAAGCAGAAGGCATCTCTGGTCTGCACTGTCCTCAGGGTCACAGACTATTGAGAAGGATTATGCTCACTGTAATCAAGGTGGGGGGTTGTTGAATATATGTGTAGAGGCCAGGTACATCACCAGCATGGAAGGAAAAGACTGTGAAGTGAGATCTGAAAAAGATTGGGAACATAGAGCCAAAGATGGCTAATTTGATCTAAAAACACGTTTAGAAAATATTAGCATCTGCTCTCATCTTATACAGTTAAATCAAAATGCTGTCAAAGATAAAATCTTCACTGTACTCAAAAAGTGCTATTCTTGAAAGTATCAGTCAAGTCCTCTATCTGGAATGCTTGGGACTAGAATTTGATTTTTCTTTTAAGACTTTAGAATATTTATTTGGATTTTATTCAGTAATCATGTATAATCCAACAGAAGCTGAACTCTAATGTGCACCATAATCCAGGACTTTTAGTATTATTTCAGGATCCAAAATGTTTTGAATTTAAGATTTATAGATTATAAATGCTAAAGGTGTAGAAGGATTTGGCCTCTCTCATGGATAAGCAGGCTACAGAGAAATGGGAGTGTGGGCAGAGCATCGGTGCCCATGTGTCTTTCCTGTTGAGCTACTTCCTGTGATGTTCCTGTCAATCATTGTGCTTGCAGACCTCCAGTCTGGCTCGACTGCTGCTGGTGGCAGTGGCAGCAGCGGTGGTGGTGCAGGAGGGGGAGGCAGTGGAGGTGGCGGTGGCAGCGGAGCAGGAGGAACCCCAAGCACCACTGGCCCAGGAGGGGTGTCCCAACACCTGACTTATACATCCTACATCCTCAAGCAAACTCCCCAGGTCTGGGAAGTGTATACCTGATCTTGTAAATTAGTTAACTACTTGATAAGTGCCTTTAATTATTGTTGATTTCCCCTTATCATTTTAGCCATATTATAAATCTGTACTGTTTTGAGTTTGTTTTGTTTTGAGAGATGAAAAGCTAGATTCAGAAAGATTTAAATAATTGATGTAAGACCTTCCTGCTAAATAAATGGTAGAGTCTGGATTTGAACCCACATCTTTCTGCCCCAAAGAAAGATTTTGCTATGCTAATTTTCCCCGCCCAGCCCATGAGGTAATAAGCAGTATTAATGTACAGTTGAAAAGTCTGCTTTTTCAAAGGCAAAGCCAGAGACAGTATCAGGCTATGGTGTTCCTTCTTCTTGTTTCCCAAGTCTTTATCCTCCTCCAGGGCTGTAGTCAGATTTGGTCCAGACATTCTCATTGAAGAGGGTCGGAATAAATCCAGTTGCATTTTAAACCCACTCTGCAACTGCAGTGCAGTCAAGTAGGGTGGGTTTCCTGGTGACACTCATTTGGCCTCCACTTGAGATGCGTTGTGTAGAGTGCAGCTGAGACATTGCGGCTTGTAGTTGGAGACAATTGGAGTTTAATGTATTTTAGTGAATTCTTTTCCCCCAACTTAGGGTACATTTTTAGTTGGCCAACCATCACCCCAAACACCTGGAAAACAACTGACTACTGCATCAGTTGTTCAAGGAACACTGGGAGTCAGCTCATCGTCTGCACAGGGACAACAGACATTGAAAGTCATCTCTGGACAGAAAACTACTTTGTTTACACAGGTAAATACATACCCATCTACATGCTTAATGCAAACTTTAGAAAATCCTAATGAAGCTGAGGTTACATAGGAAATTAAACAGCTCAGAAAAAGATTAAACCTCAGGTTTAGGAATGTATAATTAGAATGAGGAAAAATTAATATCAAGGGTTGTTCAGATATGTGAGTGATGCGATCTTGTATAATGATAGAGGGTAAATTTGATGGTAGAGGCCAAAGGGGGAACATGGCTAGCTACAGAGGCTATACCTGTGAGAGGCGACAGCCATCTGCTTCCACAGAAGACACAGGCTGCTCAACACATGGACATTTCTGTGGAGAGGTTTCACATGAGAGGCCATGGTTAGTGGACTAGATTACTTCAGCCACAATACGACATAGTAAGTGCTGTGCTATGTTGGCCTTCATTTAAAAAGAAAAAAAACTTTTATTTACATTTCTTATATATTTTTTTCTCCCTATTCCACCCCAGCCCCTTCCAACACCCCAACCCCAGGTAGGAGTGAGAAAGGATTAGTGGGAGTAGGGCCATAGTTCTCTTAGGTGCTTCCTGCTGGTTAGGGTTATAGGGTTCCTTGGAGCCAGTCCAGTCCTCGTTTCAGTAGATCTCCAACTTCTTGTCACACAGCAGCTAGGAACAGCAAGGGAGAGGCAGGAACAGCCTTGATCTTTCTACAGCTCCATTCTCAGGGCTCTGGCATTTATTCTCTCTCCAGAGTCAGATTTAAGCTGTCTACAGCTGGCAAAAAGCTCTTCTCAGAGCTGGCGTGAGGCAAACAGTCTACTGCTGTGGACCGTCTGAATCAGTCCCACATCCCACACCTGGGACCAAAACAAAAACATGTTTATATCCACAACCGTGATAGATTGGGGACACATTTTCTACAGCATTATTTTGTTTGTTTGTTTGTTTGTTTGTTTGTTTTTTCGAGACAGGGTTTCTCTGTGTAGCCTTGGTTATCCAGGCTGGCCTTGAACTGACAGCAGGTGGCTTGCTTCTGTCTCCCATAGTGCTGGGATTACGGGCGTCAGCCACTATGCCCAGCTTCTGCACATTCTTATAGATAAACCAAAGAAACAATGACAGGGTTTTGACTGGGTGCAGGACTTCATAATCTTCCATGAGAAGATCATGAATCACAGGAGCAGAGAGGTGCAGAGCAGTATGAAGGCGCCTTTCTCAGAACATAGGTAACTGGGTCCTTGGTTTTGTGTTTCTTTTGTCGGATATTTACATTTTCTGTCCTTTCTATTAATTATAAGGCGTTTAGCTTTTTTAAGTTTGTCACATTGTTTTCTTGTATATTTCTGGAGCAAACCATACTTGGTTTTTATGTTTCATCCTTTATTACTGTGGAATTTAATTTAATAGATTTTGTATAGCATTTTTCAGGAGACAATATCAGTGGTTATTATTATCTGTCTGGTTCCCTTAACAACAGCTTTAATTTATTGAATGAATAAAAGTCCATTGCTGTTGTTTCTTTGTGAAGTTTTGGGGGCTTGTTTTGTTTTCTCTTTTGTAGTTACTTGTTTACTGTTGGGCTCATCAGCTAGCTTTTGAACACAGACAGTTGACTTTTTTCTATCATTGTTATAATTTTGGTACTGGGAAGATATAGTAGGTTGTGTTTAGTTTACTGTTCTCAACTTGTGTACGCTTTTCACTGCTGTGACAAAATGGCTAACAACTTGAGGGAGGGAGAAAAAGAGGGAAAGAAAAAGGTTTTATTTCAGCTCACAGTTCTAAAGTACAGTCTAAGGTAGACATCCTGGCAGCTAGAATAGGACTCAGCTGGTCATGTTGCCTTTCCAGTCAGGAAGCAGATGGGTCAGTGCTAGTGAGATCACTTTCTCCTTTTTATGCAGCCTTAGCCATGGAGTGGTAGCGCACACACTTGGAGCAGGACCTCTCACTTCAGCTGACGTCACCTAGGTAGTCCTTCATAGACATCGAAGTTTGTTTTCGTGTTAACTCTAAATCCTAACAAGGTGACAATCAAAACTGACCACTGTATGAAACAATTTTTATTTAGGGATCAAAACAAAGATCCACAGTGAAGATTGAATAGCATGAATATTTATGCATCATACTGTTGATGACAAAAAATATATAAGGCATGAAGACTAATAGCAACATAGAGGGGACTTACACGGGCTGGAGAAATGGCTCAGCAGTTAAGAGCTCTGGCTGTTCTTCCAGAAGAGCTGGGTTTTGTTTGCAGCACCCATACAGCTCACAACAGGTGATCTCTAACCCCAGGTCAGAGGATCCAGTGCCGCCTTCTGGCCTCTGTGGGCACTGCATGCCCATGCTACAAATACACTCATGCTGGCAGAACATTCAGGCACAAAAATAAAAAATAAAATAAATAAATCTTTAATAAAGTGAAAGAACTTAGAATTATAAGAGGGGAAACTTAATTTCTTTTTTGAGACAGGCTCTTTCCATATAAAACAGACTGAACTTGAACTCACAGAGACCCTCCTGCATCTGCTTCCTGTGCCGGTTATCCTGAATTCAATTCTCACCGTCAAGCCAATAATAATGATAATAATAACTGAGTAATTCCGTTAGGCATGCTGTTGAATGCCTGTAACTTGGGCTGTTAAGACAAGAAGATGGTGAGCTCAAGACTAACCTGGGTGCATAATGAGACTCTCCAAAAGAAGTTGAGTCGGCATGACGTGTGTTTTCTGTTCTATTTTAAAGTAAGGATTTAGGGTGCCAGACGCTCAGTCCCAGAACCAGACTGAGTTGGGGCCTTCAGATTCTTGTTTTAAGAAATCGAAAGAGTGTGTTCACTTCGGCACCACATATACTAAAATTGGAACGATATAGAGAAGATTAGCATGGCCCCTGCACAAGGATGAGATGCAAATTCGTGAAGTGTTCCATATTTAAAAAAAAAAAAAAAAAGAAAGAAAGAAAGAAATTGAAAGTGAAATTTGTGGACCGCAGTGGCTAAGTTTAAAGAGAGGTATTTGTTGACTGGACTACATGGCACATGCCTTTAATTCTAGCATTTAGGAGGAAGAATCAGGCAGGGTTTTGTAAGTTTAAAGCCAGCCAAGGCTACACAGAGATACCCTACCTCTAAAGAGATAAATAGATAAATAAAAAATAATATGCTCACTCTATATCTGTCTTAGAGCACCATTAAATTTCCTGAGTGAATCTTGTCCCTCCCAGGTTTAATATCTTATGTTGAAAGTCTACCTGTCCTGGGGAGATAGGTAAAACTGAGTTCAAATCCCCAGCATCCATGTAAAAAGAGGTGGAGGCACTTGCTGTAGTAGCCTGTTCAATCCCCATAACCCGTGTAAAGGTGGGAAGAAAGAACCAACGTCACAGAGTATGGCATGTGTACAGATGCCCCCCACCCAAAATAATAGTAATTAAAACAGTTTTTCACATTGGGCACGGCCATGCACATGTAACCCAGATGAAGACCCCAGAGGCGCAGACACTGAAGGATGACTGGGAGCTGACCACTAGTCTAGCTCCAGGGTCAGTGGGAGACCCTATCTCTAGGAACTAAGGCAAAACCCCTCTGGCTTCCATATGTGCACATACATCACATCACACACCAAACAATAAGCTGCAGAAATGCTTGATGAAACTTAAGAAAACATTGGGTCTGGTCTCTTTTGAAGATACTAATTACAATTAGTAAAAATATATTTGTTTCATTTGATTGTAAGAACCTCAGGTTGTAAAAATTAGCTTGTTGGAAAGGTTCATACATTACCCCGTGGAGTCTTGATTGGCAAAACTTTCTTAAATGTTTTCAAATGCAGATGAGGACTAAGTTGTGCAACTTTGTCACTCAACCTTTTGATTGCTGCAGGCAGCCGGTGCTGGGCAGGCTTCCCTGGTGAAGCTGCCCGACAACACCCTGAAGTCTGTGCCAGCTGCTTCACAGCTCGCCAAGCCCGGGACCACAATGCTGCGAGTGGCAGGGGGTGTGATCACGACTGCTCCCTCCCCGGCGGTGGCCTTCTCAACAAATGGTGCCGCACACCAGGTGGGGGACAGCAGCACAAAGCCCACTGAGACCATGAAAATGGGTAAACGGGACGGCTGCGGGCTATTGAAAGCTCCAGCTGTTGGTTTTTCTAAACATTCAAGTATAGAATTTGCGCAGCATGAAACATACCATTTCTAATATATAGTTCATGGTTCTTACTTTATTTGCAGGGCTGACTAACTCATCATCAAGTCCCAGAACATTTCATTGTCCCCAAAAGATAGCATACCAGTCAGCAGCTCCTTTCTAATCCCCTTCCCTCCAGCCCTATGCGGAACACTCAGCTTCCTTTTCTATATTTTTATTTTAGGTAGGTGTGGGTGTGGGTTTGGAGATCAGAGGCAACTTGCAGAAGGCTGTTCCCTCCTTCCACTGTCAGGCCTTGGCATCCAACTCTGATTGTTACTCATGAGCCATCTTAACTGCCCAAGTCTTTCTAGGTGGATTTTCCTGTTTAGAGAATTTTATATAAATGTAGTATTGTACATGGCCTTTCATATCTGGCTGCTTGTGCTTAGTGTGAGTTTTATTTTGTTTTGACACAGTCTCCCTGTCTAGCTTATGTTGGTTCTTGCCTCTGCCCCATGAGTTGCCAGAGTTACAGGCATGCACTACCATACCTATCTACATAAAGTTTTCAGGATTTTTTTATGATCTAACATCTATCAGGCTTCCATTTTTTCTATCTAAATAATACTCAGATTTATGGATTTTTTTTTGTTTTCATTTTTGACGGTCAGGAATGCTGCTGTAGACATGTGTATACACATTCCATGTTTCTCGTTTACAGACCTAGGAGGAGAATTCCTGGCTCATCCAGGGACAAAGGGATGTGCCATTTTATGCTCCTGCCAGCCAATTAGAGTTATACTTTCTAAATCTTTGTGAATGTGTGATGTATGGGTTCGTGCATTCCACTGTAATATAGGCCAGTTCTCTCCTTCCACTGTGGGTTCTTGGAATTGAACTCAGGTCACCAGGCTCTTGTGGCAAGCATCTTTATTATCCACAAAGCTATCTCAGCAAGCCACATTTCCTTGATAAAATCCTGTGACCACAAATACTATTTTGATGAAGTCCTGTTTGCTTGTTTTGTTTTGTTTCTTTTCTTTTTGGTTTTTTGAGGTTTTCAAGGTTTCTTTGGGTAGCGCTGACTGTCCTGGAACTTGCTTTGTGGACCAGACTGTCCTCAAACTCAAAGAGATCCTCCTTCCTCTGGCTCCCACGTGCTGGGACTAAAGGTGTGCACCACTAGGCTTGGCCCTGTTTTGTTTTCATTGCTTATTTGTTGTTGTATCTAAGAAGCTGCTGCTTAGCCACGCTTCTCGGCTTAATTTGCTCCTTCTTGAGTTGGCTACAGTTTTTTATATCAGGTTTCAGAACTAAGCTTCATTCTTTGTATATAAATACCTACCTGATCCAACATCATTTGTTGAGAATGTTTTTTTTCCCCCCTTTAAACTGTGTCTGTCAAGCCTGTGGCAGCTGCTTCTCTTGTGCCTGATCATGGTTGTGCTCCTGAACCTTGCAGCCTTTGGATGCCGTGTTCACCAATGCCACTTTCTTTTGGCTCTTGAAGTGTTCTGCAATGTACAGTTGTTCTAGTCGAAGTTTTTTGCAGTACCCTCCCTTTTGAGTCTTGCTGTATTATCACCCTCCCTCTCAGTTGTTTTAGTAAACCTCATTTTATTTCACTTATACACTCTGAAAATATGTCCTACTTTTTTGGCATTGAATAGCCTTTTCTAAAGTTATATAAGGCTGGCAAGATGGCTCAGCAGGTAAAGGCTCTTGTTGAGCAATGCTGGAAGCCACATTTGGATCCCCAGGTAAAGAGGAGAACCCGCTTGTCTTCTGTTTTCCACGTGCCCTTACTCATGCACACCCACACACTGATAGTAAATCCATTTTTTAATTTAAAGTATATTCAGTAAACCTTTTTTATTTAATAGCTGCAAAGATAATTTTCCTGGCCTATGTAAAAATACAGGAATTACTAAATTAGAGAAATCGTCCTATTTGTGTGTGAATGTGAGGTTACAGGTATATACCATATCCAATTTATGCCATGTTACCAGTCAAAACCAGGGCTTTGTGCAAAATAGTGTTCTATTAAGTGAGCTACATCCCTCAGGCCCAAGAAACCATCACATATAAATAAAAATAAATCTTTTAAATTTTTTTTTAAAAGGAAACTTTTGAAATTGCATGCCATGGGCTAGGAGGTGCTTTGGGTTATAAGGGCATCTGCCACACAGCCTGGCAGGAGGAGAGAACTGACCTTACAGATTGTCCTCATGCACCTTCACCTGAGTGCCATGGTACACATACCTACATGTGGAAACATGGCATGTTTTATGTAGTGGTAACTAAGAGTTGTTTATTGGTGGGCTGTGTATGGGCTGCTGCCCTGTGTAACTTACACTGCTGTCTTCCCGATTCCACTCCTGTCTCTGAGCAGTCTGAAGGATCAGGCCCTGTGTCCTCCTCTGTTGGTTCTATAATCAAAACTCCTGGGCAGCCACAAGTGTGTGTAAGCCAGGCCACCGTGGGAACCTGCAAGGCCACAGCTCCCGCTACCGTCACTGCAGCATCCCTGGTGTCAACACCAGGCTCCATCTCTGGGAAAGCCACGGTGTCAGGTAAGTACAATGGCGTTCCTTCTCTAAGTCTTCCATTAGGCCAGACTGTGTTTGGAAGGTGTTCATATTTTGTATAATACATCATTAAATACTCCAGAAGTACTTTTAAAAACCACATTTAGTGTGGGGGTATGGGAATGAGAGGACAATTATGGAGTTGGTTCATCAGGCTTGGCAGCAAGCACGCATACTCTCCATGTACTTCTGGCTGTCTTGGAACTCATTGTATAGACCAGGTTGGCCCAAACTCTTCAGGAAGAGATATCTTCCTGCCACCACTGCCATCATTTAGACAAGCCTTTTGAGGTGCTTCTTTTTCTTCTTTTTTTCAAGTCTTGCCTCAAAAACAAAACAATCCCTCTTTTCCAAAGCTGGGCCCCAAGAAGGTTAAGGAAGCCAGGCCTGCAGTGTATACATTCTCTTACATAAACACTGAAATGGTTTTTAAAATAATAATAATTGTTAACGTAAATAATGAAAGAGGGTGGGCAAGCAAGGGCACTCACTGAGCAGTAAGTGACACTAAACACGACTTAGTGTTGAGTCAGAACCTTCGTCCCTTTTTTTGCTTTCAACTGCTTATCATACAATATCTTATATTTATGGTTGTGAGCCTAGCCTTTAATGGCTAAGCCGTTTCTCCAGCCCATCATACAGTATCTTGATTAAAACTGGGTCATACTCCAAAGGACGTATCTGAGCAGCATTTACTATTTGCTGACTGGCCCTGCTTTGACTCCCTCTGTACGTTTCTGTTAGTTTGCAGAATTTGATTTGTTCTGGTTTTTGTTGTTGGTGGTGGTGGGGTTTTTTTGCAGAGTTTTCTGTATTATTTTTGTTTGTGTGTTTGTTTCAGGACAAGGACACTTGAAAAATAAATTATTGTATCAGTTTCATTGTGAAATCTCTGTCATCCATTGCCTCCTGCATCCAACTTTGTATTTAGTAAAGGCTCATTGTCCTGCGAACTTCCTTGTGGGAGAAACCAGGGGTGGCAGAGATGACAAGAGCTTGAAGAAAGTGTCTGACCCGTACTTGGTGTTTTCTTCCCGTTTACTTAGGATTGTTGAAGATTCATTCTGGTCAGTCCAGTCCCCAGCAGGCTGTCCTTACAATTCCCAGCCAACTCAAGCCACTAAGCATCAACACCTCTGGTGGAGTGCAGACTGTCCTGATGCCTGTGAATAAAGGTGCGTTCCACCCTTGTCCTGCCTGGCCTTTAACTTTTAAATTATATTTTGTTTGTTCATGTGCTTGAGGGTATGCGTGTGTCTCTCTGTGTGTGTGTGTGTGTGTGTGTGTGTGTGTGTGTGTGTGTGTGTGT